>NC_092238.1:10906308-11248808 GCF_036320965.1 Panulirus ornatus | reverse complement strand
GTGGTGGAGGGAGTGAGGGAGGGAAGGTTCTACCACTCAGGAGGGTGGGTGTGAAACACTGTGGCTACACGGCTTAAACAGCCTTAGGGGAAACAGTGAGGACAACTGACTGATGGGAAATAACAAGGACACTAACTTAGGGGAAACAGCAAGGACACTGACTGAGGGAAAACAGCTAGGGCACTAACTGATAGGAAACATCAAGGACACTAAGTGTGAGAAAACAGCAAGGACACTAGCTGAGGGGAAACAGCTAGGGCACTAACTGATAGGAAACATCAAGGTCACTAAGTGTGAGGAAACAGCAAGGACACTAGGTGAGGGGAAACAGCTAGGGCACTAATTGAGGGGAAACATCCAAGGACACTAACTGATGGAAAACAGCAAGTACAATAACATTGAGGAAAGACAAGGGCACTTGCAAGGAAGGAGGACAGCAAGTACACTAGCAATGAGGAAAGATAGCAAGGAAACTAGCAAGGTGGGAAAAAGCAAGGACACTAGCAAAGAGGGAAACAGCAAGGGCACTAGCAACGAGGGAATACAACAAGGGCACTAGCAATGAGGGAAGACAAGGACACTAGCAATGAAGTAAGACAGCAAAGGCACTAGCAATGAAGGACACAAGCAAGGATATTATCAATGAAGGAAGACAACAAGGACACTAGCAATGAGGGAAGACAACAAGAACACCAGCAATGAGGGAAGACTATTAAGGACACCAGCATTGAGGGAAGACAACAAGGACACCAGCAATGAGGGAAGACAGCAAGGACACCATAAATGAGGGAAGACAACAAGGACACTGGCAATGAGGGAAGACAACAAGAACACCAGCAATGAGGGAAGACAACAAGAACACCAGCAATGAGGGAAGACAACAAGGACACTAGCAATGAGGGAAGACAAGAACACCAGCAATGAGGGAAGACAACAAGAACACCAGCAATGAGGGAAGACAAGGACACTAGCAATGAGGGAAGACTAACAAGGACACCATAAATGAGGGAAGACAACAAGGACACTAGCAGAGAGACACCAAGGGATGCTAACCAATGCTTGGTGTCGGATGGAATAGATTAAATACTAAATAGAACATTTACATTAATGAGTGAGAGCAAGAACACTGTGACAACATAGGTAGACAATAAAGAAGACATTAACAATGAATGATAGGACAGAGCAAGGGGCCACCCACACTTTGTGGAGAGATCAAGGAGATACGAAAAGACAATTCTTGCAACTTAGAAACTGGGAGACACAAACGCTCACGGCAATACTGGTTACTAACCATCTGTGATGACAATTCACACAGATATGATGATAAAGAGGAACAAGAAAAACAACAATGAGGGAATACGTTGTGGAAAACGATTGGAAACCACGAAAATACTAACACTGAAGAGACAGAAATCACACACACACACACACACACACACACACACACAGAAAAAAAAATGAGCCTTGGAACTACAGACAGGAGGATGTTCAGAATGCATGGGTTCACCCACCAGGGAGACACTATCAATAAAAGGGGACACCAGAAAGACTAACGATGAAGGGAGACGATAACTGAACAGTTCAGGGAGGTGCTAACAGTAAGGGTGGACAGCAGCCTGACTAGGAAAGATGACAACACAGAATTGCAATGAAGGATGACAGGAAAGACTGTCAGTGAAGGGTTGACATGGAAGACAAATGAAGAAGGGAGATAAACATGCAAATACAGTCAACGCAGAAAGGCATGAGGAAGATGCAGACGAAGAAAGATTAACAGGCACACGCAAATGAAAAGAGCGACTGCGGACACTAATAAGGAAATCTCCGACGACAACAACACGGGATCACCGAGGACACATTACCAATGCAGAGGTCGTGCAGTTAACGTGTGCCACTGAGGAGAACGGAGACACATGAAGAATGCCAGCAGACAACACACACACGCATAATATATACACGACAGAGAGAGTAACAACGAAGGGAGGGTGGCGACACGCCAACAATGAGGAGGGGACAGTGAAACTGAGGAGAGGACAGCGAGACACTAACGATGACGTAAAGGCTAAGAAACACTAACAATGAGGGGAGGACAGTGAGACACTAACGATGACGTAAGGTGCAGAGAGACACTAACAATGAGGGGAGGACAGCGAGACACTAACGATGACGTAAGGTGCAGAGAGACATTAACAATGAGGGGAGGACAGTGAGACACTAACAATGACGTAAGGTGCAGAGGGGCACTAACAATGAGGGGAGGGACAGTGAGACACTAACAAAGGCACGAGCAGTGAGACACTAACAATGAGGGAAGGGACAGTAGGACACTGACAAAGAGGCACGGGCAGTGAGACACTAACAATGAGGGAAGGACAGTGAGACACTGACAAATAGGCACGGGCAGTGAGACACTAACAATGAGGGAAGGACAGTGAGACACTGACAAATAGGCACGGTCAGTGAGACGCAAACAATGAGAGTGAGAAATTCTAACATTACGCTTTGTTTCCTTCTCAGTGTTATGGAATGCTGATGTGACACCTAAAGTGAACTGAATATTTAGATTAGATTTCAAGTGATATACTTGTTTGCCGTTTTCCGTGTGGTGAGGCAGCGTTAGAAACAGACGAAGAATGGCCTCATTTCCTCACATCTACTCTATCAGGTATAATACAACGAAATCAGAGACCCCTCCCCACGGCCAAGTTCTACAGACCATCTTCATATGCCTTTGTTCAGTCCAGTGATAGCACGTCGCCCCCTGAAAACCACGACGCTCCAATTCGCTTTCTCCCATGCCTGCCTCCCACTTTCCTGAAATATTTACGCCCGACCCCTTAAAGCATCTTTCACTCCGTCTTTTCACCTCGAATTTAGTAACCCTCTTCTCCTCGTCCTTTCCATTCTGACATATATACCCATTAAGACTCTTCTCACTCATCCTCTTCATATGTCCAAACTATTTCAGCATACCCACTTCAGCTCTCTCTCAAACATACTTTTCTTGATGGCACATCTTTCTCTTTATCTACCATTTCCTACTCGATTAATCCCATCTCACATGACATATTGTCCACAAGCCCTTTATTTCCAATACAACTACCCTCTTCCTTACATTGTTATCTACGGCCCACGTCTCGCATCCACACAACACCATCGGAAATACTCCACCATCAACCATTACCCCGAAGGCTTACTGCACCATCCATGGTCCCATTCACTACCATATACAATCCCACGTATCTGAATCACTCAACTTCCTTTCGTTTCCATCCACTCAAGCTTACTTTGACCAACCTACCTCTCTCACCATTATAACCTTACTCTTATTTACATTTACTCTCAACTTTCTCCTTTCACACGCTCTCCCCAACTCAGACACCAGCTTCAGCAGATTCTCATTTGCGTCTGCTACTGCTGCTGGAGCCGTGCCATTCCCTCACATTTACCTCCCTCACCACCCCATACATTCACAGATTAAACAACCACGGAGATATCACACTCCCTGGCCACAGAACCACCTTCACCTGGAGCTATTCACCCTCTCCTCATCCTATTCACAGACACGCCTTGCTCTCTAGATAGAAACTCCCCACTGCTTTTAGTAGCTTTCATACCACACCGTATATTAATATCACCCTCCACAAAACATCTCTCAACCCTACCATTCGCAGTCTCCGGGTCCATAATTGCCACATAAATCCTTCAATTTCTCAAAGTATTTTTCATACACATTCTTCAAAGAAAACACCGAATCCACAAATCCTCTACCTCTCCTGATCCATATTCTTCCTCTCCAATTTGATGCTTTGTGCATATATGTAACATAATATATATATATATATATATATATATATATATATATATATATATATATATATATATATATATATATATATACCAGAGAAGTCATCGGGGATCTTCACCCCTGCAGCCAGGGTTGGGCCCAGGCTGTTAAATTAGATCGTTGCGACGTCGACAAAGCTGTTGGAAGCCGCTGCCCGCAGGCCCACATAGCCCCCACAGCCTGGCTGGTATGGTACACTGAAGGTATTTGTGCAGCGCACCCTTGAACTTTTCTACTGTACATCCCATGGTGTGTCTAATGGTAGACGGCAAGGTGTTGAAGAGTCTTGGTAACCCGCAAGTTCAAAGTGTTCTTTCTTTTCGCGTATATCGCACCTTTGCATTTCAGCGGTAGTATTTTACAAAATCTTCCATGTCTGCCGTGCCAGAAGGATCTTATTTCCGAATGTGGGTTGGGAACCATACATTCTAGTATATTCCAGGTATAGATCATGATATATCTCTTGTCTGCGCTCCAGAGATTTTCAGCCGTTCCTAGTAATTTAGTTCCTTTACCACATTAATATGGCCTGAGAAAGATCTCGGAACACTTTCTAATACAGCAATTTCGCCCGCCTTTTAGGACGATGCTAGAACGAACCAATCTAATCCGCGAAAGAATTGTGCCTCAAATAATATCATAATCTGTTTTTCTTCACTTGTTTTTGAAGATTCGTAGGTTCCATCCAGTCATTCTTCAGTATAAGACAACCGTTGTTTCGATATCTGCTCTCAAGGTTAGTTCTCTATATATTATTACTTGGAGAAAGAATCGTGGTGTTACCCAAGACGTAATTTCCTGACGCTCCTGCACCCCATGGTTGTGCTTCTTCCGGCGACGGAAGTCTCGCAAGAGGAATCATGCACTGGTCGTGCCATGGGAGGCATAGTTGGAGACGCCAGCAGGGTCAGGGAGATGGTCAGGAACAGGGCAAGCGTAAGGTTTCTTCAGTGTCACACACAAAAGAAAAACTACTAAATTATATCAAATAAGACATTATCTCTAGAGATACTTACAACATTGGTGAACATGCATGTCTATCCCGTCCCCCTCGCGAAATGACGGTCACGCTGATCACTGTGACACTGATCACCGTCACACTCAGCATCCTCATTGTCAAACACGAGTCAACAAAAACTACACTACAATGGCATAAAGACGACCATTTCTGAGAAAGCACAAGGCCATGCGAGATTCTACTAAATATTCATAGACACGTTACTTACGAGGAAAAAACGGGTGTGCTTGCCCAAGTACTTAACTTGCTTAAGTGTGTATGTGAGTGTGTGCGCGTATGTGTGACGACTGTCGGTTTGGCTTCATTTTGGCAAATTATTCTTCCCAGATATATATCTTCAGTATCTTACGATGTACTTTGACAAACGTTTCGTAATAGTCTTCCCAAACTTCAGTCCAACTTATCGTGCGTTTGTAACACTTCTATTTTCCCCTTAGGCGTAAACGGAAGGTTTATGAGTCGGCCTCTTCGTTAGGGATGCTGTTAGCAGGCCCAAAACTGGTAACCATCCAACAAGTTTCACGGTCAATACAAAATGGACCGACCATCCAGCTCTGGGCCGGGTCATGTAATCCTGTGAGGGATCCTCTAGTGAGCCTTCATAGCGCAGCCTTTAAGGGTTGCAGGGGATCCTAGAGCAGTTCCAGAACCCTTTCAAGAAAGGGGTCTGAAGGCAATCATGTGTATATTGAGGCAGCGCATTCACTGCTTAAAATATGAGACCGAGACGTCATCAACCGTTTGACTCTTTCAACAGACCCCCAGCTTAAAGCCACTTCTGTTGTACGTAAACTAGATGTTTCAACAACGACAACCACGGAAATAAATAAGCGTCCCCGAATTCTCTCTGCTAAGCCCTGTGACGAGGTATTCTACATCATTGCATCTATGAATCCAATAAAGGCTGATAACCAGTACTTCATCCCGACACTACATATTCGTTAAGCTTAAAAAAAAAAAAAAAAACATTATTCAAAATAGTCACACGAAAATTCATGAAAATCATCTGAAAAGTACAATTAACTACATCAGTCCTTAACCATTTAAGCCCACAAAACGACGACAAGGAACTTCACAAGAATGTTTACTGCTAGCACCACGGAGGGAAGACACACCAGCGTCGGGCCTGGAAGTGGCCTCCAGCTGGTCCAGGAGAATTTCTAGAGCTTCCGCTGGGATTACTCTAATGGATGGTGGCTGACACGGCAATGCCAGCGGTATGGCAGATCCAGCGAAGAATAAGGTTCCCAGGCGGTACAGGCTACACGAACAGGAACAAGTTAATGCCTCCAAGAAATATATAACAAAAAAGGCACATTCGTACCAAGCGATTTGGAGGAATGGCAAAGGTAGGAGGAGGTTGAGGCAGTAATGACGCCGTGTTGGGGCAAACAACATACTGGACACAAAGATTAATGCAGTCTCAATTACGACATGAACGTCTGTTGTTCTCATCTGTACTGTACATTATCACCTGCAGTCCACAAGATGTATTCTTTCATATGAGAACAGATCCTATTAGGGAGATTCTATTTAAGGGAAACACAACATGCGGGATAGTGAAATGAGTGCACAGTCTAAAGTGAATTAGAGCGATGTAGTATATAAGGGGCGACGTGCTGGCAATGGAGTGAACCATGCATACAAAGTAGCCATAGGAAACCATGTGATGGTCTGTGGGGATACTGGGCTCTGGTTTCGATACACTGCTAACTTGGGAAACGGCCAACATGGAATATATATATATATATATATATATATATATATATATATATATATATATATATATATATATATATATATGTATATATATATATATATATATATATATATATATATATATATATATATATATATATACATATATATTGTTGTTAACCAACAGGAGAATTTAAACAAGTAAAATCGTAAGCACTTGAATGTAATATCGGAACTCTGTTTTTCATTTTTCCTCGCGAATATCAGTAAATACTCAAATCACGTGCATCATTGTGATCATATATATATATATATATATATATATATATATATATATATATATATATATATATATATATATATATATATATATAATATGGCAATAGTGGTATCAGAAATAACAGGCTAAGTCAAGGAAATTGAGTTTAATTTTCACATCGCAAGAGATTTCTGGAAATATTTATTCGAACACGGGGGAACTGACTACCACACGCCACAACGATTATTATCAGAAATAGAGAAATCTTCCTCCTCTCCGTGGGTGAAGTTCTGAGGTGGAGGCGAACGAGAGCCGCTGGCTCGTGTAGCTCCAGTTGCAGTAGCTTCCACAAACAGGCCACGTTTTCATCGGTATTTCCTGTGGACCAGCCTAGCGCGCGACACACACACACACACACACACACACACACACACACACACACACACACCCCAATGTTTTTGCCATTTTTCTTGCGTGTGTTCTTGTAACATTTAAATTGTACAACGAAAAAAAAAAAAGTCAGGTGGACATAGCCTCCTGCTAGTCTCGGAAGCTGGCCCTGCTCCCTGGAGCTACCAACACTCACCTCCAACACGAAACAACAAAATGCCCTCCTGAAAATCGATCTTTGACACTACAGAGGAGCAGCTACTCTGACGTCTGCGAAATAACAGGCGTATAATCCACACTGGTAAACACAGTGACGAAGTCTTTGACCAACGTCACGCCATCAACTGGTCTACACAACAGACAAGTTCTGTCACACTAAACGGTATGCCTCATACTTTATGAAGTACCTGACGAGATACGATCAATCATGCAAGTGATCCAATAGGAAGTGTGTTGTTTAACTGCACTGAAACATGTCCTGCGCTGCTCTTCCCTTATATATATATATATATATATATATATATATATATATATATATATATATATATATATATCGACCAACCCCTAGGGGTGGATGAACAGCTGGGTTGACTGTGGACAGACTACCGCAACAAGGACTGGTACCTATGCGCTTGACCCTGGGCGGCCCGTGAATGCGTCACGGTCAGGAACGCCAACCACTACACCACGGGAGTCCACACTCTCATCATTCTATTTTGCAGCAGTGTCCAATATCTATCACCAGATGCACGCATCCGTCAACACCGGCTGCCAAGCAACATGCAAACAACAAATGCACCTACTGCTTTTTTTTTTAGGAGTTAATTGGGGAGAGGAAGGTTTCCTCCCTCGGTGAATTCTCCCTATCATTAATCCTGAAAGGGAGGGGTGGGGTGGCCGCAATTATGTGATGATGAAAATTCAACAGACTGCAGTCAAAGTGCACTGAAGATGACTGCGGGCCATCTGACAATGCCATCCCCTCTCCCATTTAGGCCAGAGGCTCATATATCCAGAAAATATTACCTTTTTAAGGTAATGTGTACCTCCTGACGTGGATCAGACGTATTCAGTATATGCTGCTATACTGTTCTATACCCAATCAGCAGTGTAGCCGATTAGAAAGGTCCTCACTTTTCCGAACACGTCTGGTGACGTGTGGGTTAGGTTGCTCCCCCAATCTACCTAGGATAAGCAATACCTGTGATCAACACTGTAACTCTTCTTCCCTGACTGTCGTGTTGGCGTACTGGGGTCCTGATCATGCTCTACGTATACCTCCTTTAGGCGTGTGCGACCAATGCAACGTTTTTCTTCTACATTTAACTGACCTGCTTCCCGTACCAACACATGATGCTCTGATTCTTTCCTTAAAACGCTAAGCTGTGGAACACTTTACCTTCTCATGTTATGGTGTCTTTCCTAACACCTGCCTCCTTCCCCTCTTTAAAAGGCAAGTTTTCTACCCTCTTCAGGAATCGTATTAAACTCTTTTCCTCCTCACACTACTCTTCTCTCATTTTAATCCTTTCTTATAGTTAAGTCCGGTCTCGAGGAGGACTTTTGTTCGTGACTGCAGCCCATGACAAAAAGAAAATAAGAAATGGTCCACTGCTCTATTGTACCACAATGGATGATCTTCAGCTTCCACCTATGAAAAAATTACTGGAAGCCACGATTGTCATCTGGCAGGCATTATATACTGGGCCGCTGTGATCTTAACGCTCACTGTGGAAAATACTGTTGCATGAAGCTTATTCTTCAATGTTCTCTCAAACAAACCGAAGCACTAAACCATCAACTGGTAAAACAGAACATATTTCTGACAACCTTTGGCCTTCTATGAAACTAACTGTATCATTTACCTACAATGACATACATGAAATGGTAGCGACACCTCACTTCTCTGAATATGTACAAAGTGGTGAACATATTTTCTAAGCCAGTTCCTGATATTTCTACTGACCACTTCTGAAGACTACTGCTACAGATAATAAGGTCTATAAATCTCGATCCTACCTCAACTTTCAATGCAATATCTAAAGTAGAAAGCCTCGCTAACTTCAACTTCTAACGTCCTTCCTTTAACTGTCCACTTTACAGTGTCATTTTCCTCAACATTACAGTCCTTCACTGTAAAAAGCTTAGTCCCTCACGGAACTGTATTTGCACACCTCCTGTTCCTCACTCTTATATATGACATTGGCGAAACCATGAGCCACAGTTTCACAAAATCCATTACATTTGTTACAAAAATAAGTGAGAAAAAAAAGTCAACAGAAGATGCCTGAAGGCTACAAAGAGACATTAAGTCTCTAACAGGGAAACCAAGTTCAACAAGCTTTTCAATGGAGATAAGTTTCAACTCTTCTGGCAAGGGAAAAATGAAGAAATAGAAACAATACAGAATACCTGACAGACACAGACGCTATGATAAACCAGATGTAGAATGCGAAAGTCTTCGCTGTATCAATGCCTAAAGGGCTAACTTTCAGCGAACACAACAAAACAACGGTTGCCTCATGCAGAAAGACGGCGGGCTGGATCCTGCGGACCTTCAAGGGAAGGGACGACAGAACAATGGCAATATCATTCAAGGCACTGATTATTTCACACACTTGATTATGTTGCCTTCTAATATCATCCTAGAAGGAGGGCGAAACTGCAGAAATAGTAAATTTTTGGAGATCTTCCACAGACCATACGAATATGGTAAAAGAACTAAACTACTGGGAACAGCTGAAATCTCAAAGGATATACTCCCTGGAGCGCAGACAGGAGATGTATCATCATCTCATCCTTGAAGACTTCGTTAAATACTTCATTGGAAATTCAAAGGTGCAATATCCACAAAAAGAAAGAACACCTTATATATCCGGGGCCCAAGACTGTTTAACATTCTGCCAAATATCATTAAATACAGCACATCATATACACTAGAGAAGTTCAAGAGAAGTACCAGGCCAGCCAGGCAGTTGGGACTATGTGGGCCTAAGGGCTGCGGCGTCCAACAGCTTGTACGACCCGGTCTAACAGCCTAGACCGTGGGGGGTGAAGACCCCCGAAGACTTCACCAGGTATCCCTACACAATGTGTTTTTCTACCTATAGTACTATAATGAAGAGCTGCAAGTCCCTCATACTGGATGCTAAGCTCATCCTTGTGCCAGCATCTTCATCTCGTGGCAACCACTTTCCGTGTGAACATTTATAATTAGAAAATGTAATTTTCTAACGACAGAAATGATTCACTTCAGAAATAACAAAACATATGAGGAGTTGAAGAGGTCGGACCATGTGACAGCGTTCCCATAAAGATTTTTTCCTATTGACTCTGACACTACTGGTCCTCCCCAGCAGTGGGTGTGTTTGGTTACTCAGTAGCTTAGTGTCCGTCGGCTTGACGTATCAAACTTAAGGAAATGGATAAGCATCTCACTGTTTTATAACTTGAAAAAAAAAAGTTACTACAACTGAATTGCAACAGCGCAGGACATTATATGCAACATGGCCACTTGCAACTTTCCAGTGGTGGATGGTTGCTTGAACGAGTACTTATAATGTACGTCTGACCGAGGGCTGTACACAATAATAATAACACTATCATGGCGTCTGCCGAGGGCATCATGGGTGCAATATAACGAACCGGATATCCGGGGAGACAAGCTGGCCATTCAGCTTTCTGCCCTGCTCCTCACAGCAATCTGCTGACGTATACACAAGAAGGGAGAACCATCTAGGGCGCCAAGTTCAAAGGTGTGGGAGGCTGGCAGGAACCAACACCTCCTCCAGCCCTCAACTTTAATAATAACACGACCGGCCTCCACCATCATCCACTCCCACAACCAATATGCCCTTTATTTAATCGCTTCAATTTGCCAGACTCAACGCAAAGTTAAAATTCCCTAAATTTCATAATGAAATTTTTGTGCCATGAAAAAATAAGACAAAATCACATTTATCCTTTACAGGATTAACTGAAACAAAAGACAAGAAAAACGAGTCTTACGGTCGATTTAATCATTTTCTCGAAAAATAAGATCAAGATAATACAGTAATATTATTTACGAGATAACCCAACAGTAACATCTAACAGGCCGTTTACCGTCCGTAATGACGCGAAATTTCCCATGTAAAAACTCTTCAACATTTCGACCAAGTAATCAAGCAACTTTCTTAAAACATTTCCCTCAAGAAATGCAGAAACTTTCTGAAACATTTTTATTACGTAACCATCTTCTCAGCCTCTTAATAATAATATCAATAAAAAGCAAGCTAAAAGAATGAATAAAAAATTCAACATGTCAGAGATGATGTTTTGCTATATCAACAATGCATCACGAACTCTTTACTTTACATATTAAAGTAACCTATGCATCATGGTAATAATAACACCTAAAAAAACTATGGTTCCTAACCTAACCTTGGGGTAGACCTCTGAAACCATCATTGGTATACGTAACTTGCTCAGCTGCTGTAAATGTTGACGGCAGATATGACACGTCGGGCAGGAGGTGGAAGATAAGAGCAAGACAAACGCCAGCTATCAATCATTCTATTTATCCGTCTCTCTTACCTCACACACGTTTCTGGAGGTATTCTCTCCCTGCAGCCTGGTGCACAACAAAGCTGTCGTGTTGCTCCTCTGCTGCCAGAATGCTGGAGGGCGCGGCCTGCAGGCCTACTTAACCACGACATCCTGCCTGGTCTGGTACACTAAGTAGGAACGTATCCGGTATCCTTTTAAATCTATCCACTGGCAAGTCCACGATGTTTCTAACTGCCACATGCACCGTGATGGTCACCAATCTTTGGACCTGGATGTTACTAATGTTTTCTCTTACCTGGTGCATACGTTCATCCCCAGAGGCCAGGGGTGGTCGCAATTGTTGTTGGATTTCGTCGTTGGTCAATCAATCTGTTGGAAGCCGCAACCCTCAGGCCTACTTAGCCCCAAAAGCCTGGCTGGTCTGGTACACTTTACAGGTACCTGTCCAGTGCACTCTTAAACTTCTCTACTGTGCATCCCATGCTGTTTCTAATGGTAGCTGGCAAGGTTTCAAGAGTCATTTGTCCCGGATGTTTAAGGCGTTCTCTCTTTTCATGCACACTGCACCTTTGGATTTCAGAAGCAGTATTTGAACTTACTGAATCTTGCGAAATCAGAGGTCACAATTTAGTATTCCAACCTACGCTCTAGAGAGTACAGCCTCCATGTTTCCAGTAGTTTCCATTAATTCAGGTTTTATAAAAAGTTCTTGTGGGCTGTGAAGGATCTCTGAACACTTTTGAACTGCACTGTCGCCCGTTTAGAAGCCATTACAGAAAAATTCTAGAATTTTCCTTACTATAAGATGTAACTTCGTGAAAAACTGCAGTCAATTATCTTTCGATGTTCGTTTACCTATGTTGCAATCCTCAATTTCAAAATATTGGAAACTGATCATATTCTGTGATAAATCTGTCTCATAACTTAGCCACACATACTGCAGAACCAAGCAATTTGGTCCATACACCACACACTATCAAATCGAGCTATCTTCATCGCTCTGGTGGCAACGTTAGGCAACAACAGATCATACACAGTGGACGAACTCCAATATGACAACGAAGTGGATGACGCGCCTCTTGGTCATGATATACAGAAAATCAGTGTGGCATCCGGCCAAAACTTGGCGACGATGACGAAGTACTTCATGGTTTTAACCTGGTCCATGTTCCATCATATATATATATATATACATATATATATATATATATATATATATATATATACATATATATATATATATATATATAATCTTTTTTCTGTCTTTAATGTTTATAACATACGCCTGCCACTCTCCCAAGCGTGTTTACTTTCTACTTCATTTTCCTTAAGGTTCCAATCATGGGCGCTGCATACGCGGGAGAATTTCCAAGAAAGCCGAGTTCATATGAGCTCTGTCTTAATATCGTCATTACATTAGTAAGCATTACGTCTTCTTAAAGAGTCTGGTAATCATAAAACTCGTGAGTAAAGTATGAATCCTAAGACGTTGTCAACCAGTCAAGAAGGGTTTAGGTAAAGGCTGAGTATCTGAGACAATGTGTTGGTACGAGTACCGCCACAAGCACGAGTCTAGTTAATCAGGCAGTTAATACAAGGAAACGGCCTCTGGCCAAACTCCAGGGTTGGAGAGGAGTCCACATCAAGGTCGGGCAGGACTGCCGTACCGGTAAGTAAGGTCTAGGGCGACAGGCTAAAGGACGGAGAGATTTTGAGAGAATTCCTTTCCTCTCGAATATCCACAGGATCTTAGGCAGTAGTGCGTCTGGGTGTTTAACACACTGGTCAGAGCTTCACACTCCACATCTAAAAGTGAGAAGAAAAAAGAACATAGATACGAACATACCAAATATACTAGACAAATAAATAACACACATCCAGGATGCGTGTTTGGGAGGACTGGCTTCACGTCTTACTGCAACGGGCTAGTAAACTACAACTTCAAGAAATGGAAGAAGACAGAAAATGGAAGGAGAAAGCCAAACTGCAGGTACTGTACCCACTGGTCCTCTCCAAGAGGGTGTCGATTCGCTTCCCCGAAGATCCAGGTGCCTACCTACAGTACGTGGTTAATCTCTATTCATGTTTCTAGGAATTACTTATCTACATCGATGCCAAGTGGGTGTGACGGGTCGCATTTCCAGGAAAACTTACATTAACCATCGATTAAGGACACTATATATATGTTTACCAGGCTTGTTCCTCATGCTCGTAGGTCGCTTTGCCCTAGCATTGTCTCAGTAGGACTCTCAATACAAATATTTCCCCAATCACTTCGTAAAAGCAGCCTCAAACCCGAAGCACAAGCAACTCCACCGACATCGGAAATAACTCTATAACCTCAACGAAGAGTGACAGTAATTTGGGAAAACCAGCATTATGGCTTCCTCTCCACATAACTGCCAACCGCCAGGTATCTTATCGAACTATAATTCATCATCTGAACCCACTCTGTTTTTCCTGTATTGGAGTCGACGACGAACCGCACATCTAGAAACAAAAAAGCCACTGGTCGTATAGCAAAGAAATGAAAACCTGCCAAAAGAACTAATGATGAACGCAGACCAGAAACTTAAAACGTCATGTCAGACTAAAAGAAAACGAAGAAAGAGAGTCATCGGAGAAATAGATACAAAAATAATCAAATGCAAAAAGCAAATAGAAGAACACCATTGAACAACTAAAAACAGATGAGGGCACGTACACGGATGATAAGCAGGAGATGCGTATGATAACTAAAAAGGAAATACGAATCGGTGTTCAGTGATGTAAAATCCACCTCAAAGATACAAGACCCAACTGACGTATTTCTATAGATTTCCCCATACACATAGCAGATCTCGTCACTAGACAATGATAGGGCCACTACGAACATGTCCATGTATGAAGCCAAACACGACTTCCACGTACACTAAATATCCTCTGGCAAAAAAATGGAAAAATCTGGACTTTGGCATCCTCCGCCACAATTTGAAACCGTCTCACACCGCCCGACTCAACACAGAAGGAAACATCACAATCCCGAAGCACCGTCGACGTTACCATTGACAATGAACATGATCAAAATTTTGGGGGGAGTCACAAGACGTATACTGCCTGACTTTATGGACTAGAATAACCTATACAACTCTACACAGCATTATTTCAGGTCGGTAAGATCTTTCCTACTTCATTTGGCCATTATGATAATCTTCAGATGAACTGGGGAGCAAGCAAAATAAAGATGTGATCTTCCACAACTTGGCAAAAGCCTTTTTGATAAATGTGATCATGGTATTATAATGCATAAAATGTGTAACATATGGAGATAACTAATAAAATTAGCAGACAGATAAACAACTTCCTAATTAACAGATCACAAGATTGTTGTAAATTACGTTATTTCAAGAGCCTCTACGGTAAAAAGTCCAGTCCCAGTCCCCCAAGAAACGACCCTTGCTGCAACCTTTCTACTCCCCACTGACGTAAACACGAGTTAGCTTCATATCTATTGCAGATAATACGAAAATAAGTATATAAATTTCGCCAGGCAATAACATAAGACGGTATGGGAAGTATAAAATCGGTACAGAATACCGGACCGACAAAAAACACCGTCATACCACGACTAAACAATATGAATGACTTCGGAGTATAATGTCTGGGGGACCTTTCGTTCCACGAAGAAAACAAGGCAACAGTTACCTGTTCCAAAAAGATGGTGGGGTGGATCTTGCTGACCTTCAACACAAGTGGGTGAAAGCCACTGATGGGGCTTTTCAATGCGCTAATGCTCTCACGTACAGAGTACTGCTGTACACTAACGTCAACTTACATGGCGGAATAAATTGTCAGAAAGTGTTTCCAAGATGTTTCACGGACCGTACTGACTACTGAGAACGACTGAAATCCCTGAGGCGGTTCTCTCTGCAGTACAGACGGGAGGTATATCATCTAAACCAGAAAATCCAAAAAGGCATGGCCCACATTCTAATCTTAAAAAATAATCACATACTGGAACAACAGACATGGAAGACTAAAATGTTACATCTTAAAATCAAAAGGTGCAATAAGCATAAAAAGAGAAAATGCCTTGAACATCCGGGCCCCAAGACTATTCATATTCAACACATTGCCCGCAACCATGAAAAACGTATAATGAGATGTACAGCGGAGAAATTCAAGGTCCTGGGTAAGTATTTACAAAGTGTACAAGATCAGCCGGGTTGTGGAGGATAAGTGGGTCTGTGGCCCACGGCTTCCAACAGCTTGGTCAACCCACGAACCAACTGTCAACCAAGAGTCCTCCAAGCTGTGGGGGTAGAAGGTCTCCTATGTCAAAGCCAGGTAGTGTTGGGTGGGTGGCTGGTGCGGTTGTGTCCAGCGTGGCTGCCGAAGGTGAGACAGGACCACCGCTGTCCCGCTCACCTGATTATTTAGCGTGATGCACACATTCTCCTCCTCCGCTCACCATCGTGTGAATAACTCCCGCCTGTAGCCATGCTCCGCCATGGCTACATGGTACGTCTCTCTCTCTCTCTCTCTCTCTCTCTCTCTCTCTCTCTCTCTCTCTCTCTCTCTCTCTCTCTCTCTCTCTCTCTCAAGTTTCAGCGTAGGGAACATCTGAGAACAAAATGATAAGAATAAAATACCACATACTGTCAGAGATCCGACAGCCACGCATTTAAGTTCCGTCAACACAGAGAAGACCCAACTTCCGTTAGTCACTATACGCTCGTTGTTAACAACCCTAAGCCTAAGTGGTAACTACTGTTAGAGTTACTCTGTAGACTCGTTGTTAGCAACACTGATTGCTCACTCCTGTTAATCATTCTGTACTCTCGTTGTTAGCAGCACTGAGTGGTCAGTAATGTTTATCACTGTACACTCGTTGTTAGTAACTCTAGAGTGATCACTACTGTTAACAGTCGTCACACTGTTCTCTCTCGTTGTTAGTAACCCTGAGAGGTCACTACTATTAGAGTCGCTCTGTATTCTCGTTGTTACCAACCGTAGAGGGTCAGTAGATCAGAGTCACTTTACTCTCGTTGTCAGAAGCCCTGGGTCATGATGAGCAGTGTCAAAGTAGGGGGGTCTGCAGCAATGAGTCGTCAGAGGTGTGAGGTGGTCTGCAAGTCTTGCATTGCTTGGCTGTTTACGTCATGAACATACAGATGCGTTATCGGTAAACTGGGTAGTCGCAGTGATTAGACGTTAGCGTTAAGTAGTTAAGAGGAATGAAGTCGTCAGCATAGTTAATCAATACTGGTTCATCGCCAGAGAAGCCGTTGGTTGACAAGGTAAGGTTAGCAGTCAGCTGCATCTGGTAGCCTTAAGGCATTCTGACGGCCACATGCATTAAATGGCATCAGAACGTCTTAACATTTGGGGGTCATCAATACTGGGTGGCGAGCCCTGATGGTCATCAGCGGCACTGAAGTGGGTAGCTGTGTTGGCTGGTTAGCAACGCTCGGTGCTTCAGTAATGCACAGGGTTTGGGGGTGTCGTGGGCAGCAGCGAGGGATCAACGAGCGATATAGGCTGGTTAGCATGCAACATTTACTCTTCAGTAATATACTGTGGTTAACGTATCTCGGTATCAACAACGCTGAGAGGTGAATGGCGTTCGATGGTTGGTACTGTTAGGCTGACTGATGCGTCAGCAATTCGCCCTGCAGGTAATTCCGTGTTCCAATCAGCAGGTAATTAATTATCAATGACTCATGAAGGTTCGTCGGGCGAGCCAGGCTCCAGGGCGTAGGCGACTCCCACGCTGATCAGGAGGAACGTGTTCAGTTTTCTGGAACATACCTGGACTACTAGTCTACGCGGGTCTTCCACCCTACAACAGCTCGGGGTGAGTCCAAGTTGGAGAGTTGGGTAGCTGGTCAACCAAATTGCTAGTACCCGAGACCCGCAAGCCCACGCTGCCAAAGCCTACTGACACGACACGCACGGAAGACTGTCAATACTACACCGACGATCATAAGGTGGGATACGCACGAAATGAGAACATCTGGCCCAAAACTGTTCAACGCGTTATCAGCGGACATGAGAAACGCTCTGTGATAGGCGCATGGTGGAGAAAGAGGCCCAAGATAAGTACTTCCATGATGTCCCAGACCATCCCGGCTGTGGTGGCTACGAGGGCCTGCGGGCCGCGGCTTCCCAGCCTGGTCGATCAGTCCCAGCTCAGCAGCGTGGCCCCATCCCGTACTGTGGGGGTAGAAGACCTGAAAGGCCTCCCCAGGTAAACCGCACCTTCACTTCAAAAACATCAGCCACTTCACCTTCATTCGAATATCATCCACCACTGTACCTCTTCTCCAACCTCTCATCCACATCTCTAGTATTTGCTGTTGGTGTTAAATATTATGAAATTCATCATTTTCTCTTATATTTATGGTACCTTTCGATCTCAATGGTGTTATTTTAGGCTTCTATGTTTATCATACCGACACGGGAAGATTCTTAAGTGTTTATGTGGGACGGTGCCTTCTAGGAATCTTCCAAGAGTATCTCTCGTACGAGGAGGCATAGGAGATCGAGGAAGATATAGACATAGAAAGAGGATATATTATGACCATGGATATCTCAGATGATGCTTGAGGAATTACTGGGGATCGGATGCAATGGAAGCATTTTCTGCACGGAGTTCGTGAGGCTGGACACGTTGAAAAAAAGTAAGAAGCACTTGCAAGTGTGGGGGTTCCACGTTCCACTTGATCATACTCGGCATGGGTCGAGGATGTGTGTGAGTGATGCTCGGAAGCTGAATGTACCTGATTCATCCCACTAAACTGGGAATGAAGAAGTCATATCAATGGAAATTAATTTCTCTTTTAATGTCTAACTACTTTCCCCGCCTCACACGTCTGCTCTCTAAAGTGTCATGAATAATATACTGAATCCGAAGCCTCCCATCCATAGCCAAGCTCCATATAATGTTCCCGAGTTGACCTCTACCACTTCATATGCCCTAGTCCAGCCCATTGACAGCAAGTCGTCCCCGATATAGCAAATCGATGTAATTCATTTCATCCCAGGCAAATCTCTCAATCTCCTGAATAATTCAGGCTACGTTTTTCCAAAACTTTCGCTCCTCCTTCCATATCTCCTCCTCTCTCTCTCTCTCTCTCTCTCTCTCTCTCTCTCTCTCTCTCTCTCTCTCTCTCTCTCTGTGTGTGTGTTCCCTTATTTCTTCGCTCATCCTCTTCATATGACCCTCATCAGTTCTCTCAGTCAAACCTTCCTTAGTCCGGACTTAGGGTTATGCTTTAGCAAGTTCTTAGCACCACACGTCGTTCTTACAGTCAGTGTCAGTCCGTGTGCCAACAACCCACCTTACCACTTATCCTCAGGCATACCAATTCCAACACGTCCACGCTTTTCCTCTCCTTTGTATTCATGGACCCAGATTGACAACCATATAAGTGTCGGGAATACAATACATTCACATATACCTATCCCTGCCCTAGCAGACCTTTCCTGCTACATGCTCCTAAATGCACCCAACATTTTGGCTCCCTCTCCCACGGTGTCACTTCCTCCCTCTGTCATGTTAACTCCGAGATACCTAAAGCACTCCACTTCCTCCAGGTCCTCCTTATTCAGACTCACTCATCATGTCTCACGCCAGCTGTTACATCTCATTATCTTATTTTTATTCACATTAACTTTCAACTTCCTCCTTGCACTCTCCCCTCTAACTCAAGACACCACCAGCAAGTGGAGAGGGTGTGGGGATGTGTCCCAGGGCTGACGCTGGAGTAGACTTTTCCTCTCGAGTCTGCCACCACAGCAGTGTTATCTGTAAACAGCAAGTGAATAACCTCCCAACACCACCCCCCCTCCCCCAAAGTCCCCTCACCCCCAGCAAACTGCTGACCCGTCGCTCTTACCCGTCTGCGCTGCAGAGATCGGTTGTAAAAGTATTTTCAGTCGTTCGCAATGGTTCTGGCGTCTCGCAAGGTCAGTTCATGGGCTGTTAAATGACCATACAATTTCTAACCTAGAAAACTTCAGTCTGCCTTGAAAGGTTGAATCACCACACAACAATGTGGTCTGGCAAAAATTGGTGTTTTCGGGAGCATCATCCACGGTCTAACTTCACTCACCCTGAATGATCGCAAAATCCAACCCCGCCATCATCTCTGACGAGGCAAAGGTTGCTAAATTTACCCGCGCTCGCTGAGGGCAAGGTCATTCAACAATAATCCCTTGAAGATAATTTTCTGTCCTTTCGTGCTGATAATGTTGTTTGCTTTCATCCGTATGTTGTGAGGATTTTTAAACTTCATATTCCAAGTAACGAAGTAGTTGAAACTTACCTCCACTGAACAATATACCTGCTATTCTTAGAAGCCCATTTGATTCATGTTCAGCTGTCGTATTTCAAGCGATGTATACAGACAATACTTTCAAATTTAATGATGCATCTGCAAATGATGATACGATGTTCTGGTTGTTTTCATCCATATCAGACATGACAATGAGAAACAGGAGACGCGTAAGTGCAGTTACTCGGAAAACAGCGGATTTCACAGAGGAGGCAACAAAAACATTATATTTACAACATCGTGCTATGGTCTCATGGTTTGCAACGTATACCAACATTTCATCCTCTCACAGGTCACCCCCCCCCCCCCCATAGTAAACGTGTATGTAAATCAAGACTGGTTTGATTTTCTATTCACTGCCTCTACGAACTTACCATAATGACTTAAGTAATACTAACAATGAAAATAATTCACACACACACACACACACACACACACACACACACACACACACACACACGTGTTCGCCATTTCCCGTCTCAACGAGGTAGCGCCATGAACAAGTAAGGAAAGGTCTCATTCGCTCACACTGATTTCCTAATTGTCAAGTGTTATGCGCCGACATCAAAGACTCCAATTCCCAACCAGGCCCTACAGACTTTTCCGAGGATTTCCCCGGCTGCCTGATATACCGTAGTTCTGTCCACTAACAGCACGTCGCCCCCAGTATACCACAACGCTCCAATTCAATGTAACCCGTGTACGCCTTTTAACACTTGTTTATGTTCAGGGCCCGGGCACTCGAAATCTCTTTCACTCCATCCTTCTATCTCCAATTTGGGCTCCCCTTCTACCTGTCCCCTTCACTTCCAAAACATACATCCTCTCGTCACCCTCTCCACAATCATTCTCTCCATATGTCCAAAACATGAGTGGAGTCGGGTTTAGCGTGTCAGTTTTATCACAGTTTTACTCCAAGAGCATCTTGACTGTACCTCTGTTTCAAGAATACCAACTTATGAATATCTCGGTGAACCTAACCCAATCATGTTATACTGAAGAGACATTATGAAGAAAAAAAAAAGCAAGTTGAAGTATGTAATATGTCGTCCTCTCGTCAATCTTTTAAACCAGTTTGCCAAACGTTTTGGATAGTTCCCAGTCTCGCCGTCGTCTTAACCAGAGCGTAGATAATCCAGAGGCGGAACGGAACCGGTACTAATGGTTCGGTAGCGCCGTGTTGTCCCCTTACCAGCAATTTTAGCGGGACAAATGGCAAATTAGAGAGCTTGCACCGCAAAATGTGGCCCAGTTGCAACACTATTTCTGCTGCTACACCGGCATCATTACCCTTTACGACTCTTCTCCAACAGCAACCATCACTAAAACTCTATTAGTTAATATCTTGTCTTCACTAATGGCATCAGTGTTGAGAACATAAAAATACGTCATTAGTATAATGCACAAATTAACTTCATACCTTAACGGGTTAGGAGATCTGTATTAATGTATAAATAATGATATTACTTGATGAATTGCTCGTGTAATAAGTTTCATGAAGACACAAGAGGATGTAAACTCCAAAGGTAACGCAAGCTTGATAACTGAGCCGATCCCTCGTTAAACCTCTGGGTTTGTTCTTCAACCTTGTAGACTTTTTCTTTAGTTGAAGACTTTTTCTTCAGTCTTTCTTGTTTACCAGTTAATCATGTGTAGTCCTTCGTATTCATCTCCGCAATTATAGTGTAGTATGCATGTTAAAAAAAACTGAATACTTCAAAACAGTTTTCATCCTCCTTATTAAACACGGCAAGTCACAGCTGCCACAAACCTCGCGTCTAAACACCTGGTGAAGTCTTCTGGGATCTTCACCCTCACAGCCCGGGCTGGGCCCAGGCTGCTGGGTTAAGTCGTTAGTCGACCAAGCTGTTGAAGTCTCACCCTCAGGTCCACAAAGCCATAACAGGCTGGCTGGTCTGGTACACTTTGTTTTGGTACATATTTCGTGATACTCTTTAGTACTCCAATGGGATGACAGTAAAGACCTTACTGGCTAATTTCTTTTCTTCCCTCAACACTAAACAGTAAGGCATGCCACAATTTTCATTGATATTTTCACTACCTTTCAACTGTGCACTGCCACTGCTTGTTCAATATCTTACAAACAAACCTGCTTCCCTTTAGGTACCTACTTGAATCAACTTTTTCAAGTTATGAAGGTCACTGTCATATCGTATATCAGTTACAGAAGCAAAGAATTGTCTACAGCTACGATGTCTTGTACATGGAGACCCTAACGACTTCAGAAAGATACAAAGGTGCTCCAACAGACCCTTTTTCCAGTAACAGTAATAAAAAACTTTACAGTAAAGCATCTCGATGTCTCAATCTACAGTTCACCTCTACATGTCTACCTCATCAGATAACATTCTAGAGCACAAATAACCGCAACTTAGCAAAACATCAGTATCCATTACAGCACTCTGGTCAGAAGAATGAGAAAATGTGCCTAGTTCATTCAAATCCAACACTGACACTAGTGGCAACAACTGAAAGCGCTGTGGCTCTTTTCTCTCTAGCGCAGACGGGGATGACATACAATTCACTCTTGGAAAATCCTGGGAGGCAGGGTTCCAAATCTGTAGTTGATATCCTCCTAAAAAAAAAGTAGCGTTCCGACACCTTGTTCACCTAGTGTCATTCGAAATGGCAGAACTCAAGTTCTTTCTTTCACATCTACGATACAGAGGGAAGCAGCCACGTTTAGTTTCATCTACGATGGCTTTAAGCTGATCTTCTCTCCGTACAAATCACAGCCATGTAAGAGATGGTTCACCCAGCAGCAATAACGTCACGCCTGTATACAGCACAAATCTCACCAGGAAGAACAACTTAAAACATTTTAGGTTGACGCTTCGTCCCCTGGCTCTCAAGGTCACTTAAATGTTTTACGAAATATCCGCAACTAAAACCAGGTTTTACATTTTGAAGATTACAGAGTTTGGCCAAACTTAAAATAAAACAAGAAAATGTCTCAGGAAGCATAAAGCTTACCGGTGTGGAAAACATTTTCTACGAGAGGAATAATCTAAATCTAAAATACAGACAAACTTCGTTCACAAGAAATTGTTCATAGTCGTGGTGAAGAGGGAGTCTGATAAGGATCGCAGCCTTACCATCCCCGAGCGGCCCATGCACCAAACACATGGACAACACAGCTCCCTCCTGACCCCAGAACCTTTCTCGTGTGGTGCATCCCGGGGCCTCGCGCCACTCTCCCTACACAGCATCCCACGGCCCAGGGCGGGTGTCCTCCCTACACTGCATCCTGTGGCCCAGCGATGTCCTCCCTACACTACTACCCATGGCCTCGCGCCATCATCCCTACATCGTAACCCATGGCCCGACGCCACCCTCCCAACATCATGACATCAACCCCGCCCTCAACCATGCCTTGCGAGGTTCATGACGCTAGGTTTACCCCATGGCTCAAGAACCTAAGGTCCAGCAGGATACATAACACTGGTGCCCTGCATGATTCATGACGTCATCTTTCCTTCGAAACCCTACCAAACAATGCTCTTGCCGTCAGCCCCGCCCATAAGCGTTGCCATGCACGTATAATGACACTCCCTCGCTCTCGAACGTTCATCTGCATGGTTCATGACGTAATCCTCACTCCTGAGCGTTCACTCACATGGTTCATGGCGACCTTCCCGCCCTACAACGTTACGAGACATGGATCACAATGCCGAGGGTGAGCACGGTTCATGGCATTACCCCTCATCCTTGAACGTTCCCCTGCACGGCTCATGACGCAGGTGCTCTCTGCATGACTCATGGACTCGGGCGCCTTAAATGGCACGTGACGCAAACCTCGCCCAAAAGTTATCCTGCATGGCTCATGGCGTTACCCCTCACCTCAAAATGTTGTCCCGCGCCGCTCTGGTGTCGTGCATGACTTCTGACATTACCCCCTTTTCCTAGAACGCAGCGCTGCATGGCCCCCCAGACGCTAGCACTCTGCCTGGTGCATGATACCGACACCCTTCATCATGTCAGCCTCCCCTAGAAAGGTTACCCTACATGAAGTTAACCCTCGCAGCTTCATGGCCCCTGTCATGCGCTCATGACACATCATCATGGAACTCAGTGTGGCTCACCACGTCAGCGCCGCCCTCACAGCGGTGCCATGCGAGACCCCTGGCGTCAAGGTGGCTCTAGAACGGTGCTGTGCCCGACTCTTGTCGTCACTCTCGCCCTACACAGCTGCTCTGCACGGCTCATACCGTCCCCCTCCACAAAACTGCCCTGCAGCGTCGCTGTCGCCCCGGAGCCTTACCCTGTGTGGCTAATGATGTCACTGTCGAGTGAGGAAGTTGTCGTATATGCCTCACGATGTCACTGTCGGCCCAGAACAGTGTCGCACATGGCTTATGATGTCAGATCCAACCTAGGAAGGGGCTGTAAATGGCTCAGGATGTCATTGTCGACCAGAGCGGTGTCGTAAATGGCCCATGATATCAATGTCGACCAGAGCGGTGTCGTAAATGGCTCATGATGTCACTGTCGACCTAGAATGAAGCCATGCGCTGCTCATAATGTCACTCACGCCATCATCATTCACAAAAATGTAGTCCAACGAAGATAAGCGGTAACTAAGATATCTTCACATCTGGTGATTTCAGAATCAGGTTATCTAAGTTCTAATACAAACATTCTGAAAAAAAAAAAAAAATCAAAACCATGATTCATCGGTGGTTAGTTATTAAGTTGGGCTATTATTAATTAGGGAGTCTAATGCACAGGTAATATTAAAATATTACCTTCATATTTCACTACTCATTACATACAGTCTAGTATAATTACAGAAATGAAGTAATATGGCTTCAGACATCCAAGGTACGTTCACGTCAAACGACTGCGACCACGTCCATTGGAATGGTCCACATAGCTACACCTGACGTGTCGCGCCGCCTCTGGACGCACGGTATGAAAGCCCTGTATGGAACTCGCCTGCCTGGGTTCGCCGAGGATACGACTTGCATGTCCATTGGTGTTTCTGACCAGGATAATTCTGGGGCCACACTTACCCTAAATTAAATAACGCGGCTGCCGCCAGCTGCCTGTGTACACAGTGGATACAAGCCAACCTTAGCACTGGCCTGGGTAGACTTAATTCAAACCCACCGACAATTTTGCCTCTAAAATCACTTACGGTGAATCTCACACTCCGGGTGCTCCAATGTTTTGTCAGTATTCACGGGACGTTTCAACAGATATGGTAACTACCTTCCCTCTGATCACAATTAATCATTCCAGTTTGTAACCCAACGTTCTACAACCGTTCTTGGTCAGTTGCCGAGTGCTTCTCCCTGTTTTCTATGATCATTTAACACTGCCTACATCTGCTGGTGAATACCTGGCGCAGTTATTCGGGGACTGAGCCCAGACCGTTGGACTGTAACGAATTATTTTCCACTCACATATACAATGTACACACCATGCCTACATAACACAATTAATGTAGATGTTATCTTTCATGACGTCACACTCGTCTTATACGTCCTGCGTCCTGACGTATCATTATCATGCACTGCGCATCGCCGCTCTCACACATCATTACGGGCTCTGCCTGACGTCTGACACACAAAATCTCAGTCCGAGGTGACAGTAATTCCAGTTTAAGTTACAACTTCCATGGTAATTTCAAATAATAAATTCCAGGCATAATTTTGGAAACATTTAAATTGCCCAAGATTTATATTCGCATCAACACATTTTTCAGAAGTAAAGAATACTTTTTGCAATGCTATTCAATCTACAAACTGGAGCAACATGCAATTCTAATGGTTCCTGGTAAATAAACTGTCAAACGAATATGTTAAACCACGCACTTAAGACTTCTCTATGGAAGCTATAACCACATTCCACAACACAGAAGTGATAACCATGTCACATAACATAGCCTTGGCTGCTGAGAAAGTGCCGCACCGTAACTTTGTCATGTTTAATTAAACTTCAGTGACTGATCAACAACGAACTAACGTGGAAACATACTGGCCAAAATATTACCAACACATACTAAAGCAAGTAATACATATTCCGGGTGTGTGGAACATTTTACCATATACCCCGCACGTAAATGATGACCACGATGCACGTCATACTCCATGACAAGAAACACGAACAATGTTAAAGTAAACATCAACGCAAGTTACACTACTTCACACACACACACACACACACACACACACACACACACACACACATATATATAATACATATATATGTATATATATATATATATATATATATATATATATATATATATATATATATATATATATATATATATATATATATATATATATATATATATATATATATATATATATATATATATATATATTTATATATATATATATATATATATATATATATATATATATATATATATATATATATATATATATATATATATATATAACACGTGATCCTCTAACACCAATCCTGGTACAAGAGTCAACTTGGTCAGCACGGGGAAGCCCCAAGCTACCGCCACACAGCCGCCGGACACTGCCACATCCTCCACACCACCAGCTGTGGTCTACCTCACGTTACGAATCCCTCACGCCCGATCCGGAGGTCTTTTACCCCCCTACAGACTGGCCAGAGACCAACCTCCTGTATTGTTCCTCTGTTAAAGTCTGGCTCTTGGAGGCCACGGGCCGCAGGCCTACTTAAGTACCACATCCTGTCAGGTCTGGTACATTTGGACACCTGTCCTGGTATTTGTCAGTTTCTTCACAGTGCGTCTAATGGCTGCAGAAAATACAGGTTATTTTAACCGCGTTCTTCGCTAAGGTATCGCACCTTTTGGTTTCTATAATAACACCAGACAGTCTCCCATATGTGTCGTGTCACTTGAGAACCGCTTTTGCGTTTAAAATGAAAACGATACAGTACAGGATTTCCCAAATGAAAATCATATATGCCTCACCCATCTGCGCTCCAGATAGTACAGCCTCACTGATTTCAAATTACCCGGCGAATATCAGATGAAGTTTTTGGTGGTCTACCCCCACAGCTCAGGCTGTTCGGTTGGGTCGCTGGTCGACCAAACTGTTGGAAGCCGCAGCCCGCAGGCCCACACAGCCTGGCTAGTCTTCTACTCATTGTAGGTATTTGTAGAGGACACGTTTCTACTGGGTAACCCACGGTATTTCTGATGACTGCAGGGAAGGTGCTGGAGAGTCTTCGGCCCCGGATATTTCAAGCGTTCTTTCTTTTTGCGCATATCGCACCTCTGGATTTCAAAGGTAGTATTTTGCAACGTTTCATGTCTGTTGCACCAGTATGAAGTTATTTGGTAACCATGCCTTCTAGGATTTTCCAGGTATAGATGATGATACACCTCTCCCGTCTAAGCTCCAAGGAGTATAACCTCAGTGATTTAAGCTTGTTCCCAGTAATTCAGTTACTTTACCACGTTAATTTGGGCCGCGAAAGACGTGTGAACACTTTCTAATTCTGCAGTTTCGCCTGCCTTCTAGGGTGATGTTATCAAGCACAGTTTTGAGAACTTTACATTTGTCTCACTAATTCCAAGGTTTTATTCAATCAATACACACAAGTAAAAGGACTTTTAGTCGTTTTCTCATTAAACAGCTTCACTGGGGCCCCATATGGCAATGCCAGCACACTGCAATATTCCAACTGGAAGAAAATAAGGGATTTAAGTAGTGACGTCAGTGACTTTGCTTCTCTCGTCTTACCCAACCAATCGTCTTGGTGCATTTAACAAAACATCTTTATTAGGGTCTCCAAAGTTTAGACCATCCGATATTACCGTTCCCAGAGCTCTGACGGGAGCAGGACGCCACCACACCCACGCACGTACCACACCAGCAGCAAGCTCAAATAACTGTCGCATCCACGCGGGCACTTCGGCGCGCAAGCACCACTCCTACGGGAACCAGGAAAGCCATACATCTCCACATTTGTCTCCCAAAAGGGACTTACCTAACAACTCTTCCGTTACGTCTTTTACGAGAACACATAACCCTAAGTTCATCCGTATGTTACTGGGTAAGATATAATCCCTTCTACGAGCAGCCAATGCTGAATTTACTGGAAGTTATGGTGACATGTTGTGAGGGTAGTACACACAGAGTCATGCTTCAAAACTTTACCACCAGGAAGAAGTGGAATCTAGTACCTGTCCATATGGGTTCAGATATCATCCGTAAACGGCAGCTTCGCTTTAGGCCAAACTCCAACTACATATGCTTAAATTACGAGGCGCTACAGCCCTATGTTGCCCTTGACTCACCTAAGCACACAAGTCCGGGCAGGTGATGACGATATGCGTGAAAGAACTGAGAATCACAAGTGCAGTTCATCCAACCCATGTAAACAATAACTGTCTGATTGACGAATGAATAGATACTTTAACAAGTCGCAGAAAACCTATTGCATATTTCAAAATAATACTAATACTAATAATAATAATAATAACAATAATAGTGATAACAACAGCAACAATAATAATAATAACAATACTACTACTACTACTACTACTACTACTACGACTACTACTACTAATTATAATAATTATAATAATAACCACAATAATAATAATAATACTAATAATAATAACACTAATAATAAGGATAATCATGATGCAAATCAACAACGCGACCAACACCAGCACGCACCAGACGTTCGTTCCAGCACCCGGCGACTGTACCTCATAATACATTCTCAGATAATGAAACTCCACCGACAACAAACTGGTTTGTACCGTAATTCGCATCAATTTACATATCTAATTTCCAGATGACGATGACATCTTTAGGGAGAGAATCTTCACACCCACAAAATCTGGACATTATTCAAATCCAAATTAATCCGCAACAGTGACTCAAGACTGCCTTCGTGGACGAAGACGAAGAAAAGGACGAAGAAAAGAAAAGAGGAAGAGGAGGAGGAAGAGAAAATAAGAGTCGTATTCCAATCGCCCGTTACAGTAACACAACACAAAACGTACATAAAATTTCATACAGCTTCACTCATCTTCGTCTCAAGGGTTTACCTCAAGTCACTGAGAAAGTACCATCAAAACAAGTAAACAAGTTACCAGCTGAACAAGAGAACAAGGTACTAGCTGAACAAGAGAACAAGGTACCAGCTGAACAAGAGAACATAGAAGAGAAGACAAGTCTTCAATATGCCAATCATCACTAAAGACAGTCGAATCTAATGATTTCTTCCATAAATTGATGTCCTACGTTGAATAAAACTAAAATTCACCTTCAAGGTAACTTTTGGCTGGATGAACAGTGGCACATACTGATCCTTGACTACCTCACACTTATCTCCTTGCTGCCATGCGCATATGCGAGGTCCTGTTCTCTGTGGGTCAGTGGTATGTGAGGTGCTTGATTTGAATTCTAAACATGAATACCGTGTATTTCTTTATGTGTTTTTAACTTCATTTGCTTTGTCTTAAGTTTCTCACAATGCTTAAGATTCTATTTAGTCCCACCGTTTTCATATTCTTTCAGGGTTTTTTTCCTTACCTTAGCTGAGGCCACCTCACGCTCCTTTCCTTCACATATAAGGAGAGGATTTATCTTTCTTACACATTTCTTTCTTATCGTTAAGTCTGGTGGATATATGGAGTGTTTCCACAGTCACGCATGCCACACATTCTGATTATTTTGCAACTGGGGTGTGATTCCCAGTGCACCGCAGAAGGCTCCCTGTTTACTTCTTCACACCTTCAATGTTTTCATGTCGAAATTATATTCCATGAATTTACCTCCACGTTGGAGTTCGTTATGCTCGGGTGGTTTGGGATACATTTTTATTCTACTTTAATAACTTGTGAAGTGAGCTCAGCGCATTGGATAAGACCTTCCGTTCAAAATCTACTTTACCTGTGAAATTCATGTTCGGCGTATCATCTTTTTTCCTATTAATTGCACCATCTCCTGGGTACAGGAAGAAGCAGTATACTGTGTACAAAGATCCTTCTCGTGTAAACTGTTCATTTGTAATACTTTCGACGATATTCCTCAACATGAATGCGTTTTCTAACCATTTTCACTTTTGAAACCAACGAGGAGAACTATCATATTTGAGGCTGTGTTTGCAAGAATAAATAACGACAGCATTCTTCTTTTGTTTTTGTTTTTGTTCTGAACCTACCCTGCTGTGCTGGCGACAGTGGCTTTGCTTGGCGTACGCATGGCGCTGTGTCGTCAGCCTTAGGTAACACAACCCCGTGTTTACATATCAAGTTACACGATACGTGATAGCTGGGGATGATTATGTTCCCCCCCTTCCTCGACCCAATCTGCTCTGCCCCCCTTCATGCCCAGGATGATCCCTCGTGATATGAAAGACACTAATAACAGGAAATCATAAGTGGATTAGTCACTGTTAACAACAGATCTATTCTTAGAACCAGGGAAGTGGTTAGGCAATATTTGTTTTCATTCCTTTCGAAGAACGCTGAGGTTCTAGTGCTGTAGTAATAAAATAAAAGCTCTCAAGTTGTGGAGTGACGTTTTCAACTCCTTTGAACCGTATTTTCTCACTACGTCAACAAACATTTGTTCGGTTCACAAACAAATCCTATGAGTGCCCAGATTTCGTTCTATCCTAGGCTAAGGGTGTGGTTGAGGAGTCCCCAACACCTTCTCCGGCCTGTGTAACACAACGGTGCATCTGTTACCGGCGATCTATTTTAACTGCTTCGTCAACATCAGCAACAGCTGCAACGGAATATGACTGGCACCTGGTCTCACTGAATATACAATTTGCTAGGGGGGGGGGGGAGAATTCAGTGGTATGCTGCCTCAGCAGCTTGCCATACCAAGCTGTGCTTGGTCCTAGCTAAACACACAAGGTAAGGAAGGCGTCAAGCTTTACAATCTCTTGTTGGTCCCCCCCGGATCATTTATTTGGCAAGCGTGGTGCACCTCGAGCCCAACACTGCACTGTGACGCCGTGAACGCTCCCAGCATCTGACCCGCGACCCACTTAGTGGGTTGTTCGTCTATCCCCCACGCCCTACCACAGCATAAAATTTACACCATCTCCCTTCCATGTCCTTCTCAAGCATTTCTCTCAAATCTGCAACCCATTCTCAGGGAGGGTAAATCATCTCAGCACACACAAACACACACACTAAAGCTATTTATCATTTTCAGATCTAGAATTGGCCTCCCACCTCGACAACCACACAATGCAGGCCCCGTACCCAACGGTGGCGTTCAAAATTTCAAAAACACTCCACTGGTCACGTCCGCCACAGCATATCATCCCCCCAGTATTAATCAGGGTTAACTACTACTAATTACGGACACTTTACGTAACCGTGCAATGAGTGAGCTCATTACGACAATTCACGTGCAATTTTCGCGATCCTCCTGCCACCCGCCCGAGGCCCCTCAACACCCAAAGTCCCAGACCCCTGATCTATGGGCTATGGCTCCCTGTACACACAAACAGAAAGAAATATGGAGGAATAATATACACGCAGACATACGTGTCCATTCTTGTACACACACACACACACACACACACACACACACACACACACACATACACACGTCAGGCGCGCACAAGAATAGCCAAGTCAGATTTGCATACATCAACATACGAGAAATTTCCTATTGTCTTTAGCATATCACGACAGCTACAACCAGTGGGAGGCATTTCTCTGAAAACACTGCATCATTATAATACCAAGCTTGGAATCAAAGCCTAACACTTGGTTCACTGGTTTAAGTGCGTACAAATTACGGTTGTAATATCTATTCCCTCACTCCTCTAAGTAACTAAGAACAGAGCACAAACATGGGTGAGCAAATGTATTTTGTGATGTCCATGGTGGCCAGTATCATAAGCACTGTTATGGGTGGTACGGCAACGTTCTTCACCTCAGCTACCGACGCTGGGAAGGGTTGGTAGTGGAACCGACAGTGGGAGGGGATGGTAGCGGAACTGACAATGGGAGGGAGAAGCAGTGGAACCGACACACAGGGGGGTGACAGTGGAACCGACACACAGGGGGATGGCAGTGGAACCGACGCTGGGAGGGGGTGGCAGTGGAGCAGACGCTGGGAGGGGGTGGCAGTAGAACCGACGCTGGAAGGGGGTGTCAGTGGAGCAGGCGCTGGGAGGGGGTGGCAGTGGAGCAGACGCTGGGAGGGGGTGGCAGTGGAGCAGACGCTGGGAGGGGATGGCAGTAGAACCGACGCTGGGAGGGGGTGGCAGTGGAGCAGACGCTGGGAGGGGGTGGCAGTGGAGCAGACGCTGGGAGGGAGTAGCAGTGGGAATGGCTTGGGGGGTGGGGGGGTTAGTGGAACCAACGCTGGGAGAGGTAGTTGTAGAACGGGTGGCAGAGGGAACAGCTGCTGGGTGGGGCTGGTACTGGAAACGACGCTGGGAGGAGGTGGCAAGATTACCATATCAGCAGTAGACTCTACCAAGAATAAAGTTCATCTATCCCAGGAGTAAATAGTAACTAGGATCTCTGTTGGTGAACATCTTGGCAAATATGACCATAAATTTAAAAAGAAAAAAACTCCCTAAAATCTGTACTTTTACCCGTAACTTTAAAAGGGTGGATTCTAATGGACTATAAGACGCGGTTAAAAAAAAAATCTCACCCTAGTTAGTTCATGCCCAGAGGAATTATGGACAGGTTTTAAGCGTCACTTTACGCACAAAGATACATTCGTTCTTGTGGACGACGGACACTGTTAGGAGAAAGTTACGAAGACTCGTTAAACAAGCCAATAATAAGTGCAAAGTGAGTATTGCAAGAATAGAGCAACATCCTAAAAGATTATATATATATATATATATATATATATATATATATATATATATATATATATATATATATATATATATATATATATATATATAAGTGAAATAGGAACCTTAGCAAACGAGGATGGGGTACCCAATATGCATGATAAAAGCATAGCAATGCTCCCAAACAAGTTTTTTAAGTTCTGTTTTTGCACCAGAAAGCATCGGTACAAATTCTGATACAGTGATACACACACACACACACACACACACACACACACACACACACACACACACACACACACAAGATATCACTATTTACGGCTACCGTTAGAGAAGTACGAGCAGAGATAAACAAAGTTGAAGATTAATAGTCCATGTCTTGATCGTTTTGATCCAGGAGTAATTAAAAACGTCTAATAAGCCATTGCCAAACCGTTAACCTATATTTTCAACAAATCTCTCTAGAATGGAATAGCATCACACGACAAACTGGCTGACATTACCATTATATTAAAAAAAACCCGAAGCCATAAGTTGTCCCATTAGTCTCACATCAGTTATAATTATGAGTAAACTTCTTGAGTCAATTCTTAGAAAAAGCAGAGCTTACCTTGAACAACAAAATCTGATCAATAATAAGCAGCTTGGTTTTAGAAGACACAGATAATGCCTTACAAACTTCCTTGAATTTCATCATAATCATTCCATGCCCACGACAAGATGAAAACAATGGACACTAAATTTCTGGACTTCCAAAAAGCATTCGAGAAAGTCCCCCATGATAAATTGATGGATAAAGTTAGGGTTTCGGGTTGCAGAGAAAACCGGATAGAAGCCTAGTTACGTGATATGAATCAGGGAGTCGTAACGAATAACGAATAACCTAAGTGTCCAAATTTGCAGTCAACATGAATATCAGCAATGCCATAGTGAGTGAAGATAAACCACGATTACAAGATGATCTAAATAAAATAGGAGAGTGCTCTAGAAAACGGCAACTGCCATTCAACGTCCAAAAATGTCAGCTGTTGCAAGTGAGGGAACCTTAAAAAAAAGAAATTCGATTATGAACTGATGAGCCACGATACAAGGAACACCCCTTGTGAGATGGATGATGAGGTCAAATTCTCTCTAGCATTGTAACGAGATGCTGCCCATAGGGCGTTAAGATTTATTACCAAATGCTTTACATACAAAGGCAGTGATGTGATAGCACAACTTTAAGTCTAGTAAGACTCCATCTCGAATATCCTGTGCAGTTAGTACCCCATCCCCCTCCACAACCTAAGTAAGGACATTATCAAACTGAAAAACAGTGCAACAGAAAACAACTAAATTGATTCCTTCCGTATGTAACAAACCATATGGTCTCACTGTGACAATTAAATTTGTTCTCTTTAAATAAGAGGCGGCTCTGCGACATATCAACAATGTTACAAAATACTTGTGGGATTCAAAATAATCGATATCAAAAACTTCTTTACGGTCGCACCAGTACAACTAACGAGAGGACATGGACGAAAAGGCCACGGACTTAATGGTACGATATATTTCCTTACCAACTACTTTATCAATAAAACGCGTAGAAGAAAATCCAATAATATACATTATTCAGAGCAACGCTTTTAATGTTTGAAATTAAGTATGATCATCAACTGTCACCCTCCGGTACTGAATAATTCTTTTAATCATACATCATAACCTAGTGGTATGTTATGGTACCTTTTCAAACACAGATCTCGCCTGGTCATGCTACGGTAACTTGCCAACGTTGGTCAACCCGCGTCGCCTGCTTTATGTGAACAAGAAGGAATTACTGTATCATCCTTCCATGGGTATTATAGGCATGGTGAGTCGAGAGGCTGCATCTCCATGTATCTCAAAAGCAGTGGAGAGACTGGTGCCACTACCGAGCCGGGGATACGATACCCACCTTAGCTACGGGGGATCTGCTACCCCCACTGGGCAGGTGTTACGGTACCCATCTTAGCTACGGGGGCTCTTGTACCACTACTGAGCCGGTGGTACAGCTTCCATCTCAGCAGTAGGGGCCCTGGTACCACTACCGGGATGATTGTGGTACGGTACCCTTGACAGCGGGGGTTCTGGTACCACTACTGGGATGACTGTTGTACCGTACCCAGTACCCACCTCTGCAGCGCGGGGCTCTGGTACCAATGCCGGACAGGTACGTGTCTGGTTGAGTTGCCAACGACCAATATCGACTACGATTCTCCCAGCAGGTTCAAGCCGTCACACACTCTTCCACCCAACTTCGTCATAAAGTGTCCGTCGGAATCTTTCCGTGTCCGACATGAAGGCCACACAGCTTCACCTGAGCAGGATGGCTCACATCGTCGGTAAGGACTCGTCGTCACACAGAGAAAAAAAAAATTGAGATGTAAGCTCCGTGTGTAGCAGCTCTGCAACCCGTACGGACGAGGTAGTGACGTCATGACTAGAACGAGTCCCAGTAACGTCATAACTGGGAGAGCCAGTCAAATTATCGCTTGGATGACCGGGAGTAATTCATATACGAGAGTCGTGAGGTCACTCCTTGAGCCACAGGGAAGACCAGTGAAGTCAGTTCGGTCGCCAAATAACGTCATGACTAGGCAAGAGACTTCATAACAGGAGGGGCCAGCTACATCACGACCAGGGTGACATCACGAATGACAAGGCCACTGACTGACGTCATCCCTGTAAGCACCTGTGACGTGGTGACCACGAAATGCGACAGTCTTACAGCTGCAACTGTAAACCTTAACCTATTATTATTATCATTATTATCATACCATTTCTTGTGCAAGTTGGAGCAATGATAAACAAAATAGACATTTAAAGCAGATCTCAATATCAATATATAAAACCTCATGAGTTTATTCCATCCAAAAAAGTTCATACGTGTCTATATGTTTATAATTTTGTTACGCAAAACGTGGGACGGTATTTACTAACCAGTATTTCCGAAGAGATTTTGCCAATGGGCAGGGTTAGCGCGTAGTGCTCACCTCAGGAAATTTTTAGTTACCAAGAGCGAGTCTTGTGAGTTACGTGTTGTCAAGTGCCGCGTCTAAGAAGTGACTGCCAGCAGCCCACGTGAGGGTGTGGCAGAAATAATAGTCACTCGGGCCAAATGCATGAATCTTGACAGCCACTGAAGCCCTGGCTTACTACACGGCCGTTACTAACCCTCCCAACACCCAGGCGGGTAACACTTGCAACACACACACCCCTCCTGGTAGATGACTGCCTACCACCTCTGAGAGAGAGATGTGAATCCCTGGTGAAGTATTCGTGCTCTTCGAACCCCCCACAGCCTAGGATAAGCCTAGGCTGCTGGGTTGGGTCGCTCGTGTACAGCAGCTCGCAGGTCTACATTACCCCTACACCCTGGCTGGTCTGATACACTTTGTACATACTTCTCCAGTGCACTCTTAAAACTTCTCTACTGTGCATACCATACTGTGTCTCATCTTCAGCCCCGGATGTTTAAGGTGTGTCTCTTTTTCGAGCTTTCACCACGTATGAGAGTCAGATGGAGTATTTCACAGTCTGCCACGTCTGAAACATGGATACACAGACCCCATGGTCCAGTTCAGGTGGTTCGGCCTTAATACTTGCTGAAAAAGATGCAGTCCCCTTAAAAGCAAAGCAAGAGCTCTCTTCCCACCGTCCGGCAACAAGCCATAGAGGAAAAAAGGTGGAAGAAATACCTTACAGAACTAAAATGTAAGAAGTTAATTGGTATAACGAAGTCGGATATTAGAGTAAATGTGAAGTCCCATATAATCCGTTTACCAGAGACTGTGGCAAGGACGGCATTATAAGTCGGTCATCTTCACTAAAAGATCTGAGGTGTTCCAGCATGTACACACAGAACCAACCACTTGACAGCTCACCTTCACTGTAATTCTCCACCATGTTCTTGTCGACCTCACCGGTGAGCAGGGGTGTTTACAAACGAAGTAGGAATATTACTGACTGTGCTTGACAGGATATTACTGCGTGAACTTTTTATCCAGGTGCTTTGAATCTAGACGGCTTTTACTCAAGTATATTTTCGAGAGAATGTAATTCTAATTGCTTATATTTCTTCCTAACGTCTCGTGTTTGCTTATGAGAGCCAAGCTGTCATGTTAGGACAATCCAGTTCCGTGAGGAGGGCTAGATACTTAAGTAAAGGCAAACGCACAAATTCAAAATTTTAATTCTCGTACCAACAATTACGACACCGGATGTTAAACCAGCCTGGCGAGTGGGTCTTCTACAGAGTTATAAACCAACCGACCAAGCCAGACCCACCGTCCATCCAGGAAGTTTCAACATGACAACTCGATGAATTTTACAGGTAGAGCGAGAGCCGTGGTGGTGGTGGTGGTGGCGGCCCGCTGCAGCCATGAGGAACAACTCTTCAAGCGACCACTCGAAAGACCACTGCACATGACACGCACACAGCTGCTCCTCATCACCCTCATATACTCAACCATACTGGAGATACATAGTAAAACAAAACAAAACAGGGCACTGGCCAATTCTCAATCACAAAACCAACCCCTTGAGAAGGAAAGTATGACTTAAGCTATTTAATGTCTCGCCTCTAACCTTACAGATAGTCAAGGACCAGACCATCATACCCACTGGCCGTACTGTCGTGCTCAATGGGTTAATGGCGAGGTTTGTCGACTCCCGACGAGAGTGTAAGTGAAATGTTTACGGCTTCATCTGCAGCCACACCACCGCCTGCGCCACTGACTCGTACGACTGCGTCAGACACAACAGGATCTTGGAAGCCCTACGATACTAACGCTTGGAATTTCTTCGACAGCGTTCGAAGTCGATGCTTCCACGAGTTTTCAATTATACGACAAAAATTCCCAAACTTAATTCCTTCCACAGACCTACCGCATCATTAGCAGAAAAATCTTTTTCTATTAAGTTCTTGAAGATTGTGTAAGGAAGCTATTTCATTGAAATAATAATAACACCAACAACAACAACAATAATAATAATAATAATAATAAAGATAAAAATTCCCAAACTTAATTCCTTCCTCAGACCTACCGTGTCATGAGCAGAAAAATCTTTTTCTTATTAAGTTCTTGAAGATTGTGTAAGGAAGCTATTTCACTGAAATAATAATAATAATAATAATAATAATAATAATAATAATAATAATAATAATAATATATACAAATAACTAAATAACGTTAGGTGTTTACACTGGGCATAGCTACCAAGCAATGATGCTATTTTCGTAAGGACCACCCGAAAAAAAGACGCTATTTTTCATCAATAACAATAATTTAGGAACTTTTGGTTGGAAATAGTAATGGGACGCTTCTTAACTCTGAGAACAGACGAGTGGTTCTCTTACGGGGGAGAAAAGAGACAACAGATGCTGTCTCGGTTATGAATAATGGTACTTAATGCTATTTTGCCTTACCTCACGTACACTTCAAATCTACCAACACGGTTTGGTCCGAGAAAAGTTGCTCTCCTTCTCCTCTGCTTAACAAGCCACGTAACCAAAAATTTCGAGTTGGTCTGGTACACTTTTGTACACACTTGTTCCGGCCTTTCTGAAATTGTTCCACTTCACTGTGTTTCCTGTGATCGCAGGCGCTATAACAATCTTGGGCCTCGTATGTTCATATTGTTTACTCTTATTTAGCACAATGGATCTTTTCCTTTCAGCGGCAATATCCCAGTCTTGCATGCTTGTCCTGCCAATAAGTAACTACTTCCGTATGTAAACTGGGGTTTCTCAGGAGTAAATCATTCTCAAGAGTAAATATCTTTAAAAGAGTCGTGTGTTCTAATGAGAAATGTTTTCAGTTGTTCCCAGGCGTCGCGATCCTTATCTGCCAATGTTGGGCTGTCAAATATAGGTGACACTTTCTGACTCGGCAATTTCGCCAGCCATGAAAAGTGGTGTTAGCACAAAGCAGTATTATATAGTTTGAGGAACTTTAGTGCCTTGAAGTGCGTCATCACTGGGTTTAATTTTTTTCTCTCTCTCGTCTTGAACGTGCGTAAAATCCAGCCTGCCGTCTTTCTGTAAATTACTTGTTTTTCTCCTGTTTTCGTTGAGGGTAAGGTTACCACATTACTATTCTACGGTCTTTCAAAGTTTAATGGTGTCTGTTTCTGTCCACTGAGCACTCTTATACAACGAAAGACGTCCTCTGGTTGATGAGCCACGTTATTCTAACAAATATCAACGACAATGTTTTTGTTCAGGAGGACTGACAAATCAAACACACTATATAGGCCAAAATTAAGCATGATTTGCTGATTTCGGCAGAGAATCCTACCAATACACTGATCTTGCCAAGAATACAAGGGGATGGAAATTTACCAGAAATACTAGCGAGATTGTACTGCATCTCGGGAGATACTGTTGCACTCGATGTTAACCAAACGTCATCATGAGCCAACTGTGATGTTACAACGTTAACACATCAACATTCACCACTGCGATGTAGTTATAAAACCTGCTGCAGTATTCACCAGAGAACGGGAACTTGGAGAAGAAGGTGGCTCGAGTTCGGATTTTGTGCCTCGTCCTTGAGAGTTCGAAACGCTGATCAGGCCTCCCAGTCAGGATTTGACGAGGTAAGATAAACTCCGTCAGACGACAACGTGGCTTCACCACGTGAGGTACCCTGGAGCACAGGCACACTGTATGAAGTTCTTCTTATACGTCATAACTTAGAACTAAAAGCCCAGTCAGTTTTATGGGACGTCAAAGAACAGAATCAAATACTGGAAGCTGTAAGGCTACAACGCGATGACTAACCAAAGAGACTGGGAAATGCGAGAGAAACATTCCTTTAAGAATACTCATCCTTATTTGCAACAGTCTAATGGTTAAATAATGGCCGGAAATGCGTTGAATAATTACCACATTAATTTATAAGAATTAATCATTCAATTTACATCAGGGATCTCGATGGTGCAAGAATATCTTAGTAGTTCTTCCGATTTCTATCCTCTATCCCAAGTCCGATGTTGGTTTCAAGAATACGTCTAAGACCTACGATAGTAAAGTAATAAAGCTTACAGAAGTACTTACATGTCTTATATGATTCCTAAGAAACATCTGTATTCAGTGAAAATGGACTGGCAATACCATTACGAAGAGTTTCTACGAATTTTTACAACGAACTATACAATGGTGTCAAACAAGGCATAACGTCTTCGTCTACATGAAAGACGAAAGATGTGAAGGGCGTACGAGAGAGAGAGAGAGAGAGAGAGAGAGAGAGAGAGAGAGAGAGAGAGAGAGAGAGAGAGAGAGTGTGTGTGTGTCTAAACCGTACTGTAGAAGCTAGTGGCCGCAGACCCAGAGGATAGGCAGGTGAGAGTGAATATATTGGAGGGAGACAAGTGTCGGGACAAACTGTTACGTTCCACGGAGGGAGAAGAGTGACCGGAATGGTGTTGGTGAAGATAGTCAATGTGATGACAACAGCGAATGGGAATGATGTCAAGGGTGAGTGGGAACGATGGAAACGGTGAACGAGACTGGTGACAACAGCGGTTGACAACGGCGAGTGGGAACAGTCACAGCGGTGGAAGGAAATGGTACCAACGGCGACTGGGAATGGTGACAACGATGAATGGAAATGGTACCATGGGTAAATATGGATCACGATCAGGGGACGTAAGAACAGCAGTGAGGATGGAGACTGTTGAATACGCCATATGAAAATGGTGACGAAGTACAGGAGAGCTTAGACGGGGAGTGAGACAGATGAATGGACTAAGTGGGGGCTGTGATTCGAGGGGATTACAGGAGTGTGCGGGAACGAAAACAACGCTGAAAGCATGACCAGGCATGAGTGAGGACGGCGTGTGAGGTGAGTGAGGATAGTTCAGATGAAGTTCTCAGGCAGTACACCTGAGTAAAGGTCCCAAAAGGCGAACGGGGAGAGTGGCCACTGTGGGAGATGACAGGAGGAGGATAGACGACTCATGGCAAGCTGGAGGTTTTCTGGTCTGTACTCCTCAAATCCGAGCACCAAATGAAGGAAACGAAAAAAAAAACACAACTGAAATAACATTACTCACCGGTGGCTTTCAGCTGACAGTGAATGTTGCATGACACGACCGAGTTAACCTCTGCCTGTACACGGGTGTGGACGAGTGAGGCATTACACTCTACAGCGGGTGGGAGCATTTCCACCCGCTTGATGACACACTTTGAGTGAGACGACGATAAGTGTCCATCTCCGTGCACATGCTGACTGCCAACTCTAGACACATAGGAGAGAGAGAGAGAGAGAGAGAGAGAGAGAGAGAGAGAGAGAGAGAGAGAGAGAGAGAGAGAGAGAGAGAGAGAGAGAGAGGAACAATGGGTGTGGAAACACTTACATTTGTGTCTGGGGCTTGGTGTCTGGCTTCTTGCGCTTCTTTGATACAGCGTGGGTCGGGGAACTCATCTTGACCCATGCCGGGTCCTGCATACATGGGCCCAGCCTGCAACAACAACAACAACAGGGGTTAACACATGAACCACGCTGCTACACCTGGCCCTCACCTGACCATCCCTCACATCACCTACACTTAACCTCTCTCCTCCTCACACTTCCACCTTTCCTAAATTTCCCTCCCTCCCTCCCTCCCCAACACTGGTGCTAATTTCTTCTGAAACTTTGCAACATCTGCTATCGCAGGGGCATGCAAATGTCGGGACGTACATACTCATGCAAGCAAGTACACACACACACACACACACACACACACACACAAACACACTGGTGTACGCTCAGTGTTGTACGTCATTATCCCTTTTGTGTCGGAGGAGGACTAATGCCGTAACCACATGGCTTATGTTTAGAGAGGAGACAATCGTGATGCACCACTTCTTCCTCCCGCCTCCCCGGTAATTACTGCCCATAAATCACTTATTTCAGAGAAAAGACGCGGCGGGCACCATGACCAGCGAATACATACAGCAGTGCGAGGCAGTGCGTCTTAACTACCTCACCACACAGTACTGCCCACCACCACAGTGTCTTCTACCACATAAAGCTACCTTCCACCACGCTACATCGCCCTCTACCTCCCTACAGTACAGTGTCCTCCACCACACAAATGTACCCTCAACCCACTACACCACACCAACCCTCACGACGAAACACCATCATCTATCTCACACAACACTTCCCTCCACCACACCAAACTACCCTCTACCTCACTACGACGGTGTAATCATCCGTCTAGTATTCCTCTACTGTTATAAACTTCTTTAATTTTCTCATACCGGAGGAGAGGAAATTCATTCACACTTAAGAGCATGGTGTTATCGGTGGCCCAGAGGAAGACTTCATTTATCTCCCTTTGTAGCCCTTCAGCGTCCTCTGCAGACCTAATTTTCGTAATAATTCTACTACTGTCATCTGCAAAGGAAACTGACTCGTGTTCGCGTATGATACAAGAATGAGGAAAGGTGGGTGCAAGTACAGTAACTTGGGGGACTGAGCTTTTTACTCTGTGTGTGTGTGGGGGGGGGGAGGGGTAGCCAAGTTTACAACAACGCGTTCAGATACTAGCTATAAAGCTGTACGTCCCATCTCTCGGTTTTTCCGCTTATTCCCATCTTACACTGACCTCCCTCCACATCACACTGCCCTCCACCACGCTGCACTCCCCTGCCCTCCACCACGCCACACAAACAAGGAATGAACGAATACATCATCCAGTTAAACAAAGATCTTGGTTAACTTGGAGCATCTCGTTAGAGTTAACGTTGCGCAAATGTTGACTTACGTGATCATACAATCAAATCAGCAAATACATGAAACCATTCCTTAACTTGCCTTCCTGGTGGCAAATGGAGTGAAGGTATGCAAAATTTTGTTTTCAGAAAGGTGAGGGCATAAACCGCCACGGCACCCCACTCTTCACAACTCCTACCCACGTCTCTCAAGCCTTTCACTTGCAAAACTCACACACAATGCGCGTCCGTCGTCCAACCATCTAGAACACCCAAATCACTTTCGACCTGCCATCTTACCCACCTACGAGGCTCACACCTTGTCTGTCCGGCCTCCCACCTACCCAATCCTCATGTTTGGGGGTTTCCCACACCAGAAAACATGTGTCTGCATCGCTACCCATCTCAATCCCACATATCACATCTGCCCTCCTCCACTCCATCTGTAATCCACAACCCCTCTACGCCATGTCTGCCTTTCCACCCATCTACTCCATGTCTGCCCGTCTCACACAACTACAACTCCCACTCCAGAATAACATTTGCCCGTCTCAGCCATCTCCTAACTCTCATTACTCGTCTGCACAGCAGGAATTATACCCCACGACAACAAAGTACCTACTGATGAACGGCTATAACCAATCATTAACCGTTACCTAAGAACAATATTAAAAGAAATAACCAAAAACCAAAGGACAACTTCAAATAGCCAGTATGCCATCAGCACTGGACGCCAGTAAACCGTCATGGAAATATACCGCCGGCCGCCTCAAGAGGACAACTAACTATTGACGGAAGTAAACAAACAGGTGGCTGCGGCCCTCATGACGATTCCAAAACAAAAAAGTTAGCAACCGGGGGGAAAAAAAGATTAAGATAAAGAACAGGTCAGCAAAACAGGTGGCCATCAGCCGAGGACGTCTGCAAAGAGGCATCAACCCGGATATAAACAGATAAACTGGTATCGGACGCTTAAAAACAAACAGGTGGTCGTTAGCTGAGAACACCTGTAAACAAACAAGTGATCGCGACTACAGGTCATTCATCAACACACATTTGGCCACTGCGATAGAACACCTGTAAACACATATTTGCCCGCAAGCACAGGACTCCTGTAAACAAACACTGGACGAACGTCTGTAAACAATCAGGTATGGGAGCCACTGATACATTATACCTGACACATGACTGTAGCAGCAGCACCTACAGTCATCTCAGAGTGTGTCCTTACTACCTACACCACTCCTTCAGTAACGGCAGGCGACACACCAAGAGAGAGCATCTACGGCACTACGCCTGCGGGCGTCTCATGTGCTGTACATGAGGAGGCAGCATCTCTCAGAGGAGGGTCATAAAGTTTAAAATATTTCGACAACTGTGCATGCCATATGCAGATACACTCACCCACCAACTGTGTATTCTATTCTTCGACTATACTTTAGCAATAGTTTCCATCATATGGTTAGTATATATATATATTTTTTTTTTTGCTTTGTCGCTGTCTCCCGCGTTTGCGAGGTAGCGCAAGGAAACAGACGAAAGAAATGGCCCAACCCACCCCCATACACATGAATATACATACGTCCACACACGCAAATATACATACCTACACAGCTTTCATTGGTTTACCACAGACGCTTCACATGCCCTGATTCAATCCACTGACAGCACGTCAACCCCGGTATACCACATCGATCCAATTCACTCTATTCCTTGCCCTCCTTTCCCCCTCCTGCATGTTCAGGCCCCGATCACACAAAATCTTTTTCACTCCATCTTTCCACCTCCAATTTGGTCTCCCACTTCTCCTCGCTCCCTCCACCTCCGACACACATATCCCCTTGGTCAATCTCTCCTCACTCACTCTCTCCATGTGCCCAAACCACACACACACACACACACACACACACATATATATATATATATATATATATATATATATATATATATATATATATATATATATATATATATACACGATACATATGGTCTACATAGCTTTTTATCGTCAATAGAAATTCTATCCAACATGCAGATACCGCTTAATTTTGCTAAGGAGAAACAACAACTTTGCATTATATACACAATTATTTTATTCAGAGTAACGCCGGCATATCTCCTACATCTGAGTGGGTAGGTTGCCTATAGTCGCCACGTAAAACGAGCACACGTGCCGCCAATCACCCGTTTTCCCTACATCAAGAACACAAAAAGGAAGAATTTCAGTGTCTGATTGGCGGGTGCCTGGCAAAACCGTAGACTACTTCAATGTCCACATGTGTTGTGTTCCATTACAAGTGGCCAATAATAACCAGCTGGAATTCACTTGTATGGCGACCGTAGGCAACTATCGACTCTGCTGATGCCGGAGGTGCTCTGAATATAAAGCATATATTGCAAAGTTGTTGTTTCCTATTAGACAGACTGATTGCATCATGTTGCACTGCATTCCTAATGACGATAAAAAAAAGATATGCAGACCACATCATGTATCGTGTATAAAAATAATACAAGACAAACATTGCTCTCTCTCTCTCTCTCTCTCTCTCTCTCTCTCTCTCTCTCTCTCTCTCTCTCTCTCTCTCTCTCTCTCTCCATATAAATATATAGACAGATATATACAGCTAGAGAATGAGTGTGAGCGGATGAGGCCTTTTTTTCTTCAGTTTCCTGGCGCTACCTCGCTGACGTGGGGGGTTACGATGCTATTTCCTGTGGGGTGGAGTGAAGGCGAGCAAGTATGATGGTCTATACAAATTGGATAACTTTATTGTTGATAAAATTTGCAAACAATTCACCTTCTTGTCCACATAATAAGTTTATGATACACTAGTCTGTCTTGGACAATCGCATGTTTATCAAATGGCGTCCTAGCTACGTCTCTTCGTTGTATATCAACTGACTGTTATATTTCTCTCTTGTGTCTCCCATGATGATGTGATTATTATACGAAAGTGCACTTGGGAACTTATCTTGTTTCATTTTCCCCGTGGACTCATAGGAATATGAATATATATATATATATATATATATATATATATATATATATATATATATATATATATATATATACATATATATGCATGCATATGTACATGTATGCCCTTGTGTGTATATATGAGTGGATAGGTCTTTCTTCGTCGGTTTACCGGCGCTACCTCTCTAACGCAGGAAACGGCGATCAAGTATCATTATCATTATTACTATTGTAATAATAATAATAATAATAATAATAATAATAATAATAATAATAATAATAATTGAAATCGAAGAGTAAAATACACAGTCGTTGAGTGCATTTGTATGCACATGAAATGCATTATTGTCGAAATAATCCAAACTTTACGACACTGAGAGATGCCTCCGCCACACAGAACACTTGAGACATTTTCCACCGCCTGATCAATTGATAGTCGACTTAACGCCTCACAACTCTACGCATGTTAATTAACGTCTCAAACTCCTTAATATTTATGTCCACTGATAAGAAAAGTAGGCAAAGGCACCAGCATTCATGTAATGTAATAAATGATGTTCTATAGCTTTAGGATACAGTGCTCTATAAACATAAATACAGTTTTACGACAGTGATAATCGTCACTGGTAAGTATCAAATGTGATTTTCCCGAGCATATATCGAGCAGATCATGTAGTGTACCACCAAGTGTACATTGTATGCTCGATAAAATGGGAGAACCCTATGTCTCCCCAAAGTATATGTCCCAGGGAGTTCGTCACCAACACAACACAGTTGTGGAGGGGTTGCAGCCCCTCTACCCCTTCACCCTTGTGAGTCACGACTATTCAAGATACATTAAAGGCAGTCCTCTAACGCACCGGCCACTCATTCTCAAGAGAAAATAGTCCACCTAACTTTATTCCTACGATATTTCTAAACCATTCCACTGCTTTACCCTTGAGTTTTGTTTCACTCATAGCCAGGACATCTAGGTTTCTTTCCCCAAAAATACTACCTATCACTCCTCCCTCCTTATCCTGGTTACATCCACATACATTCAGATAATGCAGCCCGAGCCTTCGAGGAGGAGAATCACTCCCTGCTTGGCCCCTTCCTCTGTTCCTTCTTTTAGAAACTGAAATACAAGAACGCGGGGTTTCAATCACCCTTTAGTCGCTTTCTGCGACGAGCAGGGAATATGGTGGTGGCATATATATATATATATATATATATATATATATATATATATATATATATATATATATATATATATATATATGTATATATATATATATATATATATATATATATATATATATATATATATATATATATATATATATATACACTTCGAGGATATGAGAAAAAATAATACTGACGTATCTCCTACATATCGCTGAAGGCAATTGAGAAGGGCGGGAAGGAGGGGAAGGGGATGGAAGTTCCCTGTATCATCATAACTTTCTAAAACTAGACACAGAGGAAGAAGACAAGCCAGGATTTTTCCTCGCAGGTTTTATCGTTTGTTCCCGACAATAGCTCACTAAGGCAACAAAAGACCTTTTCCTGCCCAAGTGAGGTAACGTCAGGAACACATGACCGAGCATTTTAGGAAAAATCCTCGCAACTGCAGCGCAAGTTGGCAGGAAGGTAAGGTGGCATGTGGGTGAAGCTGCAAGACTGAGACTGAAGAAATGTATAGGCAGAAGTGTACGATGCCTGGTGAGGTGACCACTGTGACATGGTAAAAGTGTAAGGTGGTAAGTGTGAGGCACTTAAGTCTGTGGAGCAGCCATACTGTAAGACGATAAAAGTTTGATATGGCAGGAGTGCTTGCTGGAGGAAGTATGAGGAAGTCGATGAGGTAACATCGACGTGAGAGTGAATGTATTGTGAGATGACATAAGTGTGTAAGAGGGCGTGGGTATGAGATGGCAACAACGTGATGTGGCAAGGGTGCGCGTCAATGATGGCGTGCAGGTCCTGGCGGAAAAGTTACCAATGCGTTGTAGTATCACTTGTACCAACTATGTGTGAGGAGTGAGTGAGAGTCCACAGAACAGTGTGGTGCTCTCTCTCTGTCAGCCCCGCACTCTCACCTCTCACTCGCCCACTCCAACTAGCATACCAGCTCGTCATGGTTTATTACACAAGAAAGCAGGCTGCTTCAGCAACCACTGCTCCTCCCTCCCTCCTACTTGTTCTGCCTGTCGCCTGGTGGGTGTAAACTCCTAATGGGGACGTATGCTTTTTCATCCACAAGGCACAAGATCAAATGCTCAGTATGAAGTACTTACTGTAGATGCATTTGACTACTTGCATACGACCATTACATGACTATGAAGGAGCACAGCATCCATCACCACCTGGCTCATGAGACTCCGCCAAGACTCGACATCGTCCCACCTAACTCGTTCACCACCGTACTCATCCTCGTCAACCAAATGACGAAGAATCGTCACTACTTTACGTCGATTCAGTTCATCTACCTCTACATAGACTCGACATCGTCCATCACCTAACTCTCGTTCACCACCGGACTCATCCTCGTCAACCGAATGACGAAGAGTCGTCACTACTTTACGTCGATTCAGGAGGTGTTCATCTACCTCTACATATGGTAAGAGACACAAACCTACTTCTGCTCCTTTGATCAAGTTGGCTATTTGAGGCCACAGCACGCAGGCCTACGTACGTACCAATTTGAGCATCTGTGATCTCGGATCCACCTATTTACCCACTTCCACCATTTGAATCTGTTTCTTCCAGCACGTGGCTGTGCATCGCACACCATCTGGCTGAGAATCAAGGACTAGTGCGAGGGGCTGGGGAGCACCTGTGGCAACACACCCGACTCCTTCCATGTTTTCACCACGGAGGCAATGGCTATGGCCAAATTTACAACCCGTGCTATAAAGTTTCACTGAAAATGTTGTAGTCTGCATCCTTATTGATGATCAGTCTCTCTTCTCGGACGTGTGAAAGCGCTTCCCCAAACATCATATATTCATGCAGTAGAGGCAGTGAATCAGCAAATCAGCCAAAATAAATTCTGCGTCACACACATCACAGGTCAGCATCATCCAAGTAGACATTAGTATGTTCATACATTCGAGTGTTTCAACTTGTTACAATAATCCGCTCATCCAGCCAATGAAGCATCTGTGATGGTAAAGCCTGGATACGTATCGGTTCCATTCTCTAAAGTTTGAAAGTCAATGACGCTTTACCATCACCAGCGAGGAAGTCAAGCAATCCTCCATATGAATAAACAAACATCGAAAACATTTAGACATTGATGTAATCTCCACAAAGACTGCCTGATCAATATTAAGTGAATAAACTTCCAGACGCATGATTTTGCTACATCAAAACGACCCTGCCTCTCGCAACAACATTCATATACAAATAACTACATCTGAATTCTAACAGCAACAGATAATCAAGTCCTAACAAGATGTTTATGATAAAGAAGGATAACAGAAACTCGGAGATCAATCTGGTAGGAGTATAAAGACAAACAGATTTTCTAAAGTTATCGCAGAGCTAAGATGCAAATACTGGTCACTCGTGATTTGAAGCTAAATATTCATCATGCTAAGCGAAGTATTTAACAATATGATTTTGAGGACCATCGTAGTTTACACACGCTCTTAGAAAGGATATGCCAGTGTGTACTAGCTATACGACTGTGGCCAGGGCGTGAAGGTACACAGGACCCTATGCCAAGCCTGTCGTCCAACCTCCCAAGAAATAACAGGGATGGGTTTTGAAATTAGGGGCCAAAAATGTCTACTACGGACGGGCGAAGAAAAAGGGTCTGATCTGATCACAACCTATAAGTCTTTCAACCAGTTTAATGATGCAAACTGTGTACATTGCTTCAAAAGACGCAAAGACAGTACAACCAGGAGTCTTTATATGAAATTAGGCAAGAATATCTAAAAATGTTTTATAGAAGCGCTTTTATAGTATTCATAAAGTTGGATGAATATAAATCGAAGACACTTGGTGATGGAATTATGATGGATAGCATAATGATATATAAACACTTGTATAACAGCAGAAAAAGTTCAAGGCATGAGGCCCCACAAGTGTAGAACCTCCCGCATCGCTCAAAACAGGTAATCACACAAGAGAACTAGGGGGCTAAAAGCGTACAACTTCCTCCCCGAACTGTATGAATAGGTAATTATACTAATAACAACCACATCCAGGTAGGGGTTCGATAACAGAATACACACATCACCTAACACGCGCTATTGATGCGTAATAAGCTGTGTGCTGGCTGCGTATGGTGTGGCACATGTGTCCAAGAATCTGTCTCATAACACAGACTGCAAATTACCACTTCGCTTGTACCCTTGTCTGGGCAATGGTGTGCATCAGTGTTTGATCCACACTCTACACCTTCGTGTGGATTTCGTGGTGTGCCTGGGTGTGACTCACGGTTTATACATTCGTGTGTTCGAGCAGGGGGTAAAGGGCGGCGCCATTGGCCAGCACAATCACGCAGGTGGGCAGCACAGCGTGTCACTGGAGGGTGGTGTCTCTACATACGACGAAGGTTCTACATGCCTGACGAAGTACAGTACAAGACAATCTCTCCTCATGAGACCTTGCTCCGTGGTTGAACGCACACACGCACGATGAGTCAGGAAGAGGTGTACCTACTTCAGTGTTCGTACTGTGGTACAGACAGGGTGCAGAAGGTGCACATCAAGTGATCAGTTTAAAGTGGTGCAAGTGCGCTGCACGGTATCAGCGCTACGTTAAAAGTGGTCTAGCCAATGCACGGACCGTGTGAAGTATCCGACGGAGGAGGAGCATGATACACCTAATTAGGTGAGATGAAAGTTGCTGGGCGCACGTGCAATGACGTACCCTAAGCGATGTGTGCCCATGTTCACTAACTTGGTACACCCAGAATGGCAGGGTACACGTGGTGAGCAGCACGTGGTACGGTGGGTGGAAGAAAGGATCTATGTTCTTGGTGAGGTTGTTCATCACGTCGGGAAAACGCCTACTGTGCCCTAGGGTTTCCCTGTACCCAAATAACATACACAGAGCGTGTGGGGTGGAGCATGTGCGGGGAGTGTGGTGTGTGGACGGACGACCCGGACACAGCCACAACTCGCACACGCTCCGAGCGGCCGCCCACCTGTTACACGCCATGCTGCAGCTGCCGCCGCCCCACGCCACCACCATCACAACCGCCTCCCCACGCCACCAGCACTACCGCCTCCCCACGCCACCATCACTAACGCTTCCCCAAGCCGCCACCACTACCGCCTCCCCACACCACCAGCACTACCTCCTCCCCACGACTCTATAACAACAGCCTCCCCACGCCACGGCTCTACCTCCTACCCCCGCCACCAGCACTACCGTCTCCCTAGGCCACCAGCTCTACCACCTCCCTATGCCTCCAGCATTACCACCTCTCCACGCCGCCGCCAATACCATTCCCCACGACTCCAGCACTACCGCCTCCCCACGCCACCAGTATTACCGACTGCCAATGCCACCAGTATTACCAACTGCCAATGCCATCAGTATTACCAACTGCCAATGCCACCAGTATTACCGCCACTCTACGCCACCAGCTCAACCTCCCCACGCCACCAGCTCTATCGCCTCCCCATGCCACCAGCACTACCGCCTCCCCACGCCACTAGCATTACCAGCTTACCTCATTAATCATCCCCCGCGCCACCAACACTACCGCCTACATTACTTTCATTAATTGAATATTGCTGTTCCAACAAGACCGTACAAAGAAGGCGATACTGCAGTATTAGAAAACGTTCGTAAATCTTTCAGAGCCCACATTACCGTGGCAAAGGAACTAAACCACTGGGAACAGCTGAAATCTCACAGACTATACCCCCACTGGAAAGTAGATGGGAGAGGTATATCACCTAAACCTGGAAAGTCTTACACTAAGAAATAAAATCCTACCGACACAATAAGAGGAGCACCTGAAACATCCGGGAACCAATTCTCTTCAAGATCTTTGCCAGCTGCCATCAGCAACACCATGGGATGCGCGGTAGAGAAGTTTAAGAGTGCTCTGGACAAGTGCCTACAAGGTGTACCGGACCAGCCAAGCTGTGGGGAGCTACGTAGGCCTGGGACCAGCCCGTGCTGTGGGGAGCTACGTAGGCCTGGGACCAGCCCGTGCTGTGGGGAGCTACGTAGGCCTGGGACCAGCCCGTGCTGTGGGGAGCTACGTAGGCCTGGGACCAGCCCGTTCTGTGGGGATTAAAGACTCCCGAAGACTTTCCCACAAACACACACGCCACACCATAACCCCTACCATCAATTCCCCTCCCACTTCCTCCTGCCACGTCACCACAACACTATAAACAAGATTATCACACCTACCTTCGCCAGCCCCATCACTCTCAGCGACACATAACATTACTTCTCCCATCGCCATTAAGCATATAACCTACACCACCACCATCCCAACCACAGAAAAAAACAACAACTCCTTTAACAATCACAACAACCTGACAGTCAGACCTGCCAGCATTAAGGATAATAACACCACCACCATAACGATACTACGAGCAACGCTACCACAACCATTATCACCACTAAGGCCAAAATTATTCACCAGACCAAGAGACCACTCCCACCAGCAATATCATGACAGCTATCACCACAATCCATAGAAACATCTGTAACCTTGCTGCCATGAACGTCCTCATCCCGGCAGGAGCCACACCTGACGCCACAGGGAGTGTGACGCTGCGGGTTCAAGCGTTACTCAGTTTACGGCGTAAATCCAGCTGGAAGGCGAACGAAGTCTGGGCCGACCTGGCCCCATACAGCACATGCCCACACTCAGTACTTATGTATTAGCTCACTTTCATTACTTACAAAACTAACTACAGGTAATGCATGAAACTGCGCCTGTGAAAACTGCCCTAACATAATCCATAACACGCTCACACGAAGGTATCTGGGGCACTGACATAATTATCCACGACTTTCTCAAAAGGAATGGCCTCAGATGACAAATGTATATCTGAGGACCGTTTCAGAAGTTTCCCACCCCCACAGCCCGATCTCCGACCAAACTTCCGTGTTACTCCCTCGCTTAACCAGGCTATTACAGGCTGCGGTTCGAAAGGTTTATGTCACCACCGCTAAACAGTTCTGTGTGTTTGTATATGGCTACATGAAGGCAATGCATTACACAATTTTGGGCACCAGATTCATGTACTGTTTTCACAGTACTAATTACACCTATCTGATTCCAGTGGTAATATTCAACAGTAATCCACGTTTGTCATGATGACAACATGGTACGCTTCTCCTGTATAGCTTGGGCACCGTGCCTTCGAGGATTTTCTGTGTACATCAGTACATCTCTTCCATCAGGGCTCTTGAGAGCACAATCACTGCTTTCACCGTTCCTGGTCGTTCAGGATCTTTTGCTCACTGCTGACTGTGAAAGATCTTTGCACTCACTAACTCGCAAATTTCGCCCGCCTTGAGAGGTAATGTTGGCATCAATACAAGCGCCGCCTTGGGCGTCATCAAAATGGTCTTGCCTCTCGTCTTGAAGGTTCACAAAACCCAGCCTGCCATCTTTTCATAAAGATATGGGTTGCTCTGTTGCGTCGCTGATGATGAGGTCATTAAACATCAGTACTGTGTTCAGAGGTTATTTTGCAGTGCCATTATTACCGTTAGCTGCAGTGTGTAGTAGTGAGCGTAGGGTAATGGGTTGTGGTGTGGTGTGAGGGAGGGGGAATAAAGTGGCGGGTACAGTAACATGGTAAGCATATTATATTTGCCGCTGATAGAGGCGAAAACTAAAAGTACAGGACGTGTAGAGATGCATGTGTGGTACCTGGTGAACGGGAATGTAAATAGGCTGCAGAAATGCAGGTCATGTAGCAATGGGAGTGAAAGGTAGAGGGTGTTGATATTGTACAAGGTAGTAGACAGTGGCTGTACTGAGGTGTATAACAGTGCATATGTATGTGTGTGTGTGTGTGTGTGTGTGTGGCTGGTCAAGATAATGTGGGACTGAGGCTGGTCAAGATAATGTGGGACTGATGCAGCAGAGTGCTCGATCAGCAGAGTTGGCAGCTATGGAGTACTAGGTAAGTAGGTGTGGTAGATGTGTGGTGCTGGGTCAGTTGTGCTGGCTCGTTTATGGTACTAGATGAGTAACAGCGGCAAGTGTGTGGAACCATCCGAATAGTAAAGCGAATGACGACCACTTGTGGGTTAAGGTCCTTGGTTTCTGGTGATGGATGCGCGTGGGGTTTTGAAAGTGAGCAAGTGAACATACTGTTTTGGGAATGAAGTAGTAGGACTACGTTAATTACTCCTTAGCGGGTACATTCACTCACTGTAGCGTACACGAGTAACGAAACAAGTGTTTTACTAGTCAAGTGATACCGCAGGAGGTGAGGCAAAATTAAGATAGGGTAAAGTAAGGTAAGATGAGGTTGGCAGGGTTCCCGTGGCGATGTAGTATGTACAGAACACGAGGCAGGCGTCCCCTGGGTTGCGCTGGTGCCGGGTCTAGCAGAGCTTCTACTAAAGGGGACACGCAAAATGCCGAGGTCCGAGTTGGTGGGCGGCTGCCGTTCTGGGGGATGTCTAGTGGTATTTCTTGTTGCTTCGCGAAAATAAAGGCAAAGTACCATGTGAATCTTGCCGAAGGGAAGGAGGCGAGGTCCTTGAGATGAGGTACTACAGAGTCCCTGCAGCTATGCGACATGCCAGGAATCAAACAGTGGAGATTATTTCCGAACGCTGGGTGTGCGTCTCGGCATGTTCGAAAGCCAGTGGACTGTTACGCTGAAGACAAGTGGGGAACACCCTCTCAAGATCAAAAGAGGAAATACAAGGATTTTTACAAGACTAAAACTGAAAGAATTCCAAGTTGATGGAGGGCCATCGACCATACCTGGGTGCGTTTTGCACATGGCTGCTCTCAAATTCCAGGTCGGTATATTAAGCTAAACCTTTTTTTGTAACTTTATCATTGAATACAGTTCAATTGTCTATCAAAGTGGCATTTAATTATGTAAATCTGGTGATAAGGTGAGTTACACTAATTAATATTTCAATCCATCACGTTACACTCTAAGGCTTTTGTCAGGTCCCTCAGTGTGATATAACACTGTTCCCATGGGAACATATTTATTCAACCTGGTGTTTTCATCATTTTTACAAGTACTTTAACTTAATGAAGCTTAGTTAGTGTACCTTGTTCCATTACCTAACGCATTTTTCCTCTAGTTACGTTGTGTGGCCCTAAAGTTCCTACTTCTGATATTCTAAAACATTTCTTGGTCTGTTGCTTCGTGCGATCTTTCTCCTTCTTGGTTTGATCTCTTTTCATGTTGCTTGAAATAATTACAGTGTACCACGTGCAGCCTAACTGTAAGGATACAGTTTCACATTACAGAGCGATCTCATAAACCAACACTAGAACCGTACTGCAGAAGCTAACGACGCTAATACAACTTAAAGTGGAATGTTGCAGTCAAATGGATAAGGCGAACCAGGGTAGTTTAATGTGTGTCAGATAGTCAGTGAGGCCTGGACATTACATGCGGGACAGTGTGGCCAGGACATTAGGCGTGTGGTAACGTGGCCAAGGCACCAGGTATGTGACACCGTATCTAGAGTACCTGGCGACATCGAACCAAAGGCATCAGGTGTAAATCAGCATGGACACGGCACTTGATGATTATAGCATGGCCAGAGTACCAGGTATGAAGCAGCGTGATCAGGTCATCAAATGTAATGCAGCCAGCTTGGGCACAAGGTGAGGCAGTGTGTGTAAGACAAGTGTGAGGTGGTGTGGCCAAGGAACAAGGTGTGAGGTAGAATGGCCAAAGTATCAGGTGTGAGGTATAATGGCCAGTACAACAGGTGAAGCAGCGTAGCCAGGAAACCAAGTGTGAGGGAGCAAGGGCAAGGCACAGGATGAGATAGCGTTACTAGAGCATCAGGTGTGGAAGAGTGGGAGATAGTAAAGGGTAGTGAGGGTGGCAATGGTGACTGCCAACAGAGGGTGACTCAGTGAGAACTTCCAAGGCAGTCAACTGCAAGCCTGTAAAACTTGCAACCTGTTACGGTCTTATCTTGAAGTCTGTTTATACAATGGGCAAAGTTTTATCAACCAACCGTGTGTGTAAAGATCCAATGTGTTGCAAAAGTCAAATCCTAGATTTACCATTTTCCTCAGCTGGTGGCTGCCATCTGTGTCCAGGAACATTCTCTAGCAGATGAAACCTGACCCAATAATGACACGTTACACACACCCGTATAAGCTACAGACCCATGGCGCCACGACCCGCACCATGTTCCACTTTGTACTTCACCATACACATACGCATGCAGATATCGTTTTCCTCCTCCAATCTTGAAATGTCTGAAACTAAACTAAACATCTTACTATAATCCATGTCGACAGTTAACTGAAATGTACAAGAAACTATCATTCACCCCATGCAATATCTACCTTCGAAATATGTTCGGATATCCATGCCAAGTCTGACAACTGACGCCAACGCAGTGTTTCGAATCCCAGTATGATGCTGGAAGGCTGATTAAAATGATCACGTGAGATTCCAAAGAGAGGGAGGAATGGATGGAGGAACATGGACAGCACACTACGACAGTACACACACGCGTGATGCATGTGACCTGCCTTGTCGACTGTGGTTGTCGAAGGATACCAGAATACTGACGCTTGCCACAATGTACACGTCTCCATCGATCGCATTTCTAAGCTTACAAAAAGCTGATTTCATGGATACAGGCTAAAAATAAGAAATCACATGATCTAAATTGTACGAAGATGGTTCGAGAGAAACAAAAGCTTACGATCAACGACAAAAATTTCATATAATATCAAACCGGTCATTTGGCAACACCTCACAGCCCGGATGAGGCTAGTGTTACAGTTGCCAAACTTCACTCACTTTCAGGTTTAACATTCTCTAAACTATGTTGTATTTTACATTAAGTGTTAATCCGTGGTCCAGCAAGAATACAGCTATGAGGACATACACTCATACAAATAATTTGTATACAATGAAAACAGTATCTACGTTGACACATTTATCTTTATACATAAAAAATCTTAATGCCATTAGTTGTTTTTTCTATGCACGTCTAAAAGTGCACTTCTTCTACGTACGCCAACGGGAATAATACAATGGTACGATAAGAGACATTTACTTATAATGTGCAGCATGCAAAAATCAAGGCGACGAAGCACTACAGAACAGAGTAATTCAAATCAAAGAGTAACTCCGTTGGTGTGACAGAACAAAAAGTCTCTCTCGATATCCAGCAAACATCTAAGGACTTTACTCGCAACAGGGCTGCCATAAATGCAGGATGACGACTCCACTCCGCTCAACCCAGTTACAACAGCACAAAATGAATGTATGAGCAGATGCAAAGACTATCAATTAAATAATGTTTAACTTGTCCAGCAATACACTATCAAACCTGTTCAATGAGTGTGGAAGAAAGGCACATTTCAGATTCGATGAAGTAACCAAATTAAGAAATTGCTGTTCTGTTCCCTTCACGGCCAGTGCACCTGTACACAATACGATGAAATACGACCAATATACCTTTAGTACCAAACTGCTTCTTAGTGCACACTTCTGCTCCAAACGCCTTCGTGAAGCAGGTCGAATCGCATGACTATGACTGTTCGCGTCGTTAACCAGTCTCGGTGTATCCCACCACCACCATCATCAGAATATTTTATTTATATCTCACTGGCGAAAAGACATATCCCTGAGTGAGCATACACACACAAACGCAGCAACATACACATCATCAATACCTCGATCATTGAACATAAAGACACATCCGTTAACCCTCAACAGTCTGATTCCTCCAGCCCCGCCTCCACTTTCACTAAGTCACACCAACCACTAGCCAGACGCGACATGAATCAATCATCACAGGTGTCCCGCCACTTGCTAGCACATATCCAGCATTACAAACCACCTTACCATCTCACGGGAGCTGCATATCTCCCTGAAAACGAATGTTCTGACGTCGTTCTGAGAATATACATACTTTTTTTCTTAGGAAGGGCCGACTCTAGCGTTCTCCTAAAGAATAACAGCAATCATTTCGTCTTCAAAACCCTCGCGATGAGGGACAAACGTAGCATGGAGTGTATGGGGGTCAGAGGAGCTATAAGAGCGTTATAGGTGACAAGTGTGAGTGGGTGGTAAGTGTGAACCTGACCCACTGGCATTCACTCGCCCGCTACAATCCCACCCACCCCGACCATACTGGACCATCCACCCACGACAGTTATATGCCAATTTTCACTGTCCAATCCTGACAGTCAGGCGCAACCTAATGCTGTCCTTCACAATTCTACGCGACAATGTAAAACCCATCCTGGCAGCCCACAGACCCAACCCAATTGCTATTATCGTTCAACCATATTATGAGCCGGTATCTACTTACCCACCTACTGACTGCCTTTAGCAACTGCTTGCACCACTTCTCACGGGAAAGACCACAGACGCATTGGAGACAGCCTTCCTGCGCCGCTTACAGAGCTCTCCACCCCACCTATGAACCTGACCTACTGACTGAATTGGGGCCCCAACGTGAGGGGGAGGTAGTGGGGTTGGGGGAGCGAGGCAGAGGGGGAGTGATGATGCAAGGGGTAATAACGCTATACCATGTCAAAAGCTTTACGGGGAAAACTGTTACAAACACACAAACACCAGCCGCCGTTAGCAAGCAGTTTCCTCTCCGGCGTAACTGGGTCACTGCTGACATGTGGGCGGAGTACGTAATTATATGAATAAATATATGAATAAAATAAATAGCGGTGTATTGGATTTCGGCAGCCAAATGGCTGAAAATGGAGAGATCATTACAGAACTGGGAGGTCTTGATAGTTACAAGTTACCTAATCATGCAAGGGCTATAGAGTGAGCTGGATATTTCCACATCTTGGAGAAGCACGTGGGTGACGTACATCCAGACAGATAGGGTTGTAGATATACACGGGTGTTTACAGAGTAAATGGTAAGGTTTACGCATTACGAACTTAACTGAACATTAAGTGATGTATAGTGACACCTATACGTACCACAAAGACTAACTACCAGAAAACGTGAGCTGTTCGCTAGCATAGCTATGCACTTGTTCACTGATTGCTGATCAAGTTCACAGTGGTAGGTATAAGACTGTTCTTATATCTGTTTGTACGAGCTCTGATTAAAACAAGTAGATTGTGGTGAACGGCACTCAGTGGAGGAGGGGCGTCGTGGATAAGGTGTCTGCGACGGGTGTGTGTGTGTGTGTGTGTGTGTGTGTGTGTGTGTGTCAGCAGCCTACTGACACACTGCTGAGAGGAAGCGTCGTAAAATCAACGCAAAACATTCGTCTTTTCTGATACTGATGCTGATGTTGACAGTAAAAAAAAAAAAACATCAACGAAAACCATCATTCGACGCATTCTAACCCTAACCGCCCTACCAAATCAACTAACATATCCAACACACACACACTGATAATAGTATTTTACTGGAAACTCCAGTGTACTTCATTTATAGGTGGAAGCATTTTCTCACGACGTCTACATTCATCTACCGAAAACAAGCACTTTTATTGACCGACGCGTGACAATATACGCAGGAAAAGTTGCTTTGCATTAGTGGTTCTCGGCGGTGCATACCAATTTGCCGAATTCCCGGAACCACTTTTCATGAAAGCTAATCATCATGTAGGGACGGCTCTGCAAACTGATACTAGGACACATAACATTTGGGGCATCATTGGGGGTACACAACAATTGTTCATTCAATTTAAACTTTGCTATGGCCCGTTCTGGTAGTCATCGGGTCAAACCCTTTAAAACTCCGGCCCGTGAAACGCACTTTCAGGACAATCGGCAACATAGCATGGAATTAACGAAGGGGTCACCTTCGGCGTACAGCATTTCGGGGGGGGTTCCTCCTCCATCCCTGAAACCTACCCTCTGACTACATCACCTTTGCAGCAAGGTGCCTGGTTAACGTGATGTTCGACGCTGTGGCTTTTTATGCAAACCCGCTGATTAGCGCCCTAGGAACTAACGTCTCTTTTCAAATAGTACCTGCAGCAGACCTTACTGAATTCAAGCGTCCTCCCACACCGCATGACCTCGGCAACTGTGATATCCAGCAAACGAGCACTGAATGCTACCATGACCCAGAACCACAACTGGTCAGTCCATGCTTAGCTGGTGTTACACAACCCCAGCCAAAGCCAAGCGCGGCTTTGTGTATTCATTTTTCATATGCTGGAGGCTTACAATGCAAATAAATTTCGTACAGCTGGGAATACACAAGCGACCGGTACTGAAGGACTCCGCCAGCAAAGTGGTAAGACAGGGAAAGGGAAATCAGCGGAGGGAAAGGACCCGTTGATGACCATCCCAACACATAGGAGACAACCTTACCATGCTCCCGTGTGGAACACGGTCCAGCTGCAGGAGCCTCCCCCAAAACGGGTTCTGGGTTGCATAACTAACTATATATTCAACCTGATGCTTTCTAAGAACCCACAGAAATTAAAGAGAAGAATGAAAGCCTTTGTAAGAAGGCGTTCCTACTGCAGATGCTGGGCATCACTCCTTAAACTATAACACTGGATTTGTTCCGAGAACGTCGAACAGCTGGCGACACTTCTTCAACAGCCGGTCGTTGGCACCTGCAAGGCAACTGAAAAGCGTTATCTTTAACGTTCTCTTTATAACTGCAAAGTAATTTGTAGCGCTAGCGCTCAACAGTGGATTTTTATCTCCCTTATGCAACTACGTTTCCAAGTGGGTTAAACTTCCGACAGGACAATATTTATCTGTCCTTAATCATTCGAATGAGCAACATAGGCCAACAGCACAAGACATACTGCGGCATCAAAGGGAATCTTGTACCTTCAGACGAGTGAATGAACGTAGCGCAGACCACAGCGAAAATTCAGAACTCTTGACAGGCGGGGGGAGGGAGGAAGACAATCCACTTAATACTCGCCAGCGTAAGAGATTTACAGTCGTGGTCAGTTAATGCAACAACAGAAATCAGTCTGACGTGTAAATAAATATCTCACAATCTTATATGAAAAGGCATGGCGTGCTGCATCATACCCATACATTGCAGCAACAGACACGGATGAGGCGAGACTCGTACAGAATATAGTAACTCTATTCACGGTATGAATAACACAAACTATGATCAAACTATGAACACAACTTGTTATATAAATATACCATTCATAAGGAGTCAACAGACTCTCTTCTTGGAGGTTGTGGTATAACCGTTCCATAAGGGAGAGAGAGAGAGAGAGAGAGAGAGAGAGAGAGAGAGAGAGAGAGAGAGAGAGAGAGAGAGAGAGAGAGAGAGAGAGAGGGTAGGTGTTTTTCTTTGCACCCCAGATTTCCCTACGCCAGTGGTCTTTGTGGTGATGAATGGTGAGGTGGGCATGACCGGTGCCCTGACTCCCAAGTCCCACCAGGTAAATTTTCCTCCCGGATCACAGGCAGGAAACATCGTGGTGACGTCACTGGCCTTGGCTTACGGGCATCATCACCTCCCCCCCTCCCCTCCCCCCTCCCTCCCTCGCTCGCAAGAAGCAACACAGATGAAAATAAAAAATACAACAACAAAAACAATCCATAGGTTTCACATCCTCTGACTCAGCCCTGGGCACGAGACCACGTCCACAGCAGATCTGGTGTATGTAGTCAGCTTGGGTTAGGTTGGGTTGGGTTAGGTTAGGTTAGGTTAGGTTAGGTTAGGTTAGGTTCGGTTAGGTTAAGTTAAGTTAAGTTAAGTTAGGTTAGGTTAGGTTAGGTTGGTTAGGTTAGGTTTGGGTTACGGGGAGAGAGTTTAATACTTAAGTGGACCCGTATATCAAACTTTGAGTTGCCCCGTCTTATCAAACCTTGTATGTGTATACCAAGTCTTTATTCCCATCTGTATTTATACACACTAGCCTGTGCCAGCCCCCCACCTGTGTGTGTGTGTGTGTGTGTGTGTGTGTGTGTGTGTGTGTGTGTGTGTGTGTGTGTGTGTACGGGGAGTAAGTTTCACTTTCGTGAAGTCTCATCTTTTCCATTCTCAACTATCTTTCAATTTCTTACATTCACATCATGTCCTCATTCATTCTTTTCCATTCATCTATCACTCTTATATCACATAAGTACTTCTTTACATGTGTGTGTGTGTGTGTGTGTGTGTGTGTGTGTGTGTGTGTGTGTGTGTGTGTGTGTGATTATCATTATCCGTGAGTACTATTTGTGTGATGCAGGGAAAAGTTTTACACTCGTGTTGCCCCGTCTCTTAGCCTTGTATATATGTACTCCTATATAAGAATGCACACACAATCCACCCCCCATGGGATGCCAAGTACCCATTCTATCGACTAGCCCTTCAGGGAGGATGAACAGCTGGTTGAACTGTGGACCGGCTGCCACGACCAGGATTCGAACCTATGCGGGTTGGATCCCGTGCGATCCGTGCGAGCGTGACGGTCAGTAACGGCCGCTACATCGCAGGTGTGTGTGTGTGTGTGTGTGTGTGTGTGTGTGTGTGAAGGGGAGTGATCCATCTTCCCCCCTCCTCCCACCCAGCGAGTCGCACATGGTAACCCTAATCTTATCTTGATCAGCAGCAGCCGCGATGCTCCCTCGGTTGTGTCAGCCACCATGATAACCACCAAACTGCTACTCTCTACTGCTGCTTCCCTACCACACTCTGTAGTAGCTTATGCTGCCCTACCACACTGTCTGCTGCTACTGTCCTACCCGTGTACTACAATGTATACTGCCTCCCTACTAACGGTAGCTTGCCTGCACGCAGTCGCTCTAGGGGTGGGTGTTTATACCACAGAGAAGTTCTTAACAAAATGTAGTGTAATCTGCGGATATGACTGCATTAGCCATGCCACCTGCTAATGGATGGTGGTTTCATGTGCACATATTGCAAAATACATAAGCCACACACACACACACACACACACACACACAAAAGGTTCATACTTCGGGTTTAATATGCGGTAGGGGTGTGTGATGCAACCATGGCTGTTTAATTTGTTTATGGATAGGGTGGTGAGGGAGGTAAATGCAAGTCTTAGGGAGAGGGGGTAAGTATGCAGTCTGTAGGGGTTGACTGGTCTGGGAAGTTGTTGCTGTTTTCTGATGACACAGCACTGGTGTTATATTCAAAGGAGAAACTGCAGAAGTTGGTGACTGATTCTAGGAGTGTGTGTGAAAGGAGGTATTTGAGAGTACGTATTAATAAAAGCAAGATTATTACGTTTAGCGGGCAGAATTAGATATTAGTAAGGGAGCAAGTTCAACATGAAAACTGGAAGAAGTAAATGTTTTAGATACATCGGAGTGGACTTGGTAACAAATGGAACCATGGAAGAAGTGAGTCATGGGGTAGAAGGTTCTGGCAGCAATGAGGACTGTGCAGAAAGAGAGGTCACTATCTGGGAGAGCGAAAATGGGTATCCTTGAAGGTATAGTAGGCCCAAAAATGTTCAATGGATGAAGCATGGGCTATAGATGAGGAAGTGCGGAGGAGGGTGGATGTGCTGGAAAGGAAATGTTTGAGGACAATATGTGGAATAAGGTAATTTGATCGAGCAGATAATGAGAGGGTAAGAGAGATGCGTGGTATCAACAAGAGCGTGGCTGAGAGAGATGAAGAGGGTGTATAGAAATGGTTTGGACATATGGAGAGAATGGGCGAGATAAGGATTACATAAAGGATATATGTGGATGCAGAGAGGACAAGGAGAAGGGGGAACCAAATTGGAGAGGGAAGGATGCAGTGAAAAATATTTGAAATGATCAAAATCTCAACATGCAGGAGGATAAAAAGCGTGTAAGGGATAGAGTGAATTTGAACGATGTGGTATACAGGGGTCGACGTGCCGTCAAAAGAGTGAACCAGGGAATGTGAAGCGGCCAGGTTTGTTATGCCTGGTTCCAGCTAGGGGCTGTGCTTTTGGTAGATTATACATGTCGGTTAAAGAATGGATGCGTGCGAGACAAGCCTTTCTTCCGTCTGTTCCTGGCGCTACCTTTCTACTGTGGGTAACGGCGAAGAAAAAATATATATATGTGTGTGTGTGTGTGTGTGTGTGTGTGTGTGTGTGTGTGTGTGTGTGTGTGTGTTTAATTACCTATTCATACTGTATCAAGACAGAGAGAGAGTTTTACACTCATGGGGCCCTATCTCTTGAACATGCTGTCATACAACTTCAATTCATTTATGCCATCTGCATTAACCATGTCTTCCATTCACACACGACACATACTATAACAGCTTTTCTTTACGACTTTTTTTTTAAGTTTCTTAATGTCAGGTCATGTCCTCTGGTTGTTCTATCTTACATGTGTCATGTCCTCGATCCGTTTGTGTGTTACCCGACCCCAAGAACAAGTGGCTACAAGTCGAGGGAGAAGCAACCTTCGGCATCAATGGACAGACAGGAAGACAATTCTACCCAAGACCTTCTCGCTCTACAAGAGTTCATTTCCCTGCTGCTACGTGATGTGCAACAGTCCTTAACAAGAGCTTGGTGATGAATAGCATATGTATCGGCATATTATATATATATATATATATATATATATATATATATATATATATATATATATATATATATATAATATACCAGGACCTCTTTCGAATGAGTTGAACTAATATTATCCAAGGATGTCTTTCCAGAAGCCCAAGGCTGGGCTACTTCCAGTAACGGGGAAATGCACACTGCTTTGGAGTAAGAAGCTATATGACGAGACTGTATTCCCAACGATACATCCGTGCCGAAGTGTGACTTGATACAAACGGGGTAACCTCCCGTAGGCGGAGTCTAGGAAAAAAAAAACAGAGAGAGAGAGAGAGAGAGAGAGAGAGAGAGAGAGAGAGAGAGAGAGAGAGAGAGAGAGAGAGAGAGAGAGAGAGAGAGAGAGAGAGAGAGAGAGAATTTTTTCAAATACATGGGAGTTGCTGAGAACATTACTTAAAAAAATTAACGGCAACACAGACCAATTTTGGAAAAAAAAAAAAAAAAGAATACTCGCGAAAAACTACATTTCTACCCAAGGGTATGTGTGAAATAAAATCTTCTCGAAAGTACTAAATCTAAGGGAAAGAAAACGGGAGAAAAGAAAATCATGAGTGTTAAGAGTCATGTTCTCCTGCGTGAGGACTGGAGAAGTGAAAGTGGTCGAATGAACAGATTGCAAATGGAAAGTTACGGCGGGAGAGGAGACTGGCTCGTTCCTAAAGTTATTAAGGCACGTTACGCTAAAGGAACAATGGAAGACATGAAATTATATGAGAGGGAACAGAGCTCGCCTGGACGTGCTCTTCCATCAATATGCCGTAAATCTGCTTCTTTCAAAGGAACTTGCCATAAAATGCTTCATGATGCGCTGAAAAGGTAAAGCTTTATACCCCCACGTCTTCCACTAAACCTACCTCGGCCAATCATGGTTTGATCGCTCCTGCTCTGATAACTGTCTAGCAATGAAAGAAGAGTAATTGGGCCGTGAAACTCACTCTGCTTTAATTCCTGCTCAGATCCCGGCAAAGCTGTTCTTCGTAAAGTCAAGCACCTTCATAAAGAGAAAGTGCGCTGATCTGACTTCTTCTAAGGAGAAAACCTTTTGGTCCTTAACCAAACCCATCTCCAATAACCTTGGTAACTCAACCTCCCGATCTGATCAACCTAGAGTTAACTCTCCAACTGATAACACTTCTTTTTCATCATAATTTGCTGTAATCCAAGTTTGCTCCTAGTTTTCCGTACCTCTCTCAATATGGACCTGTACAGCATTTCAGAATGAGGAAGCAGAAACTTGAGTTAAATCGAAAAATTTTAAAACGCAAGTTCTCTTCATATCTTCATCTATGCGTCATTCGTTTCCCTCTGTTCAAATAAAAAAAAAAAAACACAACTAAACCCTGTAATAACATATACATGTTGGGCATAACCACATCCTCCAATCTATCCTGGAAACTCTACATAATCAACACCAGCCAAAACGTCTCCTTCCCATAAGTTGTTTATCTTTCTTGCGAGCATCTATTTCAAGTCTACAGGGGTTTTCACTGGCCCTAGTAGGGAGTGCTGCCCACACATTTGATCCTTCCTCATCTCTCCATCGATGAGAGGAATCGAAATCCTTCCATCTCATTAATTCTCCTGACATACCTCTCTTTAACTATCCTTTTCAGTACACCGCAATGATGCTGCTCTCTCTCTTTGTTAAACAGGTATTGTTTTGGCCATTGTTCAACTGAGCTGCCTGCATGTGTCCCCGCCCCCAAGGTTTGGACCCGAGGTAGCCTCTGCTTCCACTCCAGGACTAACAATTACGATACCTCTCTCTCTCTCTCTCTCTCTCTCTCTCTCTCTCTCTCTCTCTCTCTCTCTCTCTCTCTCTCTCTCTCTCTCTCTCGAACAGCTAAAGCGTAGAAGTCTCTTCCTGTTTTCGTCTCTCCCTCTTCCTAAAACCCGTAAACCTTGAAGAGTAAGGTCCGCAAACACCTGAGGAGCCGTGATTGCCTTCTACATTCTTTCCCTCTCACGTTATGGCTTTCGCCCAGAGATGGTCTCTTATCGGGACATGTTTTGCCCGTGCCTGTCGGCCACTTAATAAAAACAAATCTACATCTGTCGAGTAGATAAGGAGGTAACAAAACGCCATGTTGGTCCCCGTCCCATACCAGATGGGACTTAACCAGATATCGAACAGAATCATTATCTATTACTGTGTGTACCAAGGTAACCATCGGTAGAACCATCCCACAAGAACTTCAAACCGGTGTCTTGAGGTTTGAAAGGCTTTACACACACACACACACACACACACACACACACACACACACACACACACACACACACACACACACACACACTGGGCGACCCGTTCACACGCTTCTCACTAACCTCCTTTGTCTTCACTACAGTGCTACGACCATGACGTCTTCCCTACATCCTCTAGAGAACATGTCTCTGTCTTCCTTATGACTGCACAAACCCATACCATGACACCACACCTATCATTTCACGCCACCTTCGTTACGATTTAGCTACTCTCACGTGTCTCCAAATCTTCACAAACGAATGACTTCAATACTCATTATTTCATTACCCTCATGGCTTTATGACCTCATGATTTTGCTATCCCATACCTTATTCACTCTACAACTTCGCAACGTTAAACCACCACCCATTCCTTAAGCCAAGAGTCAGCACCTGCTCAACCCTGTAACATTACCCATACCTTACAGCAGGGATCAGCAGTTTCACAACCTCGTTACATCACCCATACCTTAAAGCAGGGATCAGCAGCTTCACAACCCTGTAACATTACTCATACCTTGCAGCAGGGATCAGCAGCTTCATAACCCTGCAACATCACTCATACCTTACGGCAGGGTGTCTCCAACCTCACAACCCTGTAACATCACCCATACGTTAGAGCCAAGGGTTGGCAACGTCTTGTTATTTGGGTGCCACTCTTACGTTCAAGACCTTCAGTGGGTGCCACCATTTCTCTCCTCCGAATCTAACGTACAGTACCATAATTCTAAACTGTATCCATTATGAGAGACTCGTTATTTCGGAGTGCTGGCACTAATGAAGCAGCGCTTGTGAACAATACAAAGCCTTTAATCATTAAAATAAGTACCACAGAAGAAAAGGAAGTCTTCGAGTGCCACAAAAAAAAAATTCTCTTCCCGTGCCAACTTTGGCATACGTGCCCGGGGTCGACGACCCCTACCTAAGAGACTTGGTGACTTAACAACCCTATAACATCATGTTATAATGCAACTAATACTTCATTCATCATTCCAGTCATTTTTCAAAAGCTCCCATCACACTGTTACCCCACATGACTCTACTATACCTCATGAATTCACCAATCCGGCTTCAATATTATCATGACTTCACCATTCCATGAATTTCATCGAAACCTCACGTATACACATATACGTATGGTATGAATCTCCGACTGCAAAAATCCCAAAGCATTCAAAATAAACATGAAACATCCACATTTCTTATACTCAACACGACCAATATCGACAGTGTACAACAAGCATGGCGTCTCCGACAACCCCGAATAAGCGAGCTTATATTAGCATATAAAACACCTGGTCAAGGACGATCTTGGCAAATGTCGTAAAAAAAAATCAAATGTCCAAGAAACCAACCTTTTAATTTAGGTCCCAAAATGACCTTGACCTCTGACCTAAAAACCAACCCAGTTCCCCACCGTCTACGAGAAAACTATATACTATTCACTCTTTGCAGCCTGGGGATATAAGCGAAGTAAAAGATATTCAAGTACGAGAGAAACAGTGATGGAAGACCAGTCAAGGTAAAGAGGAGCTTAATGAACACTTCAAACACATGACACATAGCTCTAGTGCAGATGATGATCCAAGACGAACAAGACAGAAAGTTCATATATACAGGACAAAACCACGACAGGAGAGAAGGAAGATACCAAACAGGGAGGTCACGACAGACCAATGAGATTAGAACGTAGAGAAAAGGAGGAGGGGGGAAACAGAAGCGGGTAAATGAAAATGTAAATATGGAGCAACAAGGAAAGGAGAGGGCACTGGCGCATGGAAGAATGGGGAGATAAATGCGGCGGCCAAAATAACGACAGGGATACGGTAAGAAGGGAACAAGGGCATGGGAGGAGACATTATAGGAACGGCAATATAAGATGGGAGACCGAGATGAACAAGCGAAGGGAGAGGTGTAAGGAGGAGCGGTATGTGTCCTCTCCTGTATGGAGAAGATCACTGAAGACTTCACCAGGTATTCACCAGAACGGGAGGTGCCTCTGGCCACAAGTCTTGGGACAAGGACCTGCCTGTACCTCCGCCATCCACCAACGAACAGGTTCAGTCATCTGCAGTTTTTTTTATTTTTTCTACTTAACTTCTCATCTATCAAACTGAATGCAGAGGGATAAAGACAAGTGAAAATATGATACACAGCGGAGGTAACATTCACGATAATACCATAATTACTGAGATATCAGAGAGAATCAGGTAGGGCCAGGCGAAACCCTTGAACCCTCATGCCCGTAACTCAGCCTGACAGACAACAGGTGTTCCGTCCTGGTGCGCACGCACAGCACTGTAGAGGTGCTCTCTAGCAATGTGACGGAGGTCTCCAGCACTGTACGGGTGTCCTCCAGTACCTTGTGCCGTCTCCTACCACCACGGAGGTGTCCTCCAGCTTGGCGACGGCGTTTTCCAACACTGGCTGTGTTCTCCAGTTACCAGCTCCGCCCAGCAGTTACCCGGCAACCCCAGCTAATAATCTCCATCCATAACCAATAATTCACTGTTACCCGCATCTTACCTCACATTTGCACGCCGTGATCTTTGAGGCTTCCAAACAAGATCTGTCTTCCCCTTACCTTCCAACTTACCTCACCTACCTTCATACTTTATGGTGAGGGAAAACTACTGTGAGGCGAGGCAAAATTACATCAAAACACTACTGCTAAACCCTGACGAAAATTGGGGCCGCTTTTACGGTGAAGCTCCCCATTATATAACTCAGGCAGCACACACCCTCGCTGCTTCCTGACGACCCATACGAAAAACGTGAAAAGCCTAAAAAAGTTTCACTCCTTCAAATAACGACAGTTCTCCAGTTTCGACAGGTGGCGGAGGCGTGGGAAGGGCCTCCCCGCCCTGCGGCAAGACCACAAAGCGCTGCCGACCTACCGGACTTCAGTACCGTCATTCCACTGGGTCCACGGGGACTGTGGTCGTCTGAGAACTGGCACCAGGTAGTTGCTGTGCCTCCCTCTCACCGCCCACGGTGCTCCGTCTGCCATCTTTGTTGAGTGAAGCCCATGGCTTCAAAATGGTAATATATAAACCGGTTACTGACGTAATGATCATACAAAGCTTACCTTCTCCACGCTCCATGAACCTGACACGAGAACAGTCACCACACTACGATACTCGTGCATACAATACACACGACCCTAAGACACCAGTAATCACGTTACTCCAATGGCAGACCCCCAGGTCAGGGACATCGTAAAGTACCACAGTACCAGGCTAGGTACACCAGTCTGGCCCGCCCGCTGTGCCTGGGTCATGTCAGTAATCACGAGTGGCAAACGTTGATGAGGGAATCGGTTACCCTCACCTCTTATTAACGTTGAATAAGTCATTCGCCAAAGTTTTCATCCGCCAGTTCCTCGTGAGCCAGCATAACTGTGACGGCGTTTCCAGGATTACATCTCCACATACTTCCACCGCTATCATAACAAAATGCTGGCGTCTCTCCCCATAAGCATTTTTTCTTCCTTTCTTTCCAAGCACAAATGCAGGTAAACCTGAAGACGGCTTCAGGGCCGGGTCCCTAATCCAACAACTCAGTCGCTCTCCAGGTGCAGGGAGACCTGCTCGGTCGGCCCCGCCCAGGGCCCAGACCCTGGCCCCTGTGGTCGGGGAGCCGCGGGCGCTGGCCAACACACTACGAGGGACAACGCCCTTCTTGACCAACCCTATTCATTTATTCCCTCCACTTCCGCTCTTGCCAGATAACGAAGCACGCGGCAGGGTAATAAACCTCACAACCCTCGTGTAGTTCACTCGTTGAAAATGATTATGAAAATAACAGCAGATACTGTAAACAACTATTACAGAGGCAGCCGTACGAGACACTCGGTAAACAAAGTAGCCAAACAATCATCCATCATAAAAAAAAGCAGATTCTCCACAAAATACATTCAAACAGCAAGGCACTTTAAACACTATATACAGAGGCAGTCAGGCACTTCAGACAACACACAGAGGCAGCCAGGCACTTCAAGCTATGTAAACAGGCAAGTCTCCACAAGCAGGATGGCCAGACTGCCAAAAAAAAATCTACAAAACAGGATACAGTGGCAGCCTGACACACTACAGGATGCACAGTCCGTCCGTCAGACACTCCACAGCCAAGATATCTAGAGGCAGCTAGAGGGAGGGCCTTCCAAACACACACAGCGAGGGGCTCCCTGCACGAACAACTTGTTTTAATGGCTCAAACACCTACCTACACCTTCCACGTACACTGTGAGGCATATTGGGTAAGGCAGGCATCCCACCCAATCCCTCCAAAAGAAGAAAAAAAATATTAAGCTTCACTAATGAAGATGCAGAAGTGTGAGTGTTCGCCCCTTGCAGGTACGTAACTCCACCAAACAGTCCATCAAAGCACCACCAATGAACACTACTACTGGCGTCCGTCACACTTACAAATATCCAAAAATTTCCAAAGACGTAAAATCCGATGTTTACTTAAAGCATCAGCAATGCAAAAGAGAGGCAACGACTTTCCGTGCGCATCCTCCCCAATAAACGCTCAATCGCGTGTGTTCAAAACGATCCACTGAAGCCTGGTGCGAGGTGTCTCCTGCAGGCGCAGTATGGAATAACCCACACATGATAATACTCTCGAGAATTATGCAAATACATAATGAGTTTGTGTACTGCAGTACAAAATGTTCAGGGGTACACAGCCGGGCAAACCCTCTGGCGAGGTCAACGGAGGGTGATAAAGGAGGTGCTAAGTGAGAGGGAGGGGGAACTGTAACCAAACAAGAGGGTTAGTAAAACGGAGAGCGGGTTAACAGAATCGGAAAGTCACAGGGGGAGAAAGGAGTTAAAGGAAGGAGCACAGGATGCTAAGGGAGGGGATGAGGAAGGATAGGAGGGAGGGGATGTAGGAGGTGAGGTAACATATATTCAGGAGGTAAACTGCTGCTGTCACTATGCTGTGGGTTACATGGACCTGAGTAGAGGGAATTCAGCCTACCCACTCACAACAGTGCAACAGTCTTGGAGCATGTTTGTACTAATGTCGAAACTGGTAATCTACTCATCACTTTCCCGCCAATCTAAGAATACCGATTTTTCAAATTATTTTACACTTTACCAAGCACCGCACACCTGGAGCTGCCACTAAGAGGGAGAGGATGTGGGGAGGAGATACGAACCCGAGAGTAACCACAGGTGACGGAGTGAGGAAGAACAGTGAGGAATGAAGAAGAGTGAAGGAGAGAAAGAGAACAAACACTGGCACAATGCGGAACAGAATGGGACATATGGGAATGAGTATGGGTTACAACCTGTATAATGCACATAAGATGCAGGGAAAGAAGGAAGGGGTGAAGTGAAGGTGAAGAGACGGGGTAAAATGAAACACTAAGGATATGGTTCACTGATGGAAGAAGACAAGATTTCAGTGAGGGATAAAAGTGCAGGTACAGTGAGGAATGTTGGAGTGCAGAGGTGGACGAGAGGAAGGAGGGGAAAGGCAAGAACACAGAGGAAGACGGGGCACAACGATGGTGGGAGATGAGTGGGACGATGAGGATGGGAGGCATGAGTACAGTAAGGGAGGGAGGTAAATTGTGAGGCGGGGGAAGGGGTAAGAGAGAGGGAGGTAAATAAGAGAGGAGGAAGGGGTACAGGGAGGGAGGAAGGAAGAGGTACAGCACGGGAGGGGGAAGCAGATGAAAACCGACAGGTATATGAGAAAGGAGTACAATGAGAAAATGGAAAAAAAAGAAGATTAAGGCGAGGAGTGAGGAGGGGGATGTGGCGCGGGCAGGGAAGGCCCGGTGCTAACACTGGGAGACTGGGAGAGCAGGCAGGTGGTGTACATATGCCTCCCGTCCCCTTTTTAACATCTGCCGCCCTGCAAACACCTGCGACACCATTCACACCTGCCCTGGGTTCAAACCCTACCACTAAGCCCCTCCTAGCAAAAATGACTTTTGACACTCGGTAATATTTACAACCTCTGTTAACAGATACAACAACAATAAGAATAAAACTTAAGGACCATAATTACCACTACGGCCATCCAGTAATGAAGTCAGTGCACAGTCATGACCACACAGCAAACCTGGACTGGAAGAATCTGACTGTAAATACTGGGCGTACTGGCAGCAACAAGGAAGAAGCTGGTCGAACAGTAATTCTCCCAGTACAGCTGAGTCCACGTTTTAGAGCTGGGACAATAACTACTTCACATGGTTTTATGACAGAGACAAAGGAAAAGAACACAGACAGGAAAATTCGTACTGCCATCACTAATGCTGAGAGCCCTACGCCCCTCGCCATATACAGCTGTGCGGTATGGGCAAGTCACCTTCACAACTTATATGAGGGAACACCACCAGTGCTGTCCGCACCAGATGCGTACCACAACATCTCCCTACATTTACTTCAGGGCGACACCCATCAAATTACAATCTACTCGATCTTCGACTGGGCCAGACAGAAGCGTCAAGTGTAAGGCTCGGTCACCAAGGTCTTCACAACTCGCAAAATGGTGTCCCATCAAACTCCTGAAGACAAACAACCTTCAGCTGTTCAACTTCGTTAAGAACCTTACAGACGGCCCTCGTCAGGCACCACCTTTCCACCAAATCCCTAACTGCCACACACCAGTCGATGACCACGTCGGTCGCCATCACCCAACAAATGAAAGGTATACTTCACGATACACGTAAATCATCAACAACAGGTAGGACCTTCCTAAATGGCCTCCAATCACGTCCCTAACTACTCATTCCTGTCACCCATATACAGCCATACAGTTTATTACCAATAACAACACATCATACATACATCAATCACAGCCCACCATACTTCTCACCTCAATCACGTCACCAATCAGCTCCCTGGCTCCTGGACATCACTCTACCATCCCAGTAATCGCTATTGATCGCCAATCCTCTACTTGATGCCTATCTACCAATAAGCGGCCAACATCGCCTTCCTCCAACCAATCAATACCCCCCCAGTAATGAGGTTTACCTAAGTTGTGTAGAAACCCTCCCTCTGCCCTACCATAATAGGGTTTATTCTTCTTTATTACATCCTATTTCAGTACTCTGCACGTGTCTGTTCTCTATATTCCATACTAATATAAAAAAACTTTGAAGGGAAAAATGTCATTCTAGATTATATAAGAACTTGTACGTCTGCGTGCGGCTTGTGTCTAAGGTGAAATGAGCTGGCGTAGGATGTAAGAAGGATGAAGTGTGTGTTTGGATGAGGCTGATGTGGATGCGTTGGGCGAGTGCAGATGGGGGTAAGCTGGTTTAGGTGCGGGTGCTGGGATGATTGGAAAAAGTACATCGTAATGACGCAGGTGAGCTAGGTGAGGTGTGTAATGGGTCAGATGGGTTAGGGAAATGGATGAGGCAAAGGAGTGTGGGCACGGCAAGCAGGTATTGGTAAGGCAGGTGAAGGTGAGTAAGGGTGCGGTGGGCGTAAAGGGAAGACAACAGTGGCTTATGGCTTTGGCGAGCGAGAGTAAGAGTGACAAATTCATGTATATGAAGTTCGTGGTTGAGTGCAGACAGTGGGTGGGAGCTGCTGGGGAAGGTAAGAACAAAATGTAAAAGTATGAGTGGCGACGATGATTATAAGATAGAACAGTGATTATGGGAGTGTCTGAGGTACGTGGGCTTGGATAAGTCAAATGAGAGTGAGTGAGAAAGGTGACTGTGGGTGAGGGAAATGGGTCGGGGTGAAGTAGGAGGGTTGGATGTGCGGTGTGTTGGTGAAGCAGGAAGGAGGCTTGTGGGGTCGGGTGTGGCAGGTATGTGCTGGCGAGGTAAGCTGGAGTATGCGTAGGGCAGCAGGGGCTGGGTGCGCCGAGTGTTGGTGAGGTAAGCTTGAGTGTAAGGCAAGTGGGATGGGGTGCGTCATGTGAGTGTTGATGAGGTAGGTTGCAGTGTAAAGCAGGAGGGTGGGGTGCGGCATGTGAGTGTTGGGAGAAAGGATGGAGCATATGACAGGTGGGGTTGGATGCGGTATGTTAGTGATGTTGAGGAAGGTTGCAACGTAAGCCAGTAGGGCGCGCTATGTGTATTGGAAGGTTGTGAGGAAGGTTCCAGTGCAAGGCTGGTAGGGTTGGGTGAGTTTGGAGTAAGTGTGTGTGGTATGCAGGTGTTGGTTAGGCAGATGGGAAGGGGTGTGGCAAATGGGCTGGGGTGTGGCAGGTCAGCGTTTAAGAGGCACGTGGAAGTGTGCAAGGAAGGAGCGTGTGAAAGGCAGATAGTCTTGAAATCTGTGGATATCAATGACGAAGATGGGTATGAGCGATGGGACAAGGTGGGCATAAGTGAAGCAGCTTGCGGTGGAGCACACAAGAAACCGGCTAAGAACACACCTCATTAACTTAAACAACACTAGCCCTACATGAAAAGCATCATATTTTCCCCACAGGACAGTACAAACTCAACAAAGATTTAAGAAATAGCTGATGCTTCAAAGACTCGTCCATTCGGGGTGCACCTGTGATCCATCTCAGACGTTAAAAAATGCAACTTAAACAAACCAAGATACAAAATAATAATATGTACACATACACATAAACAAGCTTACAATTTAAGGGTACTTTTTTCCTAAATGCAAAGGGAAGTGTAGGTCGCACAAAGACACGGGAAAAATCAATATGCCTTCTACGCAGCACAGGGCAGAGTTGCGCATAGACGTATATACGCTGTAGAGCAAACAGGCAAACAGGCTTATATCTATGTTTCTAAAACTGCAAATAAATGGCCTTAAAAGCAGGACGGTATGGAAGAGGGCAAGCCATCAAAAAGTGGGACGACACAAGCAAGACGCCAAGCAGGTAATAAAGCTTAAGACAGACAGATATAGCGGTACAGAAGCAAAGCGGGCAAGCTGAACATAAAGTCATGGAGACAAGACAAATACACATGAAGACAAAATAAGTGTAAGAAGAGAGGGAAGAAACAAGTAGAACAAGCAGAACCTGGGAATAAGCAAATAAAGAGGCACATTCCACTGTTGCTAGGCACACCCAGCACGTCTTTCCTCATTAGGCCTTCGGCTGGGCTCGGCCGTGATGCGGGCTAACAACACAAAATGTTAGGCTACCTGAATCCAGTGCACCCGATCGATCTCGACTACAGCCAAGCATAGGCGCGTGTGTGAGACCCGAGCGAGGGTGAGGTTGGCAAGACATGGGTGTAGGCACCTCAAGCTGACCTGGCGTGGGTGTATGTGAGCTTATTTGCGTCAGATATGGATGAACGAAACTTGGGCTGCATGTGGCGTAGGTGTTGTGGGACAAGTTGAACTTCGCGCGCGGGTATGTGAGCCGAGTCTCGTACTGTTAAGCTGTGTTGCCGACCTACCGTCAATACCCGCAGTGGACCCGTCTAGCGAAAGCCTTAGACACGTGGGTATTCATCTCAAGCACATGTGAACCTACCTAGTGGATGATATGAGGCAGTTACACTAAGAAAAAGAGAGGATAAAGAATGCGACAAACTCTGGTACGTACATGACTAGTAGTATCATAATGAAAATTAAAAGTTCACCTTACTTAAATGACGAGGCTATGGCTAATGTAAGGTATATCAATTAAGGATGAAAAACGTCAATAGAAAAAGTGTGTTGGTTTCCACTCGATTTTCTGGGCGCTGAGGTAGGTAACATCGTACCTCTGGCAACGCCGTAATTGGCGCGGCAGCTCTCGATCGATGCGTCTGGCAGTGGTGACAACTAGCTACCGGAAAAATAATAAATTTATTTATTTGCTCTTGAACTACTTCAAAATCCTCAACAATGAATACTGTATCAACACTAACACTGCTCATTCTCAAAGAGGTACTGTCTGGACGTACACTATGATGGAAGAATGAAACCTGAACACGAAAAATTAGCTAACGGAACCTGCAAAGGAAAGTGCATTCGCTCTCTCCTAAGCTTCTGCCTTCATCTCAAGTCATTTTCGTCTTCCTTTAAGTCTACACTATGGAATTTATCCCTCTAACAAGTGTCAGGCCTTCCCCATGAACGCTCAATATCATCCGTCCTTATATCGAGGAGAGGCGAGACGCAACTTCCACAGCTGCACAGAAGTGTGGCTGGTTGGAAGCTCAAAGCCCGCCCTCCCGCCTGCCTGCTTGTCTGCCTACCTACCTGCCTGCCCACGGACCTATCTCGCCCTGCCTGCCTGCTTGTCTACATACCTACCTGCCAGCCCACGGACCTATCTCGCTGCCTTCCTGCCTTGCCCACGTCCATATCTCGCTGCCTACGTGCCTCGTCCACCTACTTAGCTGCCTACCTGCCAGCCCATGGACTTATCTCGGTGCCAACCAGGCCTCCCACATACCAACCCTACTTACCTCTGTGCCTGTAAATGGACCTACCTTTCTCCTTGACTGCTTGAACCTCTCTCGCAGCCTACATGTCTGCCCCAAGACCTTCCTCACTGCCAACTACCAACCCATTAACTTAACTCTATGTTCCTCTCGATGGACAAACTTCCTTACCTACAAACTCAGCTTACGGATCTCCTTGCCGGTGTTGCCTTTTATATAAATTCTTAAGCTTAACGTTTATAAAACCCTAACTGTTTTTAAAGGGCCTCCCAGGGTCTTATTTGCTTGTCTTCAGGCCTGTCTCTGGATCTACCAACTTGCTTACGGACCAACCTAACTGTAAGCACGACAATCTAAGCTCCCTCCGTGCCTACATGCCAACCCATAGACCTATTTGACTGCCTGCTCAGAAACCTATTCGCCTAAGTACCTATCAGCTTGCATAACTGCCAGTCTAAAGATATCCTTACCAACATAAAGTGCCTGGACTTCGCACCGATAGGGTGCCTAGGTAGTCGACTGTTAGAGGACATCTAATCATTTCAGATCCTACTTAATGACCTACTTGGTTGCCAACACGCCCAAGTACTGACTGCCAACGTCTCAACCTGCTTACCTTGGCGTGTGCTTCTATATACATACACCTACCAATATATGCTTAAGGTTTCTGCTCACCGGAGAGCTGTCTCTATTTACGTTCCAACTAACTGTCTGATTGTGTGCTCTGTGTCACATACCCTTTGTGTGTCTGCTCGATGAAGTATGCTGCCCATCCTACCAATGGTGTCGGCATTAACAACTATCCCGAATATACAACCCTCTAGAGAGGACGACCACCACCAACCACGTCATCATCAACCACATCAAGACACATCCATCTCGCCTCCAATCGTCCCCTCTCCCCTCACCACCCTGTAGCAGAAGGCACAGCCCGCTTAAGGCTGTTCACTTCACCAAGGGTCTTGGTGCTGCCTGACAAACTAAGCTGGAAGTAGCACATTAGCACCATCACCACATACTCCAATCACTATTTCTACATCATCCGAAGACTTAAAACAGACTCCCTGGGCCAGAACTCAAAAAAATATCAATTTTCCTTCTTTCCATAGTCTGCTATTTCCCCCGCCTTGAATTCCTCCCTCTCCACCCCACAACAGGGGCTACAAGAAAAGATGCAGATGAAAAACCTGTCAGGTCATAGTAATTGGGAAATACATGCGAGGATAGAGAGTTCAAAGCTTCGAGGTGTACGGATAGAAACACTTAACAAAACGGCCTACCCTTGAGTTTCCAGCGGCCACATAGTATTCATGCGACGAAACAGATTGCCAAGTAATGTGATTCTAGCTAATGGTGGGGGCACACAAGCAGCCAGCTCTCTGGAGCAAAATCCACAGTAATACCAATAGAAGGAAACTGAACCAACAATATGGCTAAGGCAAATGGGTGAGTTTTGAAGTCAGCCTGGGAGAGTTGGTGAATACGGACCGTTTTCGACTCAACTTTGTCAAGTAAGGACGCACAGCCAGAAACACCCCAGATGTGAGAGTAATCCTTTGTACAAATGGAACAACTGTTGGGAAGAAATAAATTTCAGACATCTAAACAGGACTCCAAGTTTCTAAGAGGCATACTTTGCTATTTTTGTAATGCGAAGTTCCGACGAGAGTGTGGATGATAAAGTAATACCTTATATGTTCTCGGAGTCAGGAGGTGGAATTACAGGTCCGTCAGAGAAGAGAGGAAAGCTGTGAGGAATTTTCGAGAGAGATGGAAAAGAACTTGGTCTTGTAGGCATCAAACTTAGCCAGATTTCGCATACCCCATGGAGTCATCCAGTCGAAGTCCGAGTTTCATGAGGAAGTTGTGTCGAGACGAGATGCAGAACGAGTGGGAGAAGGAGCAGATTTGAAGGAAAAGGAGAAAGGTTGTGCTGAGTCGACATACGAGTCCATTTGGTTATCTGTAGAAGAAATCGTTGATAAAAATGAGAAAGAGTGTAGGAGACAAGACAGAACCTAAAGGAACACCACTGTTGATGGAGAATGGGGGAAAGGCTGATCCATCAACAACCACGGAGACACGACGGCCGGAAAGGAACCTAAATATGACGGAGTAAAGCGAGGGATGGAAGCCAAAAGAAGGGAGCTTACAAATAAGACCCCGATGCCACACCCTGTTAAAAGAAAAAAAAAAGTTGGATATGGGCAACTACATAAGATTCCCCCAAATCCCTCAGAGATGACCAGACATCAGTAAAAGAAGAAAGAATAACATCAGTGGATCTCGCCTTACGGAATCCATACGGACGAGCAAATAAAAGTACAATTTTAAAGGCATACTCTTTCAGTACTCGGGGATGGATGCCATCAAGTCCATAAACCTTGCTTGTGTCCAGAGAGAGAGAGAGAGAGACGCTTTTCGGACGGTTCGAAAAGAGATTACAGAAAGGGCCACATGATTAGTAAGAGAAGCATATAGGGGTGAAGGAGTGCTGAGAGTCAACTACGGTAGAGTCAGAGGAGAAACGAGAACCAGAGTTGCTTTGTCTACGGGAGATAAAGCTACAGTACCGCCAGAAAGGGAAAGTGAAGGAAAAGTAGAGCGACAGAAGTTATCAGCGAAGCCCTTAGCAAAAGACCAGAAAGACCTATCAGTAGATGAAAAAGAGAGGTTATCGCACTTCCCTTGAATAAAGGAACGCTTTACCTCACGGATAACGTATTTGCAAAGATTACCGGCAGAGATAAATGCAGATTGGAAGTTTGAGGAAAGACAGTTTTTCCAAGCCAGGTATGCCTGATCCCTTGCCTGAATGGCATTACAACAGGTACGGCTGAACCATGGATTGGAAGAAGCGGTTGTATTCAAGGAAGGGATAAATGCTTCCATTCCGCAACAATAACCTCTGAAATACGCTTGGCGGAGAAAGGAACATCCCCATATAAGAGACGATAATCTCGCCATATAAGTCACTGCGGCCAGGGATATGGGTGGGATGGGAAATAATTCGCTCTAGGTTTCTAAGAACGTGAGGGTTGCAAGCCCTCCACCATCCGTATGGGAGGAGTTCAACCATTCCCTATGGTGAACGTTGAAATCTCCCAGGAAGAGGATCTCGACTTGCCGGTGAAAGGATGTCACGGCTTCATGGCAAGAGTTTAGATAGTTGAAAAAGGTTCTGATATATATATATATATATATATATATATATATATATATATATATATATATATATATATATATATATATATATATATATATTGGAAAAGTATACAGCGTGTGCCACCGGCAAACTCTAAATATTATAATAATCCCAGTATCATATTAACTAACAGTCTAGGCTATTTAATGAAACTGGCCACCTAAAACAGAGAGTTCATTTAAGGCTCGCTCTTACCCAACTTAGAACTAACATTTTGAAGAACAGGCAGTACCTTTCAGAACATGCTGGGTAGGGACGGACGTAAACGAGAAACATCTCTCCGAACATTTAGGAAATACAAGCAGATTTGGACCCTTCTGCACATTGAACTAGTGCTAGACTGAAGTGAGAATAACAATGAAGTGTCAAGTGAAAAGCAAAGGTGCCGTTACGAAATATATGAAAAGGCGTTAAAAACAAAGTCCAAAACCATTCACATCATTATCGGCCAGTTTTAAGAAACCTAATGGACCAGTTGTTTAACGAGGTTCAACAAGAACTGGATTCCTTGATGGGCGGTGTACTCGAGCAATCCGGGTCTTTTGGCTAGGAACGGCTCAGGATCACGGTTTACGGAGACTGATCCACCTAAAGGCACAATAATATAGCTCGGTCTGAGAATTAGAGGAGGCAAAGTCAAGATATACACCAACAAGACCCACACTGAAGTGAGGTAAACACTTACTGACAACAGACCGGTATATCTGTTTGTCTTCAAAAGAAAGTGCAAACGGCAACATAGGAGGCGGGAGGTGGCATATGTCGCCAGTTTACAGCGAACTCGTCCAATAATTATCAAATCACATCATCGAGGAACTATCTGTCACTGTCCTCCTAAGCAACCGCTACTGCTGACTATGTGCTTATCTACCCAAAAAATATCCAGCCATCTTCCTATCAATACAACTGAAAATGTGGAAACTCTGGTAAAAGTTGAAAGCTTGGCGCTGTCCAGTACGACAGAAGGTGGAATGTCAAGTGAGGCGTCGTAAGGTAAGTGGAAGGCCCGGCATCCTGTTGTTTTTTCCCAGTAGCAAGCAGGCCAAGCGACATATCCTGAAACAGTGACAGCTTGCTGAAGCTTGCTATCAAAGGTTAATGACAGGTCAGTAGGGGCAGTGTGAAGGTTCAGCTACAGGTCAGGTGAGACATCTGGTGACCTGGGTGGCATAAAAAGTGAAACACCTGATTACATGTGGCTGTACGATCAGTGAGACATCTGCTGACACTGGGCTGTGGAACCAGTGAGATATGTAGTGACATGTGGCTGTTGGGCCAATGAGACACCTGGTTACATGTGGCTGTAGGGCAAATGAGACACCTGGTTACACGTGGCTTTAGAACCAGACACACCCAGTAACGTGGTTATGGGGGTTACAGGACCAGTGTGACACCTGTAACTGTGGCTGTAGGGGACCTATCAGACACCTAGTAACATGCGGTTGTGGGACCAGTGAGATAGCTGGTTACATGTGGCTACAGGACCAGTGAGAGGGTGGGTGAAGAGTTGAATCCTGGAGGACAAGTTGAGAGGGTGGATGAAGAACTACGCCCCTCTCCTACAAGAGTGGCCTTTGCCTTATAATGCCAAAGTCTCGACCAATCCATCACAAATACTATAAAATCCCATCTTTATACTATGGACAAGGACAGCCGGCAGCTGCTACACCATTATAAACATCGATATCTTTTTTTTTTCCCCTTTCAAAAACATCTATACCGTATGTGGTACACTTCCCTATGAGGGTCACGAGAATTTATCAAACATATTTCCCACTCGAAAATGAATTACGAACTGAAGTTGATTTCTACCACAGTTTCGCAACCATTCCTTCAAGTTGATCACATGTTTCTGGCTATTCGCTTGAATCTTGGATCCCAAAGACCGTCCCTCAATATGCTTTACAACACTTTCTTATTCGAAATATTCGTTGGCCATCCATCATTTGACACGAACTAAACGCCAATGAATACGACATCTCAAATGTCGACATCACCGCAGGTTACGCATCACAGATCAACATACGAAAACTGCTTCCTGTATTCTGATGTCAGGGAATAGTTCGTTTTGAAAACTGCTAAGTATGGAAAACTGAACAGTGATTCTACTTTACTGGACGCATATTATCGGAAAATTCTTCGTCTACTGACGAATAAAGCAAGTACACCTACACATATAATATCAGTTTCCACAACCTTATTTTGATCCGGTTTTTCAAGTAAACAAGTTATCTTACTTCTGGTCATCCATTCACACAATTCTGTTTTTCGTGGTCAAACATTAAACTGCAATACATATATTACATGAAACATTAAACCGCAATACATATATCACATGAAACATTAAACTACAATACATACATCACATGAAACATTAAACTGCAATACATACATTACATCACTTTCTAGCTCTGTGGTAAAAATATGCAATGTATACGGAGCCATGGTTTATCATCAGCCTTAGCGATCACCTTGACATGGTCATCGGTGTTCACTTATCAAACCAGTTATCGAAACTTTATAACAAATCTCTTGAGCTTCATGATCATGGCGTTCAAGTCCCGTTTACAACTTTCATCTCTATTTTCCTCTTTCTTTCTTTCTTAACATACCTACACTCGTTTTGTAGTCTGAACGAGACAGTGTGAGGAACAGACCACTGAGGCTCCCGGTAGAAATAATCGATTGGGTCCTCCGTCTGTTCCCTCTTCTTAAAAGCATATTAAGAGGAGGGGAGGATTTCCAGCCGTCACCCACCCAGGGCTTCCGCCCCTCTTACCCGCCGCCTTGGGCACGCAGGAAAATCTATCGAGAGATAATTTCACACAACTCATTACCAAAGGACTTCCGTCATTACCAGGAAGCTACTCTGTGCTCCCCGGCGAGCCCGGCTTTCACTGCTGTTCAAACATTACGTAAGACAACCACTGCTCGAAAGGCTTGGGTAAAGCGGGCTGCAGAATGTCCGTAATAACTACAAATTAATCTTTTAAGAACAGGGTGGAATGAAGCGTTCCTCTCGACCTGAGCAACGAAAAGTTTCTGAGTCTTTACTGTGACGACCATGGGCGCAGGTGCTATAGGAAGGGCGGCCTCCACCGGGACATCTCCGAGACTGACTGACCTTCGCCAGGGAATCATCTCCTCCATGACTAGTCTCGCGTATGACGACAGAGACTGATCTGCGACACCATAACGGCCCTATTCCTGAGAACCCGTCATTATCGTCATACTAAAGATGGCTAATTACCCCCGTGGCCCACAGACCAAGCTGATCCGTTAATTGGCTGACAGGGTTATTAAAGATGGCCGCCCCCCTCCTGCTTCCGGGTGCATCTAACAAGGGGAGGCGAGGGAAGAGGAGGGATGGTGATTGCACTGGAATTTGGGATATGTTAAAAGGGAAATTCCAACGGCTGCTTCCTTAGTGTCTCATGCCGCTGTAACCCGGTTCACCGGTTCACCTTGGTGCCGGAATATATATATATACCGTGAGGGCATCGGGATGGTTAGAGGCAGCATCACAGATGAACCAGCACTGTAGCTTTCTTTTCTCCTTGCTCCATCTACACATCAGTTGCTGGCATCCAACGCACAAATCACACCCTCCACTCCTCAGATATAACACTAAACAGATATAACACTAAAATAACCCAATACTTTCTATTCCCGTTGTTTCTACCTTTTTTTTTCGTGAAAATAATGAAATTTCATATGGGACAGACGAGAAAGAATACCTCCAACGTATTCCCTGCGTGTCGTAGAAGGCCATTAAGGGGCGGGATCGGGTGGCTGGGAATCCTCCCTTCCTGTATTACTCTCCAAGAAAAGGGGAACAGAAAAAGGCGTCAAGTGAGGAACTTTTCCTCTAAGGCTCTGTCATCTATTCTTGACGCTATCTCGCTCATGCTGGAAATAGCAGCATGAATATATATATATATATATATATATATATATATATATATATATATATATATATATATATATATATATATATATATATACATACATATATATATATATATATATATATATATATATATATATATATATATATATATATATATATATATATATATATATTAGAATTCCAAAATCCCCATAGTCTTTGAAAGGACCCTACAAAATCCACCTCCTGACCAATAGTAAAAGCAGTAAATGCTTTTCGTCGGGTCATACGGTCACATGAAACGCCGTCCATAAAACACCAATGGGGAATGACATGAACACACCATTATTCCATCATACATCAACTGGAAAACCACTCGGATGCACCGAGGATGATACGGACGCACCTTCGTGACCGGTATGAAAAAGCGAGGGAGAGTATAAAGTGGCCATTCACATGACCGTGACGGAGAGGCAGGCTGGCCTGGGGATTCAATCACCACCACCACTCCGGATACATCTTGATAGTCATATGCAACAACGCGTTCCCACGGTTGGCCTCGCTGCATCCTCAACGATGGGGAAAAAAAAGAAAAGTGTACAGGTACTACTCCCGCTCCCTCAGTAGAGGTTTGTATCAATATCATACGAACATATACACATGTAATCAAAGCTTATGTCGATACTCAATACCTTTCAACCTGATTAAAGACAAGTGATTGGATCTGGCTTCTTGGAAACAAAACAAAAAAAAAAGCCATACAGGAGTCAAATGCACAGCAGATTCATCTTATCTATAAATAACCCGGGGACCCATCTCTAAATAAGGATTCTGGTGTTGCCAAGGACCTCTTCTTTTCCAGGAGCTCCAGCAACCGAGAACTACGCTACACTCAGGAGCCGGGAGAGGATGGACTCCTCTAAAGCGAAAAATTCTTTGGCGAGAATGCTATGCACTGTTTCGTCAACTGAAGATGATACAGATTCGCAAAGGGGAATTCACTCGCGGTGTGAACTTGAGTCAGCGCAATTTGGTAACACCTTATATGGAGGAATTGGAGTGTTTAAGAGACCTGTAAGGGGATAAGGCAGCGAATGAATCCACGATGGGTAAAGTTAGCCATAGGGTGGGTGAGGTAAGATTCAGGGCGCATTTTGGAACGTGTGGAGAGGGATGTTACTACGGCATGGGCATTAGAAAAACAAGCCTTCAAGAGGACAGAAATGTTAGAAACGATATATCTGACAACAGGTGGTGCTAAGAGGGTAGATCGACTTTGAAATGATAGGGTAGGAGAGAAGTGAGGCAGTAAGAGGAGTACGAGCTGAAGGCGTGCTGAAAAGGTCTGCACTTACTGAGGAGATGGGTGAGGTGAGGGTGACGAAGAGGGAACACAAATCGGAATTGGAGGAAACAAGGAAAAGGGGATACTCGAGGATAAGGTGGAAGGATGGAGTGAAAGAGGCCAGGGGATGTTCGGGGCCTGAGCATGCAGTAGGGTGTGTGCCATGCATGGGATACAGCAAACTGGAGAGAAGTGGTATACAGGGGGAGTCGTGTTATCAATTGGCTGAACCTAGGCATATGAAGCGGTCAAGGGAAACCACGGACAGTGTGGTCCCGTTGTAAATAAGTGATAATAGTTTCGGTTCATTATATATGACAGCTAGAATCTTGATAAAAAAAAATTATATGCACATTTGTGTATGTAAGTGTAGGTTAAATTAATCATACAGACAGAAAAGATACAAAAGTAAGATGGAAACCTTCGATCTCAAGTGCTACATATGAGCAGAATATATTTGTAGTAATCATCACAGAGATAACGTTGACCTCCAGTCATTATCAGAGGATCAACTGTATCACAATAATAAAATAATCATCAGAAAAATACAAGATAGACATCTGACACTAAATGTTACTGAAATTATTTCACACGTACACTGGATCAAGTTTTGGTGCTAGTAATGAAAATTACGAAAAATTCAGAGACAGAAAGGTGTAGTGGAGGGAGAGGGAGTGCGTTTCATTAGGCGTTTGGCTTCAGGTGACAGACGGGTTAGCAATAACATGTGAGGCCATGGAGGGACGGCAGGCGTGCTTGGATGGGGTGTAACGGGGCTCATTAGGTGCCACCTTACACCTGGCCCTCCTCCGCCTGGTGTCCTATTCTACACCCATTACTCTCCTGACCCATTATCACACATCTCTCTCTCTCTCTCTCACACACACACACACACACACACACACACACACACACACACCGGGACACCTCTTACGTCCCCTTACCTCCCAGGTTGACTTCGATCAAGCACGCATTTCCGTCTCCTTAAGCAAGACGGTACGATTCGTACACACGGCAGTAGGACCCTTGGGTATGATGGCCTTGCTTCTGGCTCGTGTAACCTGCGGCAGGCATATGACCGTCCGGTCTACACACCACCGTCGACTACCTCCACTTCAGGAAATAAATCTAAGCGTGCTGGCTTGGGTGTGCCATTTTCTAGGTCCTACCGTCAAGCAAACTGTCTAGCCACCGGCCAAAAAGACATGGATGCTCTAGCACTAAACAGACAAGGATGCATTTAGGTCAAACACAGTCTAAAGCAGGAGGACATATGCGTGGACACGCATACACAGGTACACACACACACACACGCGCGCGCGCGCGAATATGAACAGTGCTACGGCTCACTAACAGGGTGCTTTCAGACAACACTTTCAAAAGGGACATGGCATCAACACTGCCAACGTGAAAACACCACCACGACCAGCACTTACACCCGCACCACCACCACCACATAACACCACACGGTCTGGCTACCACATCACCTCCCCGCCCGAAGACCAACATTACTTACCTCATCCGACCACCTCCACAACTATCATCTTCACTGTTGACGCCTTCCAATTTCACTCTATTTTCGGCTTTCAAAGTGATATGAGAGATCTCGAGCAATCAAAAAAACCTTGGCTAAACTTTCGTTCATTAAGTTTCGGTGTTCCCCCTCACTAACCTAGAAAGGGATGGCACTAGCTGTATGTAGGTCAGGCAGGGATGGGGGCTGCTATACTGCTTTCAGAGGCACCATACTCATACCACCATCATCATCATCATCAGCCGTGTCATGCAATCTAAAGCTTAGGGGAACTGTCGCCCTCATGGCTCATGTGAAAAACAAGATGTTGTGAGGAAATATTTACCTACATGTCTAATTTTTGGGAGAGAGAGAGAGAGAGAGAGAGAGAGAGAGAGAGAGAGAGAGAGAGAGAGAGAGAGAGAGAGAGAGAGAGAGAGAGAGAGAGAGAGAGAGAGATTCCCGGTAATGAAAATAACGAAGTATGTTTGTATGTAGGTGAGACTGCCAAGAGACACATGTGTAGCCGGGTCGGGTGGCTGGGATGGGGAGGGCGGGAGCCAGCGCACGGCACCCTAGAGTGTGGCACTCCGGCGGCGGCGGCGTAGCACCGTATGTAGGTCAGGCACCAGCTATAGTGGAGTTCTCGGTGGTGGAGCACCGGCCTACCTATCACACCCTCCACACCACACTGTCCCGTCCACCACACACTCTGGCTTGACTACAACACCCTCCACACCATACTGTCCAGCCTACCACACACTCTGGCTTGACTACAACACCCTCCACACCATACTGTCCAGCCTACCACACCGTCCACACCACACACTTGCCTGACTACCACACCCTCCACAACATACACTCTGGCCTGACTACCACACCACCCACACCACGCTGTCCTTCCTACCACACCGTCCACACCACACTCTTGCCTGACTACCACACCGTCCACACCACCCTGTCCTTCCTACCACACCGTCCACACCACACTCTTGCCTGACGACCACACCGTCCACACCACACTCTTGCCTGACTACCACACCGTCCACACCACACACTGGCCTGACTACCACACTACACTGTCCTACTTACCATACCTTCCTCACCACACTGTCCTTCCTACCACACCGTCCAGAACACACTCTTGCCTGACTACCACACCCTCGACTCCATACAGACCAGCCTCCCACAACCTCTACACTAGAGACACTAGCTTCCCTCCCACACCGTCCACACCACACTGACCTAGTTATCACACCCTCCACACCATACTGGCCTGCCTACTACAACCTCTACACTACACACGACCTTCCCTTTCAAACCACACCGGCCTACCTGTCACAGCCTCCACACCACGTTAGCATAACTACCACACCCTCCACACCACACTGGCCTGACTACCACTACCACCACACAACACACTGGTCTGCCAAACACAACCTCCACACAACACACTGGCCTGCCAGCCACAACCCCCACACCCCACTGGCCTGTCTACCACAACCACAGCACAACACACAGGCCTACCTACCACAACCTCCACACCAAACTGGCCTGCCTCCCACAACCACTGCACAACTTGTTGGCGAACCTACCACAACCTCCACACACACCAGCCTGCCTCTCATGCCACTCTGACCTACCTACCACAACCTCCACACAACACACCAGCTTCCCTCTCACACTACACTGGCCTAACTACTATACCCTCCACACCAAACTAGCCTGCCTACCACCCCACACTCTGTCTTGCCTACCACACCCTCCAAACAGGACAACAGTATTTCCTCCATCCCAATTACTCTCCTGCCACTTCAATACATATACCAACTCTTTGACAAGGTAAAAGTTAATCGATTACCCAATAATACAGTGCCATCTCTGAAAATTAATAACCCATATTCTGAAACACCTATCTTTGTTGAATAGTTAAGAGAACGTCCGGCCACAAGAGTGTACTGGTGTAAAACGAAACCACCTTCCACCTGCAATACATTAACCTCCCGTGTACGATGGCTTAACCCTCGAGTATGATGCTTAACTTCTGAGTGAGACGATAAGTCCTTTTAGTTACTACACTTAAGGGATTAAATCAGGCTGGAGGGGTTACCTTGGGGTCTTCAAGGTGTTAAGCCACCTACAGACCTACTTAAACATCCAGTCGACGTCCACAACCCCAGAACAGCACCTATTTGAAAGCACCTCCAGGCACATCGTCCACAAGAGACGACACTCTAAGTCATATCCAGTGTCCTTCCCCAATCTCCCCACCTCCATAACCAGCAACAAGATCACCACTGAATATAAAAAATATATATAAATATTATGCCAACTACAAATCGAGTTTAATAATTTCCTGGGATACATCTAAATAAATACCTGTCCGTCACTACTGCAGTAGGCTTCATACTCTGCGGATCAAGACGGGTGAGGCAGGTGTGTCAAGTGCGTTAAGTGAGGGGTGGCAGGTGCGATAAGTGAGGTGTGTCAAGTGAGCTTGAGTGTGAGGTGTAGCAGGCGAGGTTTAATATGTGCGTCAAGTGAGGTGTGGCAGGTGCGTCAGGTGAGGTGTGTCAAGTGCGTTGAGGTGTGGTAGGTACGTCAGGTGAGGTGTGTCCAGTGCGTTGAGGTATGGTAGGTGCCTCTGGTGAGGTGCGGCAGGTGCGTTGAGGCAGAGGCGTCAAGTGAGCCAGAGTAAATGCTTTAGGCGACGTGTGTCATATGAGTAAGTTCCACCTCAAAAGTTTAAGGTGTGAGAGTGAGGTGCCAGGAAGGCAGAGATGAGCAAGGGACATGGCTTGTGTCCGAACTGCATGGCAGGCAAGATTATGTCTACGAGCAGTACCATAACAAGGAAATGCAAGAAGGAAAATATGGACATACTGGGGAGGGGCAGAGAAAGGGAAGGGGTGCTCACTGAGGACGAGACTGTCAAAATAAAGGGCTAGCGCGTAGTGCTCATCGCAGGGAAGTCTAGGGTTACGAGGACCGAGTCGTATTAGGTACGTGCCGTCATGTGTTTTTGTGTGGGATGGAAAGACTGTACGTTTGAGGTCTGAATGCCGGCAGCAAACGCGTGAGGCAGAAACATCAAGACTGAAGTGTTGGCTCTTGGCGTAGGTGTCGCCATGCCCCTCGATACCCAGGCGGGTAGTAACGGAAATACCTTCCTGGTCGGTGGTTGCCTGCTAAGTAACGAGAGAGAGAGAGAGAGAGAGAGAGAGAGAGAGAGAGAGAGAGAGAGAGAGAGAGAGAGAGAGAGAGAGAGAGAGAGAGAGAGAGAGAGAGAGGACGTATGTGCGTGTGTGTGTGTGTGTGTGTGTGTGTGTGTGTGGGAAGGGGGCTCGTGTGCCTGTAGTGGTGTAAGGCGTGGCGGGGTAAGCCCAACATTATGTGGGTCAGCCAGCGACACCTGGACGCAGGCAAGGGACGCGCCTCCCCTCCATCAGGCAGCCTACACCGCCCTCATCCACCACGATCTCGACCTCTGCCGCTACCAGCAGTTAATTAATTGTGCATCCTAGGCTCATCCTCCGACCTATGGCGCAACAGCATTACAGTCACACAACGTCTTTGTCAGACACACAGTGAGCATAGACTATTGAAAAGGTGGTTCGTTCCACAAGCTTACAATCCTTTATATAATACATCTATCCAATAGATTCAAAAAGTGGATACATTTACAGATTCCCAACTATCTTATCAAACTGGAAGACGTTGTGTTATTACTTGCCATAATTGTTTGGACGTATGACTGACTGAAAGATTGTATTCATTTTCATACTCACACTAAAGGCACAGCGTTCTCGTGTGTGTCTATATATATCCAGCTTGAAACTCTTGAAATTCGTAAGATTAGCGACATGAACGACAAAGCACCACAGTACCTATGGAGCAGGCATGGAACTTAGTGGAGTCTTCGGGTTCTTCACCCACCACTAGCGGTGACTAAGATGATGTAGTCTAAAGGTCTTATTTTCTCCAAACTTATGATTCACTTGACGAATTTTACTGACGCTGAAGATAGATCTAAAACTGCCTATTTGCGCTCGTGTGTTTGCTTCTGCAGGAGAATGACTGTACTCCGAAGATACTGATCTTATCATTCTTATGGTGATTACCTGCCCAGATAACAAGGCTCTACGCACAATATAAATGCCTCCATCCATCAGAAATTACTGTGTATCCTACAGAGAGTTTATGTCCCTTAACTACATCAACCTGAATATTCCACACCTCCCGGGGAGAGGTCGATCGCAGCGCCGACAGACGGCAGAGCGAGGAGACCCATCACTGTACAACCCACAAATTCCCCAGCGTGGAATGACACGTAGATCATCAGAGACAAGTAATGTTTCTCCCGGGGAATAACACGATAACCCTTCAATCAGGAGCAACTCATTTTGTGACGGTCAAGATGATATCAGTCGACCACACTGCCACGCCATACAGGGGGAGGCTGAGCATGATGATCATAATGCCCCCGGGGTGAAGTATATCATACATACAAGCTTCCCTCGTATGCAATCACCTCGTCACAGCCATGCCCTCAGGACACTTCTACCCTGGTCAGTCAGTGTACACTGGGCACACATTTATCTAATTCCTTAAAGGAGCCAGAAACTAATTTATCTAGAAGAGAACCTCGTCAAAATTAATCTCAGCCAATCAAATTGTAGAAATAAGGTGTTTTCCAGGACCTACCAGGCTCTCTCTGCACAGGAACCAGAACTGCGAACTAATGTCACAGCTCGTAACGCTGTCATAATGACAGCCAGCCCTCGTAACGCTGTCAAAATGGCAGACAACCCTGGTAGCGCGGTCATTGTGACAGCAAGCCGTAGTAACGCTGACAGTATGGCAGCAAACCCTGGTAACGCGGTCAGTACAGCAGCAAGCCCTTGTAACGCTGACAGTATGGCAGCAAGCCCTGGTAACGCTGACAGTATGGCAGCAAACCCTGGTAACGCTGTCACTATGAAAGCAAGCCCTAGTAATGTCGTCAGTAGCATCAAAACCTGACAAGACCTTCATACCACAACAATCCACTGTTCAGTGTCCCCGACCAACACCTCCATCATGAGCAGTGTCCCCGGGTACCAACACCTCCATCATGAACAGTGTCCCCGGGTAACACCACCATCATGAACAGTGTCCCCGACCAACACCACCATCATGAGCAGTGTCCCCGGGTAACACCACCATCATGAGCAGTGTCCCCGGGTAACACCACCCAGGGAACCCCATTAGACAAGTCAGGGTGAGGAGCGGCAGCGGGAAGGAGCATAAGTGGGCCCCCCCCGTCTGCTGCACATTACGCAACAGTGTAACGCGTTAGCTTGTACATTACGCAACAGTAGAAACGTCAGCTGTGTATTACGCAACAGTAAAACGCTCCTGCTGAACATCACGTAACAAAACAATCTATATGCTTCACTGCAAACTACAGTGACAAGTCTGCTGCACATCAAATTACATGGGTCGGCTGCACAATATGCACATGATGGGCATCTGCTGCTCAATGTACAACAGTAACGCAGCAACACACACACAAAAAAAACGCTTAACGTGCGTCATCTATACACCAAGCTACAGTGACGTAGCCACAAGAAAAAAAGTGACGTGCGTCTGTCGTCTATTACGCAAGACTAAACCCCGGCCACGTCTGCAGCCGATACCAAGGTGTGACGTCACAAGGGGGTGGTTATTCTCCCATTAGACAAGTTTTACAAAGTTAATTCTTTATAGGAAGCAACAGCAGCACGAGGGGGGGGGGGGGCAACCGAGTTAGTGGGACACGGGGAAGAAAACGGTCACATGCTCCTCACATTCTACAACGGTTGTGGCCACAGTGCTCGGGCAAAACTGAGATCACAGCGGGGGGACGAGAATAAGCTGAGCTTGGCAACCCTGAATCAGTATTTTAATGGGTCAGTTTGAAAGTAATGGGGGAAAATACCAAACACTGACTGATAATGACAGCAGCGTTGGAGATGACTGTTTCTCTACGACTGACACAGCCAGATTCCCTATCATTCAAGATGAACACTCAAACACGCCTGATACCATGAACCTTAGAGTGATGTTTCTCTCCTCTACTGTGTCTTAAGGCGGAGGCTCGAGGTAAAAGCTGGCTCACGACATCTGCGCCTCTCGTGGAGCTGGCCAAGATCTGGCACACTGACGGCCAAGTCCCAGGCCGCCACCACCGCCGCCGCCGCCGCCGCCGCCACCACCACGCACCACCTCCCTCCCTCATAAGTTCTCCACTCCACCCCCGCCATTCCACCACACTCTACGCCCACCCCCGCCCAACCAAGCTATTCAACCACATCACCGCCCTCCCTCCCCGTCACCACATCACCTCACGCCCTTCGCATCACTAAATCACCCCCCCCCCACCACCACCACCACCCTGTTCCTATTTTTCTATCCCCACCCAACGTCCAAGCAACCACTACATGGCCATCCCCACCATGCCATCCTACAGAACGGCCATTCCCATGCAAACATGTCGCTCAGCGAGTGTCTGCTTAAAAACACTAGCACGCTCCCACCCACCCCACTCCATGCCTCCCTCCATGTCAACCACCAGGGCCACTCCGCTCAACTCGTGCCTCGGTCCACACCCTATCACAGCAATCTTACGCCCGCCCGCACCTCCTCCCAGCACGCCAGCTGTGCTTCCACACTACGAGAACTAATCACGGTTCAAACTACCTCGCCGTGCAGGCGTGTGAACTGGCCGAAAACCTACCGGACACCCACACTCCCACATCATACACCCACCAGCGCACTTCGTAACTGCTTTCCTAGCACGCTCACACGACAGGAAGCACTAGCTCGAGAAAGAGTGAGGGAAGGGGAACACATTCACGAGTTACAAGTAATGAGGAAGCCAAGCGTCTTCCGCACGTACTGCCTGAAGGGTAATGGGTCTGTGTCACCACCCCGGTGCCATGGTAACCCTAGTACCTCTACCACAAGTGCCAGAATAGACACACCAGGCCAGGATGTCGTACCAATTCGAAGGCTCGCCAAAGGTGCCAAGCCACACCGGTGCCAAGATGCTCCAAGCACTATTCGAGAGTCATGAACTCTCATGGTACTTCTACGAGGAAGGAGGTGTCGTAGGAAACTGTTTGTAGAGATCGTTCTGTGCAAAGTGCTCAGTATAAATATGGTTTGTAGCCGAGTGAGTATTCGGTCGCCAGGGGCAACGTAATGATGCCTGTAGAGAAGGCAATGCTGCCACCAGTAAAGACGTGTGGTTTAAGTACACAGTGGGGCATACACACGTGAGAGGAATATACATACAGGTGGAAGGGTGACGCAAACTGGTAGGTGATGTTTACTGATAGCCGGGGTATACTTGCAGCTGGTGTATACTGGAAGCTACGGTATACTGGTAGTTGGTGTATAATGGTAGCTGGGGTATACTGGTAACTGCTGTATACAAGTAGGTTGGGTATACCGGTAGCCAGAGTTTAAACAAAAAAATACTTGTAGCTAAGGTATATACGAGTAGCTGGGGCATATTGGTGACCTGGAAAGACAAGTAACTGCGGTAAACGAGAAGCTGGGGTACTGGTAGATGGGGTATATAAACGAATGACTGGGGTCTACTGGCAGCCGAGGTATACACAAGAGTGGCTGACGTACATTGGGAGGTGGGGTATACACATCGAGTGGCTGGGGTGCTGCAGTAGTTGCTGCGGTATAGTGATAGCCAAAGTATATACATACTGGTGACTGGGGTTTAGTGGTACCTGGGGTATACACACGAGTGGCTGGGGTATTCACCGTGTTCAACGTACACATGGACTGCAAGGGGTACACACACACACACACACACACACACACACACACACACACACACACACACACACACACAGGTGATAGTGGTAGACAGTGAGTGTCACTACAATATCTAGTGAGAAAGTTACACCTATAAACACACAAACACACACATGTAGGTACAAGGAGAACACACACACACACACAGAGGTGAAATGTGTACAAAGGAAAGTGTCATCGTGCATAAAGGAGTGGTACACAGGTAAAGAGACGCAGATGTCAGGGGTACACTCACGCCAGGTTACAGTTTACAGCGGGGCGGAAGTGGGTCAGTGGGGCTGGTGCGGCTCACTGTTGACTGGTCGATGGTGCTGCCCAAGCTGGCTGCCTCCCCACCACATCCTCCTGTGTGTTGTATGGCTGCCTCCACACTGACATCATCATCTCTCCCAACATCATACAGCCGTCGCTGTAGTTGCCCATTCACTACACCTAACATTACTTGTGGGTTATGTAAGTGGGTACAGTGGGAGGCGCCCGTGCCAGGCTGATCTGACGAACCTTTTTTAGCAATAACCACCACTGTAGCTGGCACCCAAACCTAGCATTACATAGCTGCCACTAGGTGTCCACCACACTTAGCATGACATCGCTGTCACTATACTTGTCCACCACACCCAGCATCACATAGCTACCCACCAAACCTAGCATCACGTAGCTGTCACTGTAGCTTCCTACCCCACCGAGCATCACATAGCTGTCACTGTAGCTTCCTACTCCACCTAGCATCACATAGCCGTCACTACAGCTACCCATCACACCTAGCATCACATTGCTGTCACTACAGCTGTCCACTACACCTAGCATCGCATAGCTGTCGCTACAGCTGCCCACCACACCTAGCATCATATATCATTCAAAATAGCTGCCTACCATACCTAGCACCACATAGCTGTCATTATACGTGCCTAACACACCTAGCATCACACAGCTATCACTACGGCCCTGCATACCTAGCGTGACGTACCTATCAATACAGCTGTCCACCACTTGTAACATCACATAGGTGTCACTACAGCTGCCTACCACCTATCTCCACATAGCTCTCACTACTGCAGCCCACCACACCTACCATGAAGCAGCTGTGAGAACAGCTGCCCACCAAACCGTGCATCAGCTAACGGCAGCTACGGCTGCCCACTTCACTTCACATTCAGTGACTCTTATTATAGCCACGCCATCTCCTTCACTTTCCTTATGTATCCAACACCATGGCTATCACCATACTTCCACCACCACACCCAGCGATACAAGGCAGCCACTATGGCTCCACCTCCACATAAAACAAAAATCACATGGTTCTCACTATGCCTATAAAATCATCACGTTCATAACATGCTTTCTATCATGGCCAACGCCATCACTACTGCTTCTATACCAACGTTATCACTACCCAAACTATCTGGCAAACTTCATGCTCCATCACCGTAACGTAATAGGTTCGCCCTTAAAGCAAGTCCATTTTACGTGCACCAGTTTTTTTTTTTACTGAACACCCACAAGAATGATAAGTGATGACACAAGACACAAAGCCAACGGTGACTTCAGCATCGATGTTACACTGGCGTCGGTGAAAAGCAATGATTACGCTAAAATTGACTGGCCTGCATACAGGCCTTGAGGGATGTGGGAGGTAGCATTGCCCAACCACCACCAACCACCACAATCCTTCATGCTACCAGTCATAACCAACCACTGCAATCCTTCATGCTACCAGTCACAACCATGCCAAAAGAAACACCAAGCGTATAAGTCACGAACCAACACTATTACGTCACATCACCATTACTGCATCGCATCATTACAAAAAAACCATCGCGGCGCCATATTACCATGATGATAAACCACTTCAGTCACGATTTCAACCGCTGCCACGCCACCAGCCACCACACAACCACATCGTTACATCACCATACCACCATCCACCATGGAGCACTCACAATCCACCACACCACCAGGCCACCTATCACGATCAAAGCCATGCGTCACCACGAAGCCTTGACGCATCAACCATCTACGGCCCAGGGGTTCACAAACTTTTCAGTCTGTCGACCCCATCACAAGACTTACTGAACCTTCATCGAAACCCAACCACATTGTGTGCGCGTGTATGTGTGTGTGTGTGTGTGTGTGTGCGTAAATATATATATATATATATATATATATATATATATATATATATATATATATATATATATATATATATATATATGGTATGACGCCATTTGGTAAAGCATGTTTACCAAATGGCGCCCTCGCTTCGTCTCTTCGATGTATATCAACTGACTGTTATATTTCTCTCTTGTGTCTCCCCTGAGTGATGTGATTAATACACGAAAGTGCACTTGGGAACTTTTCGTGTTTCATTTTCCCCGTGGACTCATAGGAATATATATATATATATATATATATATATATATATATATATATATATATATATATATATATATATATATATATATATATATAACTAAATCAGCAAAAGTGAAGAAGCTTAGAACAAAACAAGCTGATCGAAAATACCTAATGATAATCATAAGGTTACATGCTTTTTTATCATAATATATAAAGAAGAAACTTGCTCAGCTCTTCCTTTATTTCATATACAATTAACTACTTAAAATCTAAAAGTTAAAGTTCTTTATCTCCAGAATTTTTTCGATCCCTCGACATCTATCGACCCCCCGTACAGTTCCATTCGACCCCTGGGGGTCCATAACGACCAATCTGGGAATCGCTAATGTACGCCAACAGCCATCACTCCTACTACCTCACCACTACCAGACCAACCACCTTCGAACTGCCACACCACCACACCAACATCAGGCTACCACAGCTCTACCACTCCACCTCGCAAAAAAAAAAAAAAAAGGCACCATAACTGTGGGCTGTGGACAGAAACCAGCTAGAGAAACACCATCGCCCTGTCTTCGGCTTGCGGAGGTTGTGCCCGGCGTAATGTCTATCTCCCGTAAAACTCTGACACCATGTTAATCGCACCGGCAGTCCTGCCCTGCCCTTTTCAATCTGCGCAGCACACGATCATCAAGCGAACAATACAAACAGGTCCGGTTCAGCTAGCCTCCATCACTGTACCATACCATCATTACGCTCTCTCTCTCGCCGCCGCCGCCCCTTACCAATATCATACATCAGCTTCACTACTCCCTACAAAAATCACCGCTGGTGTACCATACTTTCACCACTCCACGACACGACGGTCTATAAACCACAACAACACCATATACAACTCATCACCACAACAACCACAACAACACCATCTAAAACTCATCACCACACAACCACAGCATCAACCACAACACCACCATATACAACTCATCACCACACAACCACAACATCACCCCACTAACATTTCATCATTCGACCAACCAATGAACCACACAATCACCACCGCAACACCTCACGAAAAATGCTGCACCATCCTAACACCAATGCAGTACACCTTCGCCACAAGACCACGTCACACAATCACTGCACTAAACCACTGCCGCTGAAAATGACGCCACAGGAGGGACAGACGTGGGTGATGGGAGCTGCTAAAGGGAGGAAGGAGTGAAGATACGAGGCAGAGAGTAAGATGAGCAGGGGTGAAAAAATGGGAAAGGCTAAGATAACGATAAAGGGAAGCCGGGAGGAAGGGAGGACATGGGGAGAGAAGTTAATGGGAAAGCAAACAGGGAGGGAAGCCGTCACGGGGGTTAAGGGGAAGGGAGGCAAAAAAGAGAGGCCAGCAGGGAGGGAAGCAATCGAGCAGAAAGTCTGGCAGATAGGAAGGCAATTACGTACACAAGCAATCATGCATGGTGACGAAGGATCGTAAATCAGTAATACTGTGGGAAGTCAGTATACAGACCACAGCTCATGACAGCCAGGCGCTGAGAGAGAGAGAGAGAGAGAGAGAGAGAGAGAGAGAGAGAGAGAGAGAGAGAGAGAGAGAGAGAGAGAGAGAGAGAGAGAGAGAGAGAGAGAGAATTTATTTGTTTGTATATATATATATATATATATATATATATATATATATATATATATATATATATATATATATATATATATATATATATATTATATCTGGGGATAGGGGATAAGAATACTTCCCACGTATTCCCTGCGTGTCGTAGAAGGCGACTAAAAGGGGAGGGAGCGGGGGGCTGGAAATCCTCCCCTCTCGTTTTTTTTTTTTTTTTTTCAATTTTCCAAAAGAAGGAACAGAGAATTGGGCCAGGTGAGGGTATTCCCTCAAAGGCCCAGTCCTCTGTTCTTAACGCTACCTCGCTAATGCGGGAAATGGCGAATAGTTTGAAAGAAAGAAAGAATATATATATATATATATATATATATATATATATATATATATATATATATATATATATATATATATATATATATATATATATATATATATATAAGCGTATAGCACCGACAAAGTGATGATGAGTGTGAAGCAAAGAGGCAGTTTCGTGAAACCGAGGGTGTAGTGACCTTCCTCCAAAATAATGTAAGCTGGGTTCATGGCCAGCAGCAGCGGGCCAGCCGAAGATGATAATACTAATACTAATAATCATAATCTTTTTTTCATTCACACTCGCTAGCTCTTTCCCGCTTCTGCGAAGTAGCGCTGGCAACAGACGAAAAATGGCCTCTTTTGCTCTTTTGCTCGCATGAACTCTTAAATTGTCATGTATAACGCACCGACAACAAAGACCCTATCCAAAGCCAAGCCCCCACATACCCTCGTTTACGCTGCCCGCTTCATATACCCTAAGTCAGCCTACTGACTGACTGCACGTCGTCCTCCTTTATAAAACATCGCACTAATCACTGTACGTGCACATCTCACACTCTCCTGTATGATCAGGCCCTGATCACACAAAGCATCTTACACTCAGTCCTTTCATCTCCAATTCGGTCTCCCCTTTCTCTTTGTATCCTCCACTTCTGACAGGTATACTCTCAGCCTCTCGTCACTCTTCCTCTCCTTTTGTCCAAACTGTTTCCACACACCCTCCTTAGCTCTCTCAAACAAACATTTCTTGGTTTCACACCTTCTCTTATCCTATCATCTCTTGTTTGATAAATCTTCCTCGCACCACATGCAGTCTTCATGCGTTTCCTTTCCAACTCATTCACCCTATTTCGCACAAACAATTTCATACATGGCCCATCTCTTGCCTCCACGCAACACCTTTGGGGATCATCTACTATTACATACACTCATATTTTCCCTCATAGACAGCGTGACCTCCATACACATCCTCAATGCACCTAAGACTTGGTTACAGCCATCACATTCAGATACCCTAGCCTGAGCCTTCGTCGAGGATGAGCACTTTCCGTTTGACTCCTCTTACACCTCTAGGAAACTGAAATAGATGAAGGGGGTGGGTATCCAGTGCCCGCTCCCACTCCTTTAGTCGCCTTGTGCGACATGTGGGAAAAATGAGATAGTATTCTTTCTACCCTATTCCCAGGGATGGTGCTGCTGCTGAAGGGGACAATGCAAGTTGCCTGGTAGACACAGAGACAACCTGAAGATGTCATGGTCTTGCTCCCCAAGTCTGATTCCACTCTAAACCCAGGCTGACACACACCTCACTCACGCTTGTTTTTTAAAAGGCGTTGTTGTCTGAGTATATACGTGCAACATCCTTTCTCGTTTTCCTTTAGGGAAAAAAATCTGAAATCTTGCCTAAGGCAGTAAGGAGTTCGAAATAAACTTTTTTTTTTTTTTAGCAACACTGTTTAGTTCAAATCATCAGGAACTTTAGGACTTGATGAATTAATTGTTCAACAATACCTCATGTAGGCTCGAAGCTCTTAAGCTCACTCAAGCCAAGAGAACTCGACAGTTGTGTAGAGCGGTTAACTTTCTTAATCACCATCTCGGCCAGAGGGTATGCACAATGTACCACATGTTACGACAACAAATGAAGTCATCAAGTGGCAAGAAGGTGATTAACATAAGCAACTCAAAATCTTTCTCTACAAACCCCAAGGCTCTGGCTCTTCCTTACGTCTAATGCCCAAGAATACGGTTCTTACTTACCATTAGTACACAAGAGTATGGTCCTTCCTTAACTTTAATACACAACAATATGGTTCTTCCTTAATTCAAACACCAAAGAATATGGTTATTCCTTACCTGTATTACCCAAGATTATGGTTCGTTCTCACCGCCCACACACAACACTATGGTGCAACTCGTCATACAGGTACTTATTCTCTCAAGACATTATTTCTTTCAGAACGACACCAAGAGCTGAGGACACACGTCTCACAACACTACACTACCTTGGTCAACAATCACATGGGCTCAGTGGTCTACTTACATACTATCCTGGGCACGAGGTAAGCAGGAGGCTGGCCCTGAGCCTCATGCACGAGGGGCACGGCGACCAGTATGGCAGACCCTCTCGTGACAATTCTCAGGTGTACGATGTCGATAATGACGTCCACAGATGATGGCTATACTTGGCACTGTGGTCACTGCCTGCAGGGCGGACTGGCTCTTGAACTGAGGGGCGACGGTACGGGACTGACAACTATGACCGCCACTTTTGTACGGAGTTGGACCTCGGGCAATACGGAGGGGGAGCACTGATAGGCACTGATCACTCACAGGCGCTGCCTCTTAGGATCGACGAAGACCACACTAAAGAGACACTGTTCACTGCCACACTGTTTGGCTAAGGTCACTTCAATCTTACTTATCGACAAAAAAATCTATCTCTTCGTTGCGTCTTTCACATCAAACAAACTGATAGTACTACAAAGAATGATGAGCTTCTAGTGTCTTTACACAAACTGTGAACTACGTAATAACCTGGCAGTACCACAAGTCTCAGTGGAAATGTTTAATGCGTCTTAGGGACGCTTAGCTACATGCAGCACGTTCTATGAGCAATGTCACTCTTTCTTCAGGCAACTCGATCCAAGGCAGTCAGATCTTTCGTCTTTAAGACACGAAAATGGGCAGTGAGGTACTGATCCTAGCGAATGGGACCTTCCTCATTAGAACCGTCAACAATGTGGTCTAATCATAAAATCCTAAGAAACAAGGATTTCCCCCATAAGACTGTTACTTTCATAATATCTTTTTTCACAGTGTCCAAGACTTACAGCGGTGGGGTCTTCCGTGAGGAAACAGTTACAACCCTCAGCAGTCTCCCCAATGGCGTCCTTTTTATATAATAGTTTATGTAATAGCGTCATTTTCTTAAAAATAAGATTCCAGGCAAACACAAGATCGTAACCACTGGGGTCTTTCTCATCCAGTCGAGACTGAGCACTAAGGTCTTTTCTACAAAGTCAAAATCCTTGGCAATAGGATCTTCTTCACTATACCTTAGGCAGTGAAAGTTTCGTTGTGTCAAGTTACAGTTCTACTCCTACACTATAGTTCTACGAATATCTTTTTCTATCAAGATTCTACATCACTCTGCGATCCAAGACAAACACATCAAAAGACTATTTCAATCTTCCTGAAAGGAGCGACATCAAAGGAAAATAGGCCAAGCAATTAGCATGTTGTGTACCACGCACAGTCGGACCTTCTTCCTTTTCAGAGAAAGTACAAAACAAAAACAGTAACGCACAACCTAAAGATTGGATGAAAAATTCGAATATTTCATCCAGACGACACTTTACTTGTACTTGACGATGCAGTGAAAATCTATTACAATAAGAGTTACGTCGTGAAGAAAACCTCACGTCATAACAATGTAACACAATGAGGACTGTTCAACAGGAGTGAACTGAGAATCTGATAATTCTAATAACTCGAGAAGGTATACATGAATTCGTCTTCAGAGTTCCTACTCCCACGGCTCTAAGTCTAATCTCCTAAGATGAATCATTGATCGACCAAGCTCTTAGAATCCACGGCTCACAGACCTACGTTACCATCACAGTCTGGCTGGTCTTGTACACTTCATAAATACTAGCAGACTCGGGCTCACGTCTGCTCGTTCCAGCGAGGGACTGAGAGAACGGCGAAATGGCATTGTTCAGTGGTATAACAACTCACCCTTACCATTCTTCCTCTTCACACTTTTCTAACTGCCGACATAACCTTTCAACTGAACAGCAAAATATTTCCCCGAAAATGTAACCCCCTAACAGCCGGCAATTTTTCCTTATCATGCATAATGATAAATTATCGTGGAGGTAAAACTATATTGGGGATAGTCATCGTGTGTCTCTAGCAATTCTTAGGTGTCTCTATTGATAGAAGATATGACCCCCTTTACATGGTACATATACATCAGTACACATGTTTTTTCATACGTTTGCCTTTTCCCAAGCTGGCGAGGTAGGTAGCGTTATGAACAGACGAACAGATGCCTCATTCGCTCACATTCCCACTATACCTATCACGTATAATACGTTGAAACCAGAGCCCCTGACAGTCAAGCCCCACGGACCTTTTTTAGTTCCTCAAACGCACCTAACAGCACGTCGTCCCGCGTGCCATATCAATCCAATTCGGCCAACTTCAGCTGTCTAATATAATTCTCTCACTACCACATATCTCCTTTACCTTATCATTTCATAATCGATCAACCTCCTCACAAAATTGAGGGCATTTCATGTCCAAGACATCCATCCTCTTCTCGACATTTGTGCCTAAGGATCACGTCTCGCATCCATACAGCACCATTTTTGCCCTTAAAGACAGTGACCGTTTCTTTCTAAACATTCCTCAATGCGCCCAGGACTTTTGCCCTCTTACTCACCCCAAGCCTCACTTCAGCTCCCACGTTTCCATTCGTTCTCGGGTAACTAAAACGCTACACTTCCTGCAAGTTCTCTCCTTTCTTACTACTTCAAATAACCCTCTTTACAGTTAAATCTAATACCTTTACTTTTCTTCACATTTATCCTCAACGGTCTCCTTTGACACACTCTCCCATAGTCAGTCACAGCTGCTGTAGCTTCTCAACGCAATCTGTTACTGGTACAGAGTCATCAGCAAACAACAACTGACCCAACACCCACGCTCGTCCAACCCCTAGGACTGCATACATGCTCCTTTCCCCAAGACCCTTGCGTTCACCTCCCTCAACACCCAATCCATAAAAAAATCAAACAGCAGTGCTGACATCACACCCCTGAAGACACCCATGCCCACCTGGAACACTCAACTCACACTCCTCTCTTCCTACTCGCAAAATTGCCTTACTATCTCGATAAAACTCTTAAATGCTTTTAGCAGCTTTCCTTCCACACTAGTTATTTGCAACACCTTCCACAGAGCATATCTATTATCCCTATCGTAGGCTTTCTACAGATCCAGAGTAAAATGTTTCTAAGAAAATATATTACCTCAGCGGCCTTCCTGCCAAGGAAATGGTGGAATCATTGGTAACTAAGTATGGGGGTTAGTCATCGCGCGTTTGGCAACTTCCTTGGTGTGTATGGAGACAGGACCGCCTTTCCATCGTATGGTAAAACTTATTCATAGCCTTCTTAAAATTCTCCTTTGTCCAATTTGTAACGTTTGTGTTGACTAAAGACGGTCTCTGTTGAATAGTCTTGGAACCCGGATCCTCCCAAGTTATTTCTTTCTTTTTGTCCTTACTGCACCTCTTGATTTTAGAGATAACATTTCAGTCTTTCATGTCTGTCGTGAAAACAAGGAATAACTTTTTTAGTGATGGTCGAAGACCAAGCATTCAACGATTTTCCAAGACTAATGATATACCTCTCCCGTCAGCGTTCCTTAGCTTACAGCCTCTGTGATTTTCGTCGTTCCTAGTTCTTTTCGTTTACTGCGTCAGTAAGGGAAGTAAAAAACCTCAGAAAATTTTCTAGCTCCGCAATTTCGTCTGCCGTGTACGGTGACGTTGGCACACAACATTGTTCTAATCATAAGAACATTAGCGCCTTGAAGGTCCGCAAGATCACTCCCACCATCTTTCAGGAAGAGGCAACTGTTGCCTTATCACTACGGTCTTCAATATTTCTTAATCGTGATATGACTGCGTCTGTGTCCATCTGGTACTCTGTACTGCTCTTGATTTCTTAAATTTCTCCCCATACTGGAGGAGCTGGAATTAATCCCCAATGAAAAGTATAGCGTTTTAGGTTGCCCACTGAGAGACTCTATGTTAGTATGTAGTTTCTCAGTTTTCTCCCGACGTGATTCTCATACTCATTCTGGTTTCATCTGCAAAATATGATACAAAACAATGATTCGTGTCTGCGTCAAATGCTATATATATCCTGCACCAATGACGGTGTGTGTGTGTGTGTGTGTGTGTGTGTGTGTGTGTGTGTGTGTGTGTGTGTGTGTGTGTGTGTGTGTGTGTGTGTGTGTGTGTGTGTGTGTGACTGATAAAGAAGTGGAAGAAGTCATATATGAGGTAAAAAAGCAGAAAAAGATGAATCTGGCAGGGCAAGAGTGAAAAGGCAAGGGAGAGCCAAAGTGGCGAGAGAGGGAAGACAAAGCGAGGGAGACAAGGGAAGGGAGTGAACCCTGGCGTGAGCCATGGTGGGGACCCTGCGTGACAGGCTATGAACCAGCGGCGGCCCCCCCAACGTCGGCAGCAAGATGGAGCGATCACCTGGTCGTATCCCGGTGATCCCCGCTGATACCCCAGGCCATGGCAAACATCACACCCTCGGGGACGCAACCCTCTGAACCCTGCCATCCGACTCCCACACCCCCTTGCCTCCTGCCTCAAATTGTTGCTCTCGCCCTACCACTAGTGCACATACACACACCATGCTCCTCCTTTGGTTTGACCATCTCTGGCTGCACATGCATGCTGCAGTAATGCCTGCATACATTAACGTTGCAAACATGCTTCAGAGATCCCTACATACACCGGTGCCACCAACATGCATCCCTGATGCCTGCATATAGAAGTGCTGCTTGCATATACCACTGCTACCTGCATTAAATAGCGCCACTTGCATCGCAAACGCCTACATACATCAGTGCTGCCTGAATACAGCAGCGCCTACCTGCAAACGTCAAGCAGCTCCTGCATACACCACTGAAACTCGCATAGGGTACCTACAGCTGCTTCTGGGCTCGCCGTTACCCCCTGCATCCCGACCTGTGAAAACCAACTACTCCAAGGTACTTACTGTCGTAGCCCTTATGCCAGACCGACTGCTGCATGCTGGATAGACAGGCGCATTCCACAGGAACTCAATTTCCTTCTCGTATTCATCCAGCGACGGACCAATTGTCCCTTTGCTTTACTAACCGTAGACTGTGTTTAGACCTTAATACTGGGTTCATCTCGGACACAGCCTAAAGCTGGTTTTCGACATTCGACAATACGAAACCCCTCATTAGGGGAGCAAACTACAATACTACTCTTTTGATCAGCCAAGTTTTTGAGGTCGCGGCCTCCAGGTTTGGGATGATCAGGCGGTGCACTACCAAGACATATACTTATCTAGCCTGTCTCTAAATTTCCTACTGGCTTGTCTAAACTATTTCCATTACTTATAGGTAGCTCCCCTTCTTCTAACCAGGACACATTCAGTGTAAGAAAGCCACTAGTTACTCTACTCCCGTTTTTAGCTTTCTGTGTGCCTAGACTCCATAACTGCATTTGTCAACGGCTCTTGCAAAGTCTGTATATATCTTCGCAGCATTTTCCTTGTTCTCTTAATGCTTCCATACTTTCATCGGTAATACAGAACATTAACACCCTAATAGAGCTACGTTCTACTGGCATTTACGAAATGCATGTCTGAATGAAATTAGTATGCTGTGATGCCTGACCTACAAGTCGAGATCTTTAGCTGTTTTGCCTTCTACATCACCACAAGGAGTGCGAGTATTTATCAGCTTCAGACTTTCTGGGTTAACACCCAAATCCAGACTGCCCCTCCAGCTGATGTCTAGTGTTCGTGATGGTAGAGTTTTCCGTCTCTTTACTGATTGCAGGCAGGCTCCTTCTGGTCAGTATGACTGTCCATAAAGTAAGCAATGAGTTAAACTGCTTCCTTAATATTTCCCTCACCTTCTCATACCTTTGCGTATGTCATCTGTACTTAACGGGTCAACAGCAATATAGCAGTCTAAGACCTGACTTCCCACTGGAATGAAAATATTTCCGTTATTTCCACTTCACTAATGGGTCTTTGTTTCTCTTCTCTCTGATCTTCGTATAAGGTTCTAAATTCTCAGTTAGTTCCTTCCAGTTCTCTTGAGAGACTTGTTTTTCCCCATCTGAAAGCAACCATTGTCTATTACCAGTTTCCTTCATCAAGTTTCCTTCATCAATCAAGAAAATGTCGCTTTCGTTAGAGCTTGAACCTTAATCTTGTCTCACTAGTTTATCTTTAATGTATATTCGGTGTACTTCAGTCAATCTACCCAAATACTGATCGGAGCTATGTTACAAAGAATGAACTCCCACTGTAATGCATACAGTGCTTGGAAAAATGTCTCCAGATGAAATTGGATCTGTTAAATTCATCCCCATGTTAGCATAGGGGTTCCTTTGGTATCTTATAACTGTAGCCTTTTTTTTTTCTTTTCATAACCTACCACGTCATTCAATCCAATACATGGCTACAGTTGCACGCAGGTTTGGGATCGGCCTTTCCGACAGTTTCTATGTGTACATCGTGATCCGTTTCTGGTATACGTCACTACCACCTGCATACATCAGTAAAGCCTGCATCCCCCTCCTCCTGCCGTGGCTACGTCATACAGCACGCGGCAGGTCACTGTCCCACCGATACTGTGTGAGTGCTGGCAACTCCAGGATTGATCGATTCCGTGTTTGTTCCCTTCCTTCCACAGCGAGGCAGAGGAACGTTTTACTTTACGTCTTCCCTCCAACAACATGCATCTTAGTGAGACGGGTATATGATAACCTGCAGAATGGGAGACGCCAGTCTTGATGCAGCCCTTGATCGACGCTAGGAGAATAAAAAGTAAGACACCAGTAATGCCCACATATACATGAGCTACGTTCATATATTAGTGATGCTACATATACTAGTGCTATATGGATCAGACTAAGATGACTAAAATACACTACTGATAACTTCAAACACCAGTGTTATCTCCTCAAGACTACAATAATTAGCTGCATACGTTAAGGCCGTCGTCATAATCTGGTGATGACTTTATTCAGCGATGTATAAAGGTAAGCTCTTCAAAGTCCAACGGGCCTTCTACTGTCCTTTCCAACGCATTCCTATGGACTTTGTACCATCCATATATCACTGACGCCTGCTCATACCACTGCTGTCTGCATGCACCACTCCTAACTGCTGACGTCAGCGCTGCCACACTGTCTACATGCATACGTGTTGAAGCTTTTCCTGCTGACAAATGTGCAGTAATGCTGTTGTCACACTCTAGTGGTGCAGTAGTGGCTGTGTGTGAGGTGCTGCCCGTCTATCTTCCCCGTTTCAGACTGTTCCTTCATAATGTTTAACAATACGGGTTCACGTGGGGCTTCTTGTAAGGCATCCCCACCTCACACAACCTGACGCCCATCTGCCACTGGTGCATCTCTATGTTAACAATAACACTTTCCTGTTCTTTACACAGTGCAGATGTTACATGAAGCGGATAACAAGGATGTATACACTGTGGTTTAACAAAGTAGTGTGTAACATAAATATTTTGCAGTTAACGAGGTACCTATTGCTCAGCAGGATCATGATGGTCTGTGTACACAAGAAGACGGAGGGACATACTACCTGCTCCTTCCAGACACCTCCCCTGGTGCTAGGACTTCTCCTCTCTCCTACCTTACCCACCCATCACTCTACACTCTACCCCACTACCCATTTCTGCTCTACACCCCCAACTCTCCTGTATCTTCCTCAACCTCTGTCATGCCTTCCTCACTAGCTGCCACCCCTCACTCACAGGCACCTCACTTCTATCTGCCCTCACTAACTCATCTTTCTCCACTTCCCCCACCCCACACCTATCTCTCCCTCCATCAGCTGTTCTCCTTTCATCACCACCCTTTCCTGTCTTTCCCCCGTCCTCCTCCTCACCTACTGCTCTCTCTACTGCTCCCCCTCACTCTCCTGCTGCTGCTGCTGCTGCCGCCATCGCTGCTGCTGCTCTCCCTGGCCATGAGTCGCCTCCCCTCCCCCCACCAGGCGTGCCCGGCTCGCTCCCTCCCTCCAGCCGGTCGATATCTCTAGGGGAACACGTCCTTGCCGATTGATTGTCTGGGAACTAGGTAGTGTGAGGGGCAGAACACCGTCGCCGCTACACACTGCTTCCCCCTGTACACGGAAGTCCTCTACTGCCACACTCTCCACTTAAGAGTTACTCTACAGATACAGTGATAATAGAGAAGTGTACAAAATGATATGTAAATGCGTCTAACATGATAACAGCCTAAGTCTCACTCACTCAGCATGTTCAGATGCAGACTCCGTATAAGAGACTGATAAACAAAACACTATAAGAAATGTGCAGCTATAACTGACATCACAAAAATGACAACCAACTCACGAAATATAACACAAACATGTAATTCACCACCAGAACACACACACACACACACACACACACACACACATACACACACACACACACACACACACACACACACACACACACACACGAAACGAGGCCCAACTGATGTAAAAAACAATGCCTGTGCAGTGCTAATCACAAACAGGTAGTACAGATACACAGGGGCTTTTGTAGTGCAGTGACTAGCAGTGCTAACCATTATTCACGTACAGGCCTGCCCAGGTTCAAATCTTGGGCGAGGGTGTGGGACCACAGCCATGGTACATATCAAACGTTAAAAAACGGGGGCAACATCGTGTGTAGAACTCTGTCCCCGTCACACAAACAAGCAGTAATCATACACACAAACACAACACACAAACAGAGGGGAGGAGATTTTCTTGAATTTATCAACCAACGGGTCTATCATTATCCTCACACTAACAGGTAATGGGACGAAATGTTTCGGACCCGAATACTGACGATATATATTCTTAAACGTTCTTCATGATAACTTTGCTCTTCTCTTGTGTGTGTGTGTGTGTGTGTGTGTGTGTGTGTGTGTGTGTGTGTGTGTGTGTGTGTGTGTGTGTGTGTGAGAGAGAGATAAGAAAGCAAAAATGGAAAGCGTTACAGGAAATGAATAAGCTTTAACGTCAACACTCTCAAACTTCAACATCCACACCCCCAACACTCCCTAACTCCAACACGCACATTCTAACACTCACATCCTAACACTCATCAACTCCAACACTCACACCTGAACACAAACTCCAACGCACACACAAACGCCCAAACTCCAACACTTACACCCCAACACTCCCTATCTCCAACACCCACATCCCAACACTCCCTACCTACAAACCCACGTCCCAAAACTCCCTAACTACAACATCGAAATACTAACACTCCCTAATTCCAACTTCAATAGCCATACCCCCAACACACTCTAACTACAACACTGAAACATCAACACTACCAAACTCGAACACCCACAAACCTCCTCTCTCTCTCTAAATACAACACCTGAAATTCAACATCATCCAATTACAATACCAAAACACCAACACTCGTTAACTACAACATCCACACCCCAACCTCACCACCAACATTCACCTCCCACCTCCACAGACATTCACCACTCACCACACCCACAAACACTGACTAGCCTCAACGACTACCCAAAAACACACCGCCCGCCCCGCCAACGCTGGACACTCTCATAGATATGAACTGTGTCAATGTACGGGACTTTGCTAGGAATATCAGAAAAAAATGGCTAATAACAGATTTACCGGAGGATAATACATGGGAAGCCTTTGGTAATAGAGTATATTCTATATATTTCACTGGTGCTGCAAGAGTAACAGAAAATCAAGCTACCGGGCTGACTCTGCTACATTAAAAATGAATATAAAACATAATGTATTTATCACTATGATATAAATAAAAGCTCTCCTTGAAGAGTTAATGTACTTAAAACAGGCAGTGTAAGCAGTAAGAACCTGCAGATATTGCAATATATATATATATATATATATATATATATATATATATATATATATATATATATATATATATATATATATATATATATATATATATATATATATAAGCTTTTGATGTAAGGTTCTACAACCTACTGGACTAACATACCGAGACGAGTCAGTACGATCTTGAACAACTCTACTGTCGGCAAGATGGAGAGGAAAAGCCAAAGGGTAAAGAAGTACAAGGTGATGGGTGTGGGAAGGAGAGGCACTGAGGGACAAAGTAAGACGGGGATACGTGATAGACGGAAAGAGGGGAGGGAGAAAAGGGAAGGAAGGAAAGAGGAAGAAGAAAGGGAAAGGAGAAAAGAGATGGAAGAGAAAAAGAAATTGAAAGGAGTGAGGGAGAAAGCGTAACGCGGGATGGTATTGGCTGCTCAGAGAGAGGTGCAACTGGGAGAGGCAATACATGATGCAGGTGCGTGTGTACAGTGGCAGGTGCACCAACCAGTTCACTAACAACAACCTCCTCTGACACTGTAAAACCGTTACAGGAAAAAATGGCATCACAACATACCTTCACGACCTCACCATCCCCCCATCACACCCCTGATGTAGGGAACTCCTGCTCTTCACCAAACACACAACTTGTATACCTATGATCCTGAGTGTCATACGTCCTCACCAACACTGAATAGCGACACTGCCATTCGTAATCCCAAAGCATTAAAACAAACGAAAAGACACTCCAACAGATCCAACCTGAATAGCGATATAGTTACATAATTACTCAACAACCAGGTGGACATCACCAGAGCAACAGACAACCCAATGTAGAACGTTCCATCAAAAACTGAAACACAGTGACTATATTTTGACTATCCCTTATGGTATAACTTCACCTCACCATACGTATACCTTACGATGGTTGTGGAGGACTTCTATCCCATTATCTCAGTCTTGGACATGACTGCCATATTGCTCCTCTGCTTAGTCAAGCTGACCCAAATCAGCAGCTTACAGATTCAGCCCGAGCTGTAGAGGGAGAAAACCTCCAAAGTCAGACAAACGCCAGGTAAACCACTATACACCACCACCATATCCACACCAACACCATCATGCATCTTCACCACACATTCCCATCAAAACCATGCACTCGTCTTACACCACCACACACCATCACCACAGCACCAAGCACTCGCCCCACACCACCACGTACCATCACCACAGAAACACGCACCATTAATACACCAACACGCACTAGACCAACACCACCACGCACCAACACCACACCCGACACGCACCATCACCACAGCAACACGCACTAGAGCCACACCACCACCCACCATCACCACACCACCACGCACTAGACCCACACCAACAATCAATACAAACGCTTGCGAGCGGTGACATCATTCTACTGTCATCTGCTATGCATAGATCTCTACTGGTATCCATTATTTCATCTTCATACTTTTCGTCTTCCTCCCTACTGGTTGTGTGTGTGTGTGTGTGTGTGTGTGTGTGTGTGTGTGTGTGTGTGTGTGTGTGTACCAATGCCTGACCCAAACTTTTAATGAAGTTCTAAAAATCATAACTTCTCGAAGCTGATCCTACAACACCTTCAAGGATATAACTTCTCAAAAATGACAGTACAAAACATTTAATCCTTTCACTGTCGAAGGAAAAATGAAAGACTCGTACGAGATCCTTGTGCAGGGTACGAGGAAAACTTGGCATAGCGATGCGTAGAGAGAGGAACGCAGATCTGTGATCATATCTGCTCATTTATGTCTTCTGAACGCATATGAAAAACTGCGCCACCGGCGGCAGGTTCGATATTGGGGAAATTTCACGCGGGACGCACACCCTAAACTTTTGCGACCAACACTGAGGCAAATGAATCCCACCAGTGTCAAGGAAGGAGAGTCCCCTAAGCAGTTATCAACAGAGGTACAAGACCACAGAGACGACATCGCTGAACAACCGTGCCAGACACTTTTATTTAGAACCTACAGCAACCACGAATTTACGAGACATTACGTTTACGTTCCAGGAGGGTTATACAAAACAAGACCCAGGTGAGCTCATAAAGAGTGTACCTGATCCGACAGCATGCTGAGGGTGTGCGGGCCTCAGTGTCACAGCTATATATACCCTCGTCGATCAAGGCTGTGAGGAGACGACCTGGTTGGAGGCAGAGCTGTGGGAGTAAGGAGCCCGCATTAAATTCCCAACGACTAACTGTTTACTATGATTGGTGAACTAATTACCCAGCTGATATATGCATGTAAATCCTTTCAAAATTAGCTCCAGGCGGTCACCTCGGGTTGGTAGGTGTGGGAGCAGAAACTCAATCAGTCTAAGGAGTCTGGCGCTAGGAGTCTGGAGGGGAGTGAACGCGAGGGGGATGGATCTACAGCTGAGTCTCAGCATCCACCCTAGGAGGATGCTGGAAGTGCCAGCTACGCGCCCTGCGTCACACGTTATGCATTCGAAAATTTTCTTTTTCTTTTATAATTCAGACCCTTTCTCTCTCAACTTACCATCGTCTTGAAAATCGCCTTCAAAACAATTTCTCGTTTTCCTTTACTATGAAGATGGATGAGGAAAGCATTCCATTAGCACGAATTAAATCACTACATATTGTCGTTTTCCAAAGAACTTGTCATACACTATTGTGGGACATCCTTTTAACTCTGCAGCTGTTCCGAATTGAACAGTGGCCCTAGGACCCAACTCACAAATTCCCTAATTCTGAGCAAACGTTATTTTTTTTTTTTCATTAAACAATGTCATGATCATTCCAGTATAACTACCAGGTAGTACGGTACTCCGCTGTGGTGCTCAGCCCAACCACGATGAACACCACTGCTGACTCCAGCAACAGGCCTAATTATGGACACCACTACACTGGGGCTGGCCAGGGTATAGGTGGGGTGGGTCACTTGACTGCCTTGGTATCAAGCCTCTATCAGCGGGGCCGCAACACTCTAACCTTAAGAGAATCGCTGAATTAATTGGACACGATCCAACCAACACACTCAACACTCTGTGGAGTCTCTCAGTACGTAACACCAGATCTAACACCCTTATTGACATTCTTAATACCCTTTTCCTCATTCACCTTTTTTCTTTTCTATTAAGCTAGATAGCTAATGGTGCTACACGTACGTGTTTGCAGAGAACTGTCAGTATATCGTGGATAACTAAGAGAGAGAGAGAGAGAGAGAGAGAGAGAGAGAGAGAGTCAAATATATATATAAACATAAGAGAATCAAAATACCCCCAACACCTTGACGTAGTGCCCGTTACTTTTACCAACCAGACTTATTAGGCCTATCAGCGTCGCCTCCTCTGGCCGTCAGAGCCAACGAAGGGGGGAAAGTGGCAGTGACAACGGAGGCGGTAGGAAAACGGCTCCTGTGTGCTTCCGCTTCTCTGCCTAGCCTCACACACACACACACACACACACACACACACACACACACACACACACATGCTATACCATCGTCGCAAACCACACATGGCGCTGCCCAGAAGTAGCGTTAAACACCGGTAATGGTGGTGACCAGACTGGTCAGCGACGACCAACGGATGCAGTCACAAGATTGTTAAAAACTGTTGTAATAATCAAGTCATGATGACTAATGGCTGTGATGACCAGTGGTTATAATCAGTGCGTGTAATCAATTACTGTAATCACAACAAGGGCTGTATTCGCCAGTAGTTGTATCCATACAACTGTTATCTGTCTGGTTTCGTTGCCCCTCACGGTATAAAGCACTTGAGAAGGTTCTCCCCGAAGCGCCCCCTGGTAACACTTACAGCAGGTAACCATCCGCACCTAGTAACAAGCAGTACTAGTGTTCCCCGTCTTGCAGTGAAATATAGATGTGCCACCTAGTGTAAGCATCCAATTGCAAGGGCGCCCCCAAGGTACTATCTTCCCCTGATAACACTGACCAGTGGGCAGGTACCCTTTCGACCTCCCTTGATAACAGTGACCAATGGCAGGTGCCCCGTCGACCTCCCTCCCCTGGTAACAGTGACCAGTGGCAGGTGTCCCGTCGATTTCCCCTGGTAACAGTGAACACTGGCAGGTACCCCGTCGACCCTCCCTGGTAACAGTGACCAGTGGCAGGTTCCCCGTCGACCCTTCCTGATAACAGTGACCAGTGGCTGGTGCCCCGAAGACCTCCCCTGGTAACAGTGACCAGTGGCAGGTGCCCCGTCGACCTCCCCTGGTAATAGTGACCAGTGGCAGGTACCCCGTCGACCTCCCCTGGTAACAGTGACCAGTGGCAGGTGCCCCGTCGACCTCCCCTGGTAACAGTGACCAGTGGCAGGTACCCGAGGCGTCCCAGTAGAGGCTAGCTACCCCGTCAACCTCAGCCAAGCGCTGCCGGCGCGGCTGCACCACTGGCGAGCCTCGGCCTGTGCACCACAATCAATACACCGCTCCACTGCCTTGCCGCTACCTCCACCTCCCTCATGACCAGCCTCCACCTCCCTCATGACCAGCCTCAACCCCCACCCTCACGACTAGCTTTCACCTCCCTCATGACCAGCGTCAACTCCCCCCCTTACGACTAGCTTTCACCTCCCTCATGACCAGCCTCAACGTATTGGGAACCAGTCTTAAACCCCCTCATGACAAGCTTCCACCTCCCTCAAGACCAGCCTCCACCAGCTTCACCCTCTCATGACCAGCCTCCACCTCAATCATGACCTACCTCCATCCCCCTCATGACCAGCTTCCCCCCACCTCCCTAACTCCCTCACGACCAACCATAACCTCCTCATAACTAGCCTTCAATTCCCTCATGGCCTGCCTCCACGTACTGGGAAGCCTCAGCTTCTCATGACCAGCCTTGATCCCCTCATGACATGCCACTCCCTGCTTCAAGACCAGCGCCCACAAGCTTCGTCTCCCTCATGACCATCCTCCAACCTTCACCTCCCTCATGGCCACCCTTCATCCCCAAAGACCAGCTCTACCCCAACGTCCGTCATAGCCAACCTTCATCCTCTCATGACCAGCCTCAAACTTCTTCATGACCAGCTTCCACCTGCTTAAGGGCAACCTCTACCCCTCATGACCAGTTTTCACCCACTCATGACCATCCTGTACCCTCCTTATGGACAGCCTCCGCCTCCCTCATGACAAGCCTCCGCCTCCCTTATGACAAGTCTCTACCTCCCTCACGATCATCGCCTTCACCCTCTCATGACAAGACCTAGTCCCTCATGACAAACCTATACCCTTCATGAAGAGCCTCCAATCTTTAGGACCCCTTTCATAACTAGCTTCCACCTCTATGACCAGCATCTAACCCTTCAAAAAAAAGCTACCACCCCTCGCGACCAGCCTATTCTCTCTCCTAACCAAGCCTCCAACACGTGTATTTCTCATGACCAGCCTCCACCACACACGTCATCCTGAGGAACAACATTTACCGACCAATAATCGTCTTCCATCCTCCTTAATATACAGCGTTTGGGTTCCTCTCATGTCCAGCTTCTACCTCGCCTACAGACCAAACAAAACCAACCTCATGGCTTAGTCTCCACCTTCCTCATGACCACTTCCTGCCTCCCTTACGAAAACCAAACACAACCATTCTTCACGCCTGGCCTGCACCTTCCCCATCAACAGCTTCCGCCAACTCTAACATAACGAACAGCTCAGAGGGTAAAGAAAATCTCCCCTCCCCCCTTTTATCATTAACTCTCTAATTACCAACGACGACATTAGTTACAATTTATCCAACGTACTGAACAACTTACAACTGTTTATGTGTATGTGTGTGTGTGTGTGTGTGTGTGTGTGTGTGTGTGTGTGTGTGTGTGTGTGTGTGTGCGCGCGCGCGCACATACACACACTCACCAAGTTTGGAAGCTCCACATTTAACTAATTACATGGGATGGTGACGAGGTACTCCACTCCACCCCATATTCCAAGACAACAAATGAAGGCAGAACATTAGTAGCGTAAGACCCAAGCCTGGCTGCTAGTAACCCACGCAGCTCGGTGAACACAGGAAGGAAAACTACTCACCATAATGTTTCCGTCTGAGAATTGCCAGCGAGTCCTGCATTAGCCATGCATCTACACAGGCAAGCATGCATCAGGGTACACAACTAGGCACGAACACCACGGTCGTATGGTGGGCGCAGGCCACACACGCACGCCCAGCCATCCAACTGGATAGAGACAAAGACCAACACACACGCACACATACGTAGTCACAAGCACATATACACGCCAGGTACACTGGAAACATCCGAGCATACTCCAGGTGGGGGTCGGAGAATAAACCTGCTTCCTGCAACACCCTCGGGGGCGAGTTAACCTGAGGCCCCTCCAGCACCAGCTTTCACTACGCTCTCTTCACGTCTTGGTGTACTGGCAGCGGCCGCACAGGCATGTATGTACACCTTCCACACCGCCAACACCAACAGTATCTGCATCCCAACCAACAAACACCACCATCTACCAAGACACCCTCCAACAACCTTCAGACCGACCCTCACCCTTACCCCTGTCCACACTCCCTCACCGCCGTCCACTCAACCCCCCTCCCACCCACACTCCCTCATCACACCAGTACAGATAACCTCGTTATGAACCATCAGGTCTCATGTTATCTGTCCTTCCCCTAGACCCATCACCATCACTATCTTTCCAGATAACACCAATCTCCACCCCGACCCCACTGCATTACTACCATCATATCTATTCCCTATAACACCACAACCATCCCAAGCCACTTCCATCTCCATTATCACCATTAACCCTCCATCACACCACCAACAAGCCTCTTCATCCCGACCAACCACCATCGACCCCATGAGCTGCTGCTAATGCAGGGAGAGGAGGAGGAGGAGGAGGGCCAGGTGAGAGGGGGCAACCAAGGAAATGTGTATGTGTGTGTGTGTGTGTGTGAGAGAGAGAGAGAGAGAGAGAGAGAGAGAGAGAGAGAGAGAGAGAGAGAGAGAGAGAGAGAGAGAGAGAGAGAGAGAGAGGGGGGGGGCGGGGAGGAAACAGGATACGGAGTGAAGAAAGAAAGTTCAAGAGAGAGAGAGTGGTACAAGCGCGGGGAGCACATGTGCACGAAGCTCGTGGGCTGGAGCAATGACGAAGCAAAATAAATAAAATGGCAAACAGACACACGTAAAGATGATGACGGGAATTAAGAGGATGAAGTACAAATATGAGAGGCGAAGTGAGAGGAATTCCACCTGCTGGAGGCAGACACGACACGAGGCAAGGAAATGAGGTATAACTAAACCATATACAAAGAAGCTTCAACTCCTTTAGTCTACTAGGTGCCCCGCCGGAACATAATTTTCTTACATAACTGCGTCAACACCCGCGATCATCTTTCTGTCTACATTACACCTACTTCTACCGTCATCAACGCAACCCACTCCTCCCCTTACAAGAGCTGTCGTGTCGTCGAAACGTCTACCCTATAATAACACCCCGACAAAACAAGAGGAAATTCCTCATGTTGTGGAACACACCCAACCCACTCCTCCTCCTCCTCCTCCCAAGTGAAAGCTGCCACGGTGGTGGTGGTGGTGGTGGTGCAGGGAAGAGACGCGGTTTCCGTTATCGCACACAGCATTCTTGAGCGTTACACAGCAAACAGCGCTACTCACTTACATCACAGGAAAAAAAAAAAATATCTGTTGTGGAGCTGAAAAAGCACCGTTGTTAACCTTGCCAGGCAGACGGCCTCCTAGTCCTCTCCTTCCCACCACACACACACACACACACACACACACACACACACACACACACACACAGGTGAGCATCGTGGGGACTAACCAGCCATACCTGTCCCTGGCTGCCCAACGACAGGGGACCTTCGCTCGACCATACTAAGAGTCTCCTCGGGCTGCAGGATAATCTCTCGAGGCGATACTGCGGCAAACTGTGTTCTAATACCTACGTCAACACATCACTGCCGTACAGCCGGGTCCCCACTCCTCCTACAGGGAGTCTCTGTCTTTTCCCTACGATATATACATTTCTGTACATTAAGCGACGTCTGAGGGGCAAACTGACGGCAAAAGAACTTAGTCCTTATGAAATCTTAACTTTTTCATGCCAACAAAGACACTGGAACCACTCAATTAACACAAACTTATGTATAATCTTACCTGTTGGATTGCTAAAACTAAGAATAATTTTTGAAATTCAGGCAAAGCAGAGACCACACGAACATTTTCACCACCATGTTGAAATATACCCCTTCCCGGAACTCCCTTTATCTCCCTCCTCCACACAAAACACTTCCCTCCATGAATTTTTTTTTTCAGTATCATTCTTTACCTTTTTATTACCGTCAATTTCCATGAAGTTAATATTTTTTTTTTGTATAAGGTTCATTATAAACGTCACCTTTGACTACAGACTCTCGGTCCTAAACCCATTACCTGAATACAACCACAACTGTCTTTAAATTACCAGCTAACAATCTCATTCCGGTTTCGCAAACCCCAAATTACCTGTATACCATACAATTCATCACCCCAACCTTTCCCCTTCCCACCAAAGCCACCACCAACCACACTACCGCACAGGCAACCATTCGTCACGGTGCAACCACCTTCTATACCACTGCAATCACTACACACCACCACATAATCACCGTAGTACAACCGCTACCCAGTGTATTGCACAACCACAACCCACTCCACAATCTTCAGACCAAACACCCAAACACCGCGCATTCATCGTACAACCGCTACCCACTGTACCAAACAACCACATCCCATTCCACAATCACCAAACCAAACACCGTGCATTCATCGTACAATCACCATACACACTCACAGCCTGCATCAATGCACCACCGACACCACACATCTCCTTCAACCAGACAGCCAAGTCAGTACACTTCGACACGACCTTCCCTCAACCACAAAGATCTGCCTCTTCCCAACACCAACAGTAAAGTCAGCCAAAGAACCAACTACAAACCAGCACAAAACCATCCACAGCAAACCAACTTACATCAGTCCCACTGCTATACCCACACCCCCGCACACCGCTGCAACCCTCGCCGCCACCAGCCAACTTTCACCTGAGTACCGCTAGCGCCACCTCCCACCACCATCACCCACCTCACTCCCTCGCGTCTCCCCCTCCCACCCCTCCACACATCCCGCTACGCCTCCCACCCCCCCTCACCCTCCAGCAGCAGGTCCCTCCCCCTCAGGCTACCGCTACGCTTTCCCATTCTCACTTCGTCCCCCTCTCCCTCCTCCCTCCCTACAAGTCACAGTCACCAGGAAAAGAGTAACAATTATTCCCACCAACGGAACAAAACACTGCTGAAATCTACGCCACGCATTACCTATTACAATCACTTACAGTTTACGAAGAAAAATCTTCAAAAAAAAAAAAAAAAAGGACGGCATCTACCAAGCTAGGCTAATCTGCTCATAAATATAACTACATCAACCAAATATGAGTAACATCATAATATCCTACACTTCATATTTCCCAAATAGGAACTTCGAGTACGTCTTTCAGGCACTTCACTGCGAAAATCTTGCTAAAGTTACACGGGTTGTGGGCACATCCACGAGGTGCGGCAGGAAAGCCCTTGAGGGAGGGAGCTGGCCGCGGCAAACCCTTACAACACACACCTCACCCACAGTGTATCTGTCGACAGTTGTAGACTATTTGTGTACGTTCACAAGCGGCAGAAGACCTCTTTGGGGACAGTCTGCGGACGACAGAGGCTGGCAACGGTGAAATATACAAGTGGAGGAGAGTTTAAGCAGACATGCCCATATTCTATACCAAATCACAACACCTATGGAATACAGTACCTTTATATGTCCTAGAGTCTCATTTCTAACCCAATACCTCGACCTGTGACGAAGCTTCCCTCATGAAAATCTAGTTTTTATTTTTATTTTTCGTCTTTAGTCAGTTTCTCGACCTCTCTCTCCCTCCCCGTCATTTCTTGCCTTGTCACTCTTGACATTCACTACTCTGAACTCCTCCCTCCTGGTGAGCTTGTATGAATGTCTCACAGCACCTGATGATTACAAACCTCCACGTACAATGTTACCCTCAGTGGCCTTTTCATGCGTTCTCCTACCCTCACACCACAACTGCCGTATCTGATTCTCTCTTGATTACATTCATCAGTTACCTAATGGTGTTCCTTAGTAGATGACTGAAGGGTCCCGAATATTCACTGTACTGTCTGTATGTGAACAAAGGCCACTTTTTTCTCTCTACATCCGCAAGAATCTACTTTGTCTGTCTCCAGTACGGGACTGTCTGTTAGAGCGAGACTGAGACCACCCTCTCCAACATTCAACAAGTGTATACTCCTGAGTGGCCGCTCCAGTGAAATATATTCTCAGTGTTCCTAGCCTATTCCAATCACTTGAGGGTTGAATTGGTGTGTTCCGAACATGATCTTTGTACAGTGTCTAGTTCAGCGATTTCACCTACTTTACAGAATGATGAAGAACATGACAAGAGAACATGGTAATATGAAGTTTCATCATTGGCTCAGCATCAGCATGTAGACCAAAGGCTCCCTACCCATCCCCAACAATATCTCCTCCTCTCCACCACCTGCTTCCGTCCCCTCCTCCCTCTCTCACGTTCCCTACTTATTCCTTCCTTCGTCCTTACCTCTAACCTCACAAACTCTCTCATTCCAACTCTGCCTGATGAACAGGGTGCAAAGGAAGAGGTAATGTGGGTAAACGAGCAAGTAAGAGGGAGGAGATTGAGGAAGGCCCGTTAGAATCAAGAGTGGGAGGGAGTGAGCCACGGTGGTATCGCACGAGGCCATACAACCACACCAACGCAGCTGCCGGCACCGGACACACACGTCTCAAATTCCGGTTTTTCAAGCCGTCAGTGGCGCTGGCACTGCAGCCATTCCTGGCTGTGGCGACCATCATGCCGGCTGTCTTTCGTGGTGATGACATTCACTGATTGTACCAGTGTTTCTGCTCTACCAGTGGTACTACTCATACCAGTGTTGCTGCTCCTACCACTGCTACTACTGCTACCAGTGCTACTACTGCTACCAGTGCTACTACTGCTACCAGTGCTACTACTCTTACCAATGTAACTGCTCTTATCAATGCAATTACCACTACCAGTGCTCCTTGTACTTGTCCGTCACCTCGAGCGGGCACAATATACCCGACCTGGCGGAGTGCGTGCATCAAACCAGCTTCAGACAATGGTGTTCTTCAGGGTCATGTGTTAACTCCTATCAACAATACCTTGTAATGGTAAGATACATCTGATTACCGACGCCTGATGTTAGTTTTCATTTTTCTTCTGGCAGCAGGAGTCTGAACAAAAGGCGAACATAACAACCAACTCTGGAAAGTTGACGTGAACAGCTATGAGCGAGAGAGAAGTATAACACACACACACACAAATAGAGGGCCCTTCCTGCGGGAAATGCGTCAGCCAGTTTCCGGTGATAGAACAGGGTGAGGAGGAAACCCACCATCTTCAGCGGCCGGCCACAACTCCCTGCCTCCAGTAAGATGGAACAGCTTCGAGAACATGCTTCTTAAGGACCACATTCTTTGTCACAGCATCTAAACGAGAGCAGTTAACCCAAGACCTTTCACAAACGGTTAGTATAAGACCTAAACAAGGGAACGTCACCTCCAATGAGTGACGATCTTTCAACCTGAGAAAAGCTGTATTTACAACATGAACCATGGAAATTAAGCTCGCAAAGGAACCGCAGGAGGAGGAGAATGATGTAAGTGGAAGCTATGCAGCACAAGGTACTTAATATTGTGGGGTGCTGAAGTAACGGGCACACACAGCTGATCGACTGATCTACTGATAGTAACAGTAAAGGTTCGCAACACACTTGATGGCCTTGAATCCCTACCTACTCCAACTCCCTCTATAAAAATCTGGCGAACACAAGAGACTGTTCCCATCCTTCTACATGCCAGGAGAAAACATTACTTTCCCTTGATCCTTCCTGGTATGCTTTACAACGCTAATTACCTCTAGCCTCCATACATAAGAGCAAAGACGATACCTTCCCCCAGAACTTTACAAATATATATATATATATATATATATATATATATATATATATATATATATATATATATATATATATATATATATATATATATGTTCGCCCTTTACTTTTACACAATTCTGATTGTCTTACTCTCTCTATCCGCTTCTAAAACACTGAGAATGTTCCATCCTCTGTGCTGTAAAACACTACGACCGCACCATCCATTATTCTACAAAGCAGACTAAGGCCAGGGACTATTCACACCATTCCACCTATGCAACGTAGAGCAACTAGTCACAAGAACACCCTCCTTTCAATCATTAATCAACCTCTTCCCCGCCCTCACCCCCACCATCACCACTTCCCGTCACTGGAATTCTTTCCCTTCCCACGTCTTCCCTCCCCACTGGTGAGTAACCTTCATCCAGCACCCACTGAACGTACAGCTTGATATCACTTAAGGCTTTTGTGGCACTCCAGTGGTGACCAACCTACATCGACGTCATTCACCATCCCACTAGTTCCAAACTATGGTCCAGAACATGCAGACCCAAGCGGTATACAATCATGGTGCTCACCAACTCACAGTTATCGTCAAAGATCCTCCAATGGCGATATCACAACATAATCACAAAAGGACAACGGGCACGTCAACAACTGGCTGAGGCTGACAACATCACTAAGGTAGAGAGGGCCTGACAGTTCTGCGTAGGTACAGCTGGAAGTTGATACGCTTTTAATCTTACGCGTACTTCTCAATGGCTTAGGAGGCGGTCTACTCAATGGCTTAGGGTGTGGTCTATCTTTCAGCTTACTTTTCTTCCTCGTGAGAAGACTAGAGCTTAAGAGTAGACTAGAGTGATGCGAGTCATGATCAAACTTTTCATGTAATTACAGAACAGACCCGTCCTGAGGATGTATAGCGTTTTTCATTTCTTAAGAAGACAGAGTTCCAGGAGTCTGGTCCTGGTATACACTGCGTGGTTCCCTTTGACGACATCTATACGAAACTGGGGTTCATTAATGTTTACAGAGACGTCCTTTGGGTCATTATCTTTTCTAGTGATTTTTGGCTCATTGATCAATCATTAATCAATTACCTTTTTCATCTCACATATTCCCTGGCAATCATCTGTCTTTATAGGACGATGGATTCTGTGGCTCTCGATTTAAGTTCTGCGTCTGACAAAATATATTTTTTTCCCATCTCACTTATGACCCTCATTTTTTCCTGGCTCTCGTGTGATGGTTCGAATCCAAGAACCAACGGTATGTCATGCATTTCATTAAAAAAAAATAAGGTTTCCTTCCCTTTGCTAGGGGATGCATGACTTTTCCAGGCCTGCTCTCCGTTTCCATCACCTATAGAGGGAGCGTCTACCTCGTCCTATTCTGAATATAATCTCCCATTTCCTTCTCACTGGTAAGTGTCTGCAGCATATTTGGAGTGTACCTGCAGGCACACACACACACACACACACACACACACACACACACACACACACACACACACACACACATCCCTAGTGTTTTGCCACAAGCGAGGGATCCCCCAACAGATCTATACAGCTCGCTCTTTACCTCTTGCCAGTTTATCCGCTTACAATGAAAACTGAATCCGCTGACTCCAACCCCGCGTGTTTTGCTGTGATAGTCGAGCGTTTGTGCTCCCACTGGGTTGTGATCTGAGTACGGCGCATTTGGAATGGTGACGTCACTCAAGTCCATATCATTTGTACAAGATGGTGCAATTGCTGACGTCACGGTCCTCCTCCTCCTCCTACGTGAAGCCACAGGTAACAATACATGGTTGCAACACCAGTTTATATATTCAACAAACTAATCTCTTGGCTAGAGAACTGGGGGAATTGAATTTCAACACCTGATATGTCAATTATTAATAATAATTTCCTTTATCATACATGTAAACGTAAACAGAAAGGATATAAACAACACGAAGTGATACAATACCAATTCCTAACAACTGAAGCCATTTCTCACGTAGGTAAAGATCTTGAAAAGAAATGTTGTACTGAACTACTAGACAGTAATGCCAAGCCTCTACGAAGCCCTGGTTATACTGGCGTGCAGGGTAAGTTTATCTAAATGAAATAATTACCGGTACGTGAGTCACACAGATGAATATAAATAACTGTGTGCATAATGGTTAAAAAAAAAAGAAGTTTCCCCACAAAACCAAAATTCGATTATCATAGGACTTCCGTTTTCTTACATCGTCCACGGTTTTCCCAGCTATACAGCACAATAACCAAAGAAAAAAAAATATATACCGCAAGCCGAAAAACTCTACAGAGGAGACTTGGTCCAAACAAAATACCTTTAGGGAGCCGACGGCCAATCCCATGACAATACCCACTAGAAATCAAATACAATACAATATATATATATATATATATATATATATATATATATATATATATATATATATATATATATATATATATATATATATATATTTGTGAGTTTGCGTGTGATTACTACTTGTGTAATGGGGAAAGTACTTTACACTATCTCTTAACCTTACGTATGGGTACCATGTGTTTTCTCCCATGCACACATACGAACACCCTAGCCTCAGTAAGCCAGTAATCCATTGATCGACTAGCCTCGAGGGGAATATGAAATGCTGGGTTGGGCGTGAGCCGACGCCCGCGCTTAGAATTCAAACCTGATGTGTGTGTGTGTGTGTGTGTGTGTGTGTGTGTGTGTGTGTAAGGGGGGGTGTGCGTGCGTACGTGCGTAAATCAAGATCAGCAACGATAATAAAACTACGGAAGTGTGTGTGTGTGTGTGTGTGTGTGTGTTTTAGTGCACGTGAAATTTTAATATCAACCAATACAAAAAAAAAGTTGCCACTGATATTCTACAAAGGTCAGCGTCGTATGCCAGCGACTACTGTACGAAACGAACCTCCAGCGAGGCCCGTGTACCCAGAAGACTGGCCAAACACCTAAGGGACCACTTTTTACCGGCTTACTACACCTTACAATGGGGAGAGGGACGCTCGCTCGTGGAGGAACGTGCGCGCTTCTCCCGACGATACATCAAAACGCCGACGATTAATCTGCAAGCGTTACTACTTCATCTGAAAACGTCCGTAACTGGTGACGAACATGTGAACAATATGATCATCACTTTTCTAAAAAAAATTAACTCAATGCATCCATTCCTAATACATCAGTATAAATAAATGCTTGAACTGTATGAAGGATTAGCCACTTATCATATCAGAATTGCAACAAAGGACAGATAGGTCCACGCACACGGCGTCCCTCACGGGAGAGATATAGACAGCAACAGCGAGACGGCCAAAGGGGAGTTGCCTCACACCGGCCGTACCAAAGGGGAGAGACTACACGACCGGCGAGGCTGCGCCGCACTGGCTACCCCAACACCGCCACCCACCACCACCTGCCTGCTGGCCGTGACCACCAACACCACTGGTACCACGGAGGCCGGGACCAAAGATGGCGGCTGGGTCATGGCGGGAACTGTCTCATAACTGGTTTACATTGATTTAACCTTAAGATGGTGTCATGGCTCTCTCTCTCTCTCTCTCTCTCTCTCTCTCTCTCTCTCTCTCTCTCTCTCTCTCTCTCTCTCTCTCTCTCTCTCATATATGAAGACAGATCACACCAGTCAATATCACAATGGCTAATAGGCGAAGGAAAATACAGCCATGAAAATTCGACCAATAATAATCTCGAAACGTGTACACAGGAGACATAAGATGAAGAGAGAGACATGAAAATACACAAAACTGACCGAGGAACTGACGTAGGAGCGCATGCACGATGAAGACAACAGTAAGCAGTAACTTCAATAACATTTAGACACATTAGTGAAGATTGTGGATGATGAGAATGAGTGACGAAAGAATCAGATGACGACACGTACTGCAGCATCAGGAGGAGGCAGGACACGGGGACTACGACAGAAAGGAATTGCCTCATCACCACCACCTACAAGCTTGTGTCAGGGGTGTGGCACACACACACCTACCCACCCACCTCGCTAACACGCAGCAGGTAGGAATATTCCCCGGTCCTCACAAGGTTTCCCATTACAAGTACCTCTGGGCCCACATGGGTGGGGACCTGCTGGTAAACTGGCCGCGAGGGTAGGCGATGGTAAGCCAGCCTCACCACGACCAAAAAAGTCCCTTGTTATATATATATATATATATATATATATATATATATATATATATATATATATATATATATATATATATATATACTGACTGAAGCTTGTGACGACATGTCTGGTGTGGGGACGCTCACGCCTTTCACAAATGTATTACAGCAATAAATTTTTTGGCGCAGCAGAAGATAGGCAATATGCGCTCACAGAGGAGGTTGGTGCAATGTTCATGCCATGACCTAATGTAAAGGTCAAGGGTGGGGCAGGACCACGGGGCCAGGAAACCATCAGTTCTTAACCAACCGATCTCATTGTGTAAGAGCAACATTGCCAATCCACTGCTTCTTGGAGACAATGTAATTCCATCTAAAAACAAACTTCAGACCACTACACGTCACCACCGGACCATCGAAAACATGAAATTATCACAGTACGATATTAAACAACCAACGAAAACGTGAAATTAACAAAGTATGATATAAAACAACCAACGAAAACGTGAAATTAACACAGTATGGTATTAAATAACCAACGAAAACGTGAAATTAACACAGTATGATATCAAATGACCAACGAAAACGTGAAATTAACACAGTATGATATCAAATGACCAACGAAAACGTGAAATTAACACAGTATGATATCAAATGACCAACGAAAACGTGAAATTAACACAGTATGGTATTAAATAACCAATGAAAACGTGAAATTAACACAGTATGATATCAAATGACCAACGAAAACGTGAAATTAACACAGTATGGTATTAAATAACCAATGAAAACGTGAAATTAACACAGTATATTAACCAACGAAAACGTGAAATTAACACAGTATGATATCAAATGACCAACGAAAACGTGAAATTAACACAGTATGGTATTAACCAACGAAAACGTGAAATTAACACAGTATGGTATTAACCAACGAAAACGTGAAATTAACACAGTATGGTATTAACCAACGAAAACGTGAAATTAACACAGTATGATATCAAATGACCAACGAAAACGTGAAATTAACACAGTATGGTATTAAATAACCAACGAAAACGTGAAATTAACACAGTATGATATTAAATAACCAACGAAAACGTGAAATTAACAGTATGATATTAAATAACCAACGAAAACGTGAAATTAACAGTATGATATTAAATAACCAACGAAAACGTGAAATTAACACAGTATGATATCAAATGACCAACGAAAACGTGAAATTAACACAGTATGGTATTAACCAACGAAAACGTGAAATTAACACAGTATGGTATTAACCAACGAAAACGTGAAATTAACACAGTATGATATCAAATGACCAACGAAAACGTGAAATTAACACAGTATGATATCAAATGACCAACGAAAACGTGAAATTAACACAGTATGGTATTAACCAACGAAAACGTGAAATTAACACAGTATGGTATTAACCAACGAAAACGTGAAATTAACACAGTATGGTATTAACCAACGAAAACGTGAAATTAACACAGTATGATATCAAATGACCAACGAAAACGTGAAATTAACACAGTATGGTATTAAATAACCAATGAAAACGTGAAATTAACACAGTATGGTATTAACCAACGAAAACGTGAAATTAACACAGTATGGTATTAACCAACGAAAACGTGAAATTAACACAGTATGATATCAAATGACCAACGAAAACGTGAAATTAACACAGTATGGTATTAACCAACGAAAACGTGAAATTAACACAGTATGATATCAAATGACCAACGAAAACGTGAAATTATCACAGTACGATATTAAACAACCAACGAAAACGTGAAATTAACAAAGTATGATATAAAACAACCAACGAAAACGTGAAATTAACACAGTATGATATTAAATAACCAACGAAAACGTGAAATTAACACAGTATGGTATTAACCAACGAAAACGTGAAATTAACACAGTATGATATCAAATGACCAACGAAAACGTGAAATTAACACAGTATGGTATTAAATAACCAATGAAAACGTGAAATTAACACAGTATATTAACCAACGAAAACGTGAAATTAACAGCATGATATTAACCAACGAAAACGTGAAATTAACAGTATGATATTAAATAACCGATGAAGCGAAAATGTGAAGGTTCCTGGCCGAAAATTATGCAAGAGATAATCATACACCATTATGTGAGTGACATGTCTGAGGAGGGAGACTGTCATCGCCCAGTATGATATATCTTATCTGAAGAACCTTTAAATCATAGGGCACGAAGATGGCAACGCTTTGTGACACATTCCTTCTCTCTGTGGGAGTGCTACAGTGTCCTAACATTCCCAGGTAGAGCAGAAGTGAACAACGGATCCGTGAGCAGTCGCTATCCTACATATCAGCACTGATTCAGTCCAGTTGGAGCAACCGCTGCAACGCCTACTCCTAAAATTCCACTCGGAAAGAATAGGCCAAAACTATATACCACGACTGCCTAGAATTCACAGGGAAAATATTTTCAGAAGTCTCCCCTACTCCTCTACAAATTAAGAATATATATACAAAAAGGGAAAAAAAAATTAAGAGCACTAATTGGGGAAAAATCAGAAATGTACCAGAGAAATTTTAAATTTACAAGAGAAAGAACAAATTAAACCCAGTTAAAAAGAGAACGGTTATTTAACTCGACAGGAAAATAACGTAATCGTGTGGTGTCCCGAATCTTACCATCATTACACACCAACTCTGGGACGTAATCAGGTTAGAGAATCGTTCGTTAAGTTTACCACAAGAGACTCGTCTAGCCTAGCTACAACAGCTATGCAGACGTCTGGGCTACCAACGCCATGACTGGATGATGCCAACCTACCGCACAACGTGCCACACTGAGCTACTACATGGCTCAGAAGACGATTGATTTGTACGAGAAGACACCTCGAAAACCAACGGTATACGACTGAGCGAAAACCGCATGACCAGAGGAGGTAAAAATTGAAGGCCAGAATGTGACAACTGTTATTACTGACTGTCGCTGTTGTCAATTAATAATAATAATAATAATAATAATAATAATAATAATAATGGTTTTAAACTACAAAAGGAAAAGCGAAGCCTAGTTCTAGGTTTCGTTTATGAATGGAATCTGGTCGAGATCCACAAACATTACCCTCAGGGTGTAGGATAACACATAAGATTCGATTCTCTTTCCACCATCCACATGGAATCCACAGCCTGAGCCATGCGATGCTGTCAAATATATGGCAACGATCTGAACCTCTCATTTTTGCCGTGAGGTCAGCCGGATCGACAGACTATCCTGCACGTAGTTGGAAATGACGTAAGGTTATGAAATGAGGTCTTAATGAGTATTAGGGATAATTACTCCTTGAAATCCCATCAAATTAATGACCGTCAACCCTACATGTTCATGTTTAATTGCACTGCCTCGCACTCAAAGCGGCTTCTCAATCATTTGTTTTTTCTTAACTTTGCCAAAAGGAGACGTGAGCAGTCACGGACTAAATCTTTCCTCAATGTGAACCCCTCAGGTGAAAAAATACAGAGAGAGAGAGGGAGAGAGAGAGAGAGAGAGAGAGAGAGAGAGAGAGAGAGAGAGAGAGAGAGAGAGAGAGAGAGAGAGAGAGAGAGAGAGAGAGAGAGTACCTATGACGACATTCTGCCATACGGGATGACTGGCGCGTAACACAACACAGAAACATTCCCCGTCAAGTGGTGTAAGGCTACTAACGCGCTGTCAAACGTGTGATGAAAAAAGTGTGTGCACTCCGAAAGAGCCTGGAGTCACCGTGCGCTTGCACTACTACACCCACCGACTTGAATATGAAACTCTATCATGAGTTTGTCCGTTAGTTTGCTATATTCCTGTGCTCCTTCATCAACATTTAAAATGCCCCAGTGACTGGAAGGCTCTACATGTTTCCCTTATACCAAAGTCAAACCCAAAGACACTCGACTGAGCTACAAATCCAATGCCAACACCCCCGATTACCAGCTTAAGCTTCGTATGTGACTGGGGGCTTAAAACATGTATTACAGGCTCCAGTTCTGTAAAATGTAGACCTCTACCGCCCAATGCCTCATCAGCAAGAACTCCGTGACTTTCATCTTCCTTGCTTTCACCACAGCTTTCGATCTGATCACCTACATAAACGCTGAAGAAAAGCCACTAACACTGGGCTACAGGGGGGTCTATTCAGAGGCGCGGGCCCAGGGGATCTTACCCCGGTTTCGGACCTACCCTCTCAGCGAGCCTGCTCAAGACTAGCATCGGACTTACAAGAATTCGGACAGATGGCTACAAGAGCAACTCAATTACTGTCGACATAGCTCATAATTAGATAATATCAGTCCCCAGATTTGTATTTTGTGTAATGACTATGTTTAACTCCCCATTTTCTATAGCCCTATGATTTTTTTGTTGTTGCAAGCATGTTTCTTAAACTTTTAAACTCTTAACAGTAGTTTGGAGTGCAAGGAGCAGTTATTTAATATTTTCACACACACACACACACACACACACACACACACACACGAAGGTATTAAACAAAAATGAAGGTAAATAGCATAAGGCAACAGGAGGACCCCCGTCGTCCACAACAGCCGATATTACTCAATCTAGCCTCAGAAGACCCCTCACTACTCACACACACGCCAGGAACATTCCATTGTTTACAGTGGCTGCATATTTAAACTCGAGTATTTTCAAACTGTTTACTGACGATTTGTATTCTGCCTCCCGGCGACAGTCAACCCGGTGAAGAACACACAAATCACAACTCACTACCTGATGGATTCCTCACCGAGCTTAATTCTCGATTATTTCTGTATCGTCGACTGTCAACTTATCACTCGTTTCCTGCCACAGTACCACATTCTCCAGCCATAACTCAGCACTGACATACACTACCAATTCTGGTCGCTCAGCACCACCAGAATTTACTGTGCCTTTGCCTTCACGTATTATCATTCTCTTAAGACGCTATAATTCAATGTATTCCTGCTATTACGCATTGTAACCCGCTGTGCTAAGGACAGAACGCAAACACGCGGCTTCCTATAATCTGTACTTTCCATCTCACGAAATATGTAAGTTGAGGAAAAGTGCGTCCTAGCGAGGAGGTAGATGAACGATTCTTAGTGAAGATGAAGACATGACTTTCGTCTCAAACTCAGCAGCTGTTTCCACTTCAAACGTCATATTTGTATTTGTATTTACAATACTTTTCCATGACGATTGAACACGTGACAACACTAAAATGTTTTTACCAGGTACACACGACGCTCAAGATATTCGTATTCTCTGTCTGTGTTTCTGGCAGGATCATGAGGCGTTTCGACAGACCTCTACAACTGACGGCTGTACAGGACGCTTTAAAGACTCGTACTTCTTCCCGATTTTGCTTGACGATCAAGACCACGGTGGAGGAATCAGCTTCTGCTACACTCCCGTTCTCTGAACAAGATTATCAGAGGTCTACATCGACAGATGTAAACACTGACATCTCAAATCTACGAGATAGTCAAATGTCCACAACCAGCAATGAAATAAGCCACTAGCGCTCGCCCTGCTGCGACGCCTCATGCAGCATCCATTACGAGACACTATTTGATTATAATGTACACAAAGATACAAACCGCCCTTACTATATGCTCCTCGGCAATTACTGGTGAGAGCCATGAACATGTAAAAAGATAATAAGGACGATTCTTTGGCGCATACGTACAAAGAACAAATCAATAAATGCTTCGACAGTCTAAAAATCTTTAACATGTCATTACACTACAGTGGAGGAATTAAGAAGGGTCTACGCGAGTACCTACAGAGCGAGACAGACTGGCCACGCGGTGTTGGTCACGTCGTCCTATACGGGTCGTAGCCTCCATCCGCCGGAGCGGGCGGGCAGAGGAGCAATGCCAAAGACAACTTGGCAGAGGAGGGAGTTGTAAGGATAGATCTCCGATACCACATCGTCAGAAACACGTCCGGAAAAACTTCATCTCATTTCAGGGTTTCAACTGTGACCATCGGATCTTCCTGGCTATTTACCCCTCCCTCAAGGGTCATTCTACAACACCAGCCGCTCGTCATCTGCTCAAGCACACACAGGCCCCTGTGGCCTAATGATGATGATGTTCTTAACATCCCCGGCAGAAGCACCACACGTAAGCCCGGAACACGGTATAGTCGCTGAGATACGCTACAACTGATTTCTTTGTCAAATGGATTTCTTTAACGTCATTATACAGTCCAGTGTGTCTCTTACTTCAACAAGAGTTTCTTTTTATCATACACGTTAGGGACCAGAGATTCTATTATCTTCCACGTGTATAACATGATGTATCATGCGTCATCATTCCATTTAATGTAATGCGAGTGACTTTAACCAGTTCAGTACCGTTCGCTGACTTAGTGCCTGCTGTCAATTTTCGTATATGTTCTACTGTAGATCAACAATTTCGCGGAGTTAGAATGATGCTGGAAGTCCAGAGGAGAGCGTTCCAAGCGTGAGGGTAGCTATGGGTGAGGTGAACAGTGCGACCAATGCTCTTGCTTCATTGGTTCTGAATCAATGTGTTTACATCTTGGGTTAGTAACTAACTCCTACAGAACATGGTTATGGGAAAGAGGGGGATAGGGTATGAGGGATGAGGAGGGAAGCAGCAAGGGAAGAATATTGTAAAAAGTCGATGACAGAAAGAGTATTTAGTGCTTCAGACGAGACTTTCACAAGAAGCTGTCATAGCGCGTAACACTAACCACAGAAATATACACAGAGGTACGTGGACCGAGTCGTGTTCGTTATGTGTGCGGGGCAGAGAGAAAGTGGAGCATCTCAATAAAATCATGATCAAATCAAAAGAGCAGAGGAAGTGGGTACAAACTTATCCCAGGGACATGATAAAAAAAGAAATAACTTACTGAACATGTAACACGACGCACATGGCTGGCACTAACACCCTCACAAGACAGCGATACACTGCCACGGGGACATCACCAACAGATGAGTCTCCTACATCAGAAATTCTAAGCTTATGTGGCGAACTAACTGTAACATAGAACGGTACAATAATCTAGTCACTGGGGTCCGACGAAGACCCCTCTGTGAGCCCAGCGATCCTTTTGCACTACTCACATGATGAGCATGGATGGCCTGCACAATAAATTAGCCGCTGATGGCAGCAAAAACTAAACCCACGGAGAGTGACACTCAGCAGTGCCTCTGTCCATAAACACACACAAAACGGATGCCATTGCTCTATAAACAGGACTAACATCCTTCCTGTCGTGTTGCTGTTCTGGAGGTGGACAATAAGGAAGTACATGAAATGGGCCACCAAGAAGGACTCGACCTCCACATGTAACAACATCACTGGTCTAAGGGAGGTGACGGAACACGACAGCCAGTCACTGCTCTGGGAGGTGCGACATGACAAATGTAACAGGACAGCGGCAGATGCCGACCTACTGCTCCATAATTACTGGCGGTGTTCAGTACCTCTCGTCGTCCAAGGAAGCTAACACACCACACAGCAAGTGATTTCACTGAAATACATGGGGCAAAGGACGCCAAGAGGGTGAAGAAAACAGGCAAGGGAAGGGGGAGGGAGAGAGGAGAGAGGAAGGTGGAGAGCACGGATGGATGGAGGGAAGGGAAGAAGCAAGGAGGGAGTGTGTATATGAGTGGGAAGTAGTAGTGCGAGGGAGGACACAAAGATACGGACTGGCAGGAAGAGAAGGAGTAAAGGTAATGTGGGAAAGACAACGGAGACATGGGCAAGGAAAGAAGGAAAAACAAGAAATGAGGCAACGAAGAAACAGGGCTGGAAGGACGGAGATATGTGCAGACAGAGGGAAGTGGAGTAGGGTTGAACAACCTGGGAAGGAGGAATTACCGGTAGGATAACGAGAGGAAGTTAAAAAGCAAGATGGGAAGAGGTAGAAACAGGAGAGGATAGAAGAGGAAGTAAGTTCAAGAAGCGAAGAGGTAGAGGAAGGGAGAGAAAGTAATGAGAAGGGAAAAAGGCAAGGTATGGGTAAAGACGCACGCTGTGTGTCCAGGATGTGTGCTCAAGGGGCGGAATTTTATCATTCTTCCATGACCAGAATGACAAACAAGAGGAATGAGAAGGTAAGTTCCCCGTGTGCAAGAAAGACGCAATAGCGGACGAAAATTGTTCCTAGTATCATTTCTGAGAAACAATAAAGATATCTACATAAATCGGACCTTTCGTCTTATTGTGTAAGGATACGTTTGAATAATTCAATTATCTACACATGGGGCAGTACGCTACACCCAAGCCAGGGTCACAAACTCTCATTAAGCATATTATATATTCATGGTCTCTGCCGAACACATGTACATGGACTCTCATGAAGTAATATCTATATATTGGCTGCATTCATGAGTTGTGAACCTTCTAAACGTAAAAAATCCGTAAAATTCACATATGTACACATATAGCCCATCAATACTTACTAAGCATTTGTTCTAACTACAATGAGGAACACGGCACCTTCACACAATGGATCCAGGAGGTTTCTAGAACAGAATTGATCCCCACTTCCTAAAATAATTGTCCCCTAATCCCATGCTCAGTCCCGCATCAAACTTTTGTGAACTGATAACAACTTAATTTACTTCTAAAATTAGATTGTAATAAACTGATCCAAGTTGTTTTCCTTTTTTCGTTAAAACATGTCAGAGCCATATGATGTAATCATTATAGAGGACGAGCAACTCTTCACACAGAGAGCTTATATAAATCATATTATATATATATATATATATATATATATATATATATATATATATATATATATATATATATATATATATATATATATATATATATTAGATGAAGTGAAAATGATTGGGGTGTGAACGTGCAGGAGGGTGAGCGACGCGCACGGGATAAAGTGAACTGGAATGATGTGGTATACTGGGATCCACGTAATGTCAATTAACTAAACCGGGGCATGTTAAGGTAGTAAACCATGGAAATGTCTGTGGAACCTGGCTGTGGAAATTGCACATGCCAGCCAGGGAGTGGCTTTGAGGAAAAGCGGTCTTTCTTCGTCTTATCCTGGAGCTACCTCGCTAGCAAGAGAAACCGCAAACAAGTATGAAAAAACAATACGTATATAAGGTGGTTAAAAGTAAGGCTAAAAAGTAAGGCTAAGTTCATACGTAGAGAGACAGGGGTAGATTACAGTTTGAGCTTGAATGGATAAAACCTGAGGGAAGTAGAATTCTTTTAGATACCTGAGAGTGGATATGACAACGGATGGAACTCACCAAGTACTCACCAGGTATTGGCTCTGAAGCTACAAGGCAGGTGGAAAGGATAAGGTCCTGAGAGCGATGAGGACCGTGTGGTAAGAGTTTAGCAGAGTTGAGGGACTGGTTTGTTGTGGTGCGAGTTTGAATGGCGTAAAACTGGCGGAAATGAAGTGCTTTAGATACCTGAGAGTATATCTGGCAGAGAATGGAACCCTGGAGGCAGAGGTGAGTCATAGGGTCGGTGAGGAAGTGAGGATTTTTGGAGCACTGAAGAATGTGTGGAAAGACAGATCGTTATCTGGAAGGGCAAAAATGGATATGTCCCAACATTATCATATGAATGCGAGGCATGGGATATAGATAAGAGCGGAGGAGGGTTGGTACGTTGGAAATTAAAAGCTTAAAATGAAATGTGGGTGTGAATGATAGTAAAGTGTGGGCACTGAATGATACAGTGAAGTGTGGGCTGTGAATGATAGTAAAGTGTGGGCACTGAATGATACAGTGAAGTGTGGGCAGTGAATGATACAGTGAAGTGTGGGCAGTGAATGATACAGTGAAGTGTAGGCTGTGAATGATAGTAAAGTGTGGGCACTGAATGATACAGTGAAGTGTAGGCTGTGAATGATAGTAAAGTGTGGGCACTGAATGATACAGTGAAGTGTGGGCAGTGAATGATTCAGTGAAGTGTGGGCAGTGAATGATACAGTGAAGTGTAGGCTGTGAATGATAGTAAAGTGTGGGCACTGAATGATACAGTGAAGTGTAGGCTGTGAATGATAGTAAAGTGTGGGCACTGAATGATACAGTGAAGTGTGGGCAGTGAATGATTCAGTGAAGTGTGGGCTGTGAATGATAGTAAAGTGTGGGCACTGAATGATACAGTGAAGTGTGGGCAGTGAATGATTCAGTGAAGTGTGGGCAGTGAATGATACAGTGAAGTGTGGGCAGTGAATGATTCAGTGAAGTGTGGGCTGTGAATGATAGTAAAGTGTGGGCACTGAATGATACAGTGAAGTGTAGGCTGTGAATGATAGTAAAGTGTGGGCACTGAATGATACAGTGAAGTGTGGGCAGTGACTGATGACTGAAATGTGGGATGAGAATCATTCAAGTGTGGGCTGTGAATGATAGTAAAGTGTGGGCACTGAATGATACAGTGAAGTGTAGGCTGTGAATGATAGTAAAGTGTGGGCACTGAATGATACAGTGAAGTGTGGGCAGTGAATGATACAGTGAAGTGTAGGCTGTGAATGATAGTAAAGTGTGGGCACTGAATGATACAGTGAAGTGTGGGCAGTGAATGATACAGTGAAGTGTGGGCAGTGAATGATACAGTGAAGTGTGGGCAGTGAATGATTCAGTGAAGTGTGGGCAGTGAATGATTCAGTGAAGTGTGGGCTGTGAATGATAGTAAAGTGTGGGCACTGAATGATACAGTGAAGTGTAGGCTGTGAATGATAGTAAAGTGTGGGCACTGAATGATACAGTGAAGTGTGGGCAGTGAATGATACAGTGAAGTGTGGGCAGTTAATGACACAGTGAAGTGTGGGCAGTGAATGATTCAGTGAAGTGTGGGCAGTGAATGATTCAGTGAAGTGTGGGCAGTGAATGATACAGTGAAGTGTAGGCTGTGAATGATAGTAAAGTGTGGGCACTGAATGATACAGTGAAGTGTAGGCTGTGAATGATAGTCAAGTGTGGGCACTGAATGATACAGTGAAGTGTGGGCAGTGACTGATGACTGAAATGTGGGATGAGAATCATTCAAGTGTGGGCTGTGAATGATAGTAAAGTGTGGGCACTGAATGATACAGTGAAGTGTAGGCTGTGAATGATAGTAAAGTGTGGGCACTGAATGATACAGTGAAGTGTGGGCTGTGAATGATAGTAAAGTGTGGGCACTGAATGATACAGTGAAGTGTAGGCTGTGAATGATAGTCAAGTGTGGGCACTGAATGATACAGTGAAGTGTGGGCAGTGAATGATACAGTGAAGTGTAGGCTGTGAATGATAGTAAAGTGTGGGCACTGAATGATACAGTGAAGTGTGGGCAGTGAATGATACAGTGAAGTGTGGGCAGTGAATGATACAGTGAAGTGTGGGCAGTGAATGATTCAGTGAAGTGTGGGCAGTGAATGATACAGTGAAGTGTGGGCAGTGAATGATTCAGTGAAGTGTGGGCAGTGAATGATACAGTGAAGTGTAGGCTGTGAATGATAGTAAAGTGTGGGCACTGAATGATACAGTGAAGTGTAGGCTGTGAATGATAGTAAAGTGTGGGCACTGAATGATACAGTGAAGTGTAGGCTGTGAATGATAGTCAAGTGTGGGCACTGAATGATACAGTGAAGTGTGGGCAGTGAATGATACAGTGAAGTGTGGGCAGTTAATGACACAGTGAAGTGTGGGCAGTGAATGATACAGTGAAGTGTGGGCAGTGAATGATACAGTGAAGTGTGGGCAGTGAATGATTCAGTGAAGTGTGGGCAGTGAATGATACAGTGAAGTGTGGGCAGTGAATGATACAGTGAAGTGTGGGCTGTGAATGATAGTAAAGTGTGGGCACTGAATGATACAGTGAAGTGTAGGCTGTGAATGATAGTAAAGTGTGGGCACTGAATGATACAGTGAAGTGTGGGCAGTTAATGACACAGTGAAGTGTGGGCAGTGACTGATGACTGAAATGTGGGATGAGAATCATTCAAGTGTGGGCTGTGAATGATAGTAAAGTGTGGGCACTGAATGATACAGTGAAGTGTGGGCAGTTAATGACACAGTGAAGTGTGGGCAGTGAATGATACAGTGAAGTGTAGGCTGTGAATGATAGTAAAGTGTGGGCACTGAATGATACAGTGAAGTGTAGGCTGTGAATGATAGTAAAGTGTGGGCACTGAATGATACAGTGAAGTGTAGGCTGTGAATGATAGTAAAGTGTGGGCACTGAATGATACAGTGAAGTGTAGGCTGTGAATGATAGTAAAGTGTGGGCACTGAATGATACAGTGAAGTGTGGGCTGTGAATGATAGTCAAGTGTGGGCACTGAATGATACAGTGAAGTGTGGGCAGTGAATGATACAGTGAAGTGTAGGCTGTGAATGATAGTAAAGTGTGGGCACTGAATGATACAGTGAAGTGTAGGCTGTGAATGATAGTAAAGTGTGGGCACTGAATGATACAGTGAAGTGTGGGCAGTGAATGATACAGTGAAGTGTGGGCAGTGACTGATGACTGAAATGTGGGATGAGAATCATTCAAGTGTGGGCTGTGAATGATAGTAAAGTGTGGGCACTGAATGATACAGTGAAGTGTGGGCTGTGAATGATAGTCAAGTGTGGGCACTGAATGATACAGTGAAGTGTAGGCTGTGAATGATAGTAAAGTGTGGGCACTGAATGATACAGTGAAGTGTAGGCTGTGAATGATAGTAAAGTGTGGGCACTGAATGATACAGTGAAGTGTAGGCTGTGAATGATAGTAAAGTGTGGGCACTGAATGATACAGTGAAGTGTGGGCAGTGAATGATACAGTGAAGTGTAGGCTGTGAATGATAGTAAAGTGTGGGCACTGAATGATACAGTGAAGTGTGGGCAGTGAATGATTCAGTGAAGTGTGGGCAGTGAATGATTCAGTGAAGTGTGGGCAGTGAATGATACAGTGAAGTGTAGGCTGTGAATGATAGTAAAGTGTGGGCACTGAATGATACAGTGAAGTGTGGGCTGTGAATGATAGTAAAGTGTGGGCACTGAATGATACAGTGAAGTGTGGGCAGTTAATGACACAGTGAAGTGTGGGCAGTGAATGACACAGTGAAGTGTGGGCAGTGAATGATACAGTGAAGTGTAGGCTGTGAATGATAGTAAAGTGTGGGCACTGAATGATACAGTGAAGTGTGGGCAGTTAATGACACAGTGAAGTGTGGGCAGTTAATGACACAGTGAAGTGTGGCAGTGAATGATTCAGTGAAGTGTGGGCTGTGAATGATAGTGAAGTGTGGGCAGTGAATGATACAGTGAAGTGTAGGCTGTGAATGATAGTAAAGTGTGGGCACTGAATGATACAGTGAAGTGTGGGCAGTGAATGATTCAGTGAAGTGTGGGCAGTTAATGACACAGTGAAGTGTGGGCTGTGAATGATAGTCAAGTGTGGGCACTGAATGATACAGTGAAGCGTCGGATGTGAATGCTCTTCTAACCTTTTCTAACCCATTCTCCCGCCTGGTAGGGTGATGTCTGGACACAACAGTACTCTAGTCTGGAGGGGACAAGAACTTGAATCAAAGTCATCTGCAGCTGCGCCTCCCACACCTTCACAAAATCCATCCTACATCTGTGGCAAGGTAACGGTGCTCTATAATGCCTCCTGGACGAATGATCATAATAACTTATCTCACGTCTTTTACAATAAGTCGTCAGTAGTGCCGCGCTGTGTGTTGGCGTCCGGTAATGAGAATTTCTATCCCCTCATTCCCCCAATCTGAAACATAAGGACGTAATCTCCTTTTAACAGGATGTCATTTTCAGAGACCACTACATGACAGGTTATCTTATACACGCGATATTTAGAAAACCCATTCTTCAATCAGGACAGGTCTATACCATTTGATGTTATCAATCAAGACGTGACAAGAGCTCACTTTTCCTAAAAAAAATAGAGAGGAGAAGGATTACTTTTCTTATCAGGAAATCTCAATATCATCTCGACTGACAATGTCCTTTCGCGAGCCGGTTTTCCTTAAAAAGCTGACTGTTCAAAACTCGACAACCTGTACAACGAATAAAGAAAACGGGTTCCGTAGCTAGAGACAGACGGCAGTTCTGGGCCAACATACAACTCTGCCCCGTAGCTGAAGCTTGGGCACAACACACCCATCCATAAACTGCTATCAACTCAAATACTTATTTGGACCCTAATTGTGGACCAGATAAATGGGGACTATCAGGAGAGTAACCTGTACTCTTTAAGATTGAATTCTTTTTTCTTTTTTTTTATCATTACCTGTATCATGCAGTTTAGAATAATGAAACGATTTTACAGCCTGGAGGTGAATGCCCACTAAGCTACGACGTCAGAAGCCGGGAGGAGGGGAGGCGAGTTACATACCAGTCCTGTTACAAGGCTTCCCACCCACGCGCACGGACCACACACCATCTTGGTCAACACCAGGTGGCCGGCCAGCCACACCCGCGCTGAAGAAGTAGTTCGGTCTTGGCGAACACTCACAAAAGCCTGAGTTACACAGCCAGTACAATTTTCGCCAGAAAAAAACTGTCTAGTGCAACTCCTCTGTGACTGTTGAAAGGTTCTCCTCTACCCCCCAAAAGAGTCTGACAGCAACCTGATCTTGCATCTAAATCTCTGATCCACCTAATAGCAAGTCTCTGAGATTATCTATGAGTTCCCCCACTTCCCGCGGAGTTGATAATTTGCCCTCTTGTACGACTGATCCACTTGCCTGCTGGCATTTATCGCCCGTGTGCCCTCAAGAAACTATGCTCAGCTCTCTTCTCAGTTAACAATTCTCTAAACTATTAACAAAAATAAATTCATTTAACTGTGGAAGCTGTAGACTACAAGATGTACTTATCTAATGGGAGCTAAACAACGCGTTAATATAATTTCGACCTGGCTCACTTCCTCCACAACTGAATATTCCGTTTACTATTCGCCACAACATTATCGGCAAGTATCCGGTGAAGTTTTCGGGGGTATTTTACCTTTACAGCCCAGGCGAGGCCCATACTGCTGGGTTAAGTCGTTGGTCGACCAAAATATTGGAAATCCGTAGTCCATGTAGCTTCTACCACCTGACTGAGGTCTAGGGTACTCTTAAACTGTTACACTGTGAATCCCATGGTGTTTCAGATAACTGCAAACAAGATGATGAAGTCTTGGTCCCTAAACGTTTGAGGTGCTCTCTCTTTTTGTGCATATCGCACCTTGGATTTCAGAGGTAGTATTTTACAGTCTTCTATGCCTAACATGCCCGTTGGAAGTTATATTCAAGTGTAAGTTGGAGACCATGCCTTCCGGGATTTGCCAGATATAGATGATGATATACTTATCCCATTTCCGCTTCATGGATTACAGTCTCAAGTGATTTTAGCCGTTACCAAAAATTCAATTCCATTATCACGTTTATACGAACCGTGAAAGACCTGTGAAAGCTTTCTTATTCAGTAATTTTCCCTGCCTCTGTTTGTAAAAGAATATGCGCCATAAAAATGATCATCACTGGTTTTTCTTCCCATGACTTGGAAAGTCGGCAGGATCCATCCCATCATCCTTCTAAGAAGCAACTGTTGTTTCGTTGTGTTTGCTAAGTGTTAAGTCGTCAGATAGTATCATTCAAAAGTGTTTCACATTATTCAACTGATTCAGTATAACAATGTCCGTCCGTTATTCTGCACTGTTTTGATTTGTTCATTCTCCCCGTACTGAAGGAGTTAAAACTTATCCTCACTGAAAAGCATGATCTTGATGGTCTAGTGAGACTTCATTTACGTCTCTTTTCAGCCTTTCAGTATATTCTGCTGACGTGATTTTCATGCAAAAGAAACAAACACACAAAGTGGAAGGGAAGAAAGGACACACGTCAGTGGAGACCTCCAAACGGGTTGAGGTGACCAGCGGCGTGCCACTGGGTTCTGTTTTAGGCCCATTACTCATCTGGTGTATGTAAATGACTTGCCCAAAGATATGGACTCCTACCTGAATATGTTTGAAGATGATGCAAAGGTCATGAGGGAAGTGAAAAGCGAGGAAGATTCCATCAACTTACAAGGGGAACTAAAAAGACTCCAAGCTGGTCTGATACATGTCATGGTTGATATAAAGTAATGAGGAGGGGACAGAGCCAAAGAAGGCTGCAATATGATTAAAATCTGGCATGAAATAAACTTCAGGATTGTGTGTGTGAGAAGGACTTGAGAGTCGACAACGTCACTAACCTGCCGCCAGAGTCTCACATTAGGATACTAGTTAGAGAGACGGACTGTCTGCTGGCAAATGTTAAAATAGCTTTCAAGTATATGGATAAGGAAGTTTTTAGCAACGTGTTCATATCCAACATAAGGTCAAAACTAGAATATGCTCCTCAAGGTAACGTCATTGCGCCTGAGAAGCACAAAGTGCTAATAGAGAAGGTCCATTGAGGGAAACAAAGATGGGACCAGAATTAAGATAGCTGAGTTACAGGTAAAGTCTTGGGGCTTTCTAATTTGCACACCTTGGCAGAGAGAAGAATGAGGGGTGACCTGATCACAACCTTCTTTTTTTTCTAAGAGATCGAAGACGTGGATAATGAACAATTCTTCGAGAGATGTAGGGACTGAGCAACTAGATGACATAACACGAAATAAAGCAAGAAGTACTAGTCAAGCATATGAGAGTTGGATCAATGGAAAAGAAAAATTTACTTGGATAACGTAGAGAATATGCATTAATTTAAGATGTTGAACGATAGTAGAGAATGTTCAAGAGAAGCGGCCCCACGAGTGTTAAATTTCTCCCTGTTCAGAACTAGTTAAGTGATTACACACACACACACACACACACACACACACACACACACACACACACACAAAAGGGGGGAGATGAACAATACTCGCACACACATACTGAATCTGAAATGCAGAGTGAATCAGACAGACAGCAATGCAGTCACATACACAGACAAGAAACAAAACGTACCCATACTCTGAGAAGTTCCAGTGTTGTGGTGGAAGGGCGGAGCACAAGATGGAGTCACCAGTGTAGAGACTTACCCAGGTGCCGCTGGCAACCCCATCCGTGAGAGGCGATCCAGTGTCACGACATAAATATCACGGAACGTAATCAACATAACCTACACTGACCTTCCTCCTCTCTACATCGTCGAAGTAGCATACACAGCTCGCGACACCAAAACACGACGGACTGATGCTTACTAACGAGTAACTTGCCTGCTCGTGATATAGAGGTGTATCCAGACTTTCTGGTATCTCACATAAAGAAGATATAATTCCACTTGGTTAACAATTAATGATGATAATAATGACAAGGCGATACTTTACCAGAGTGTTGAAGGTCGTCTAACTCCCACTTCTCAGTCTGAGACAAAGCGGTCATGCTGCTCTATCAGGATATCAAAAGCCCTAGCTATAAATCTACACAACCATAATATCCTGACTGGTCTGACACACTTTACAGGTATCTAAGCCTGGACGTGTTGCCAGCAAGGCAACACGCCAGTCACACAAACATAGTACATTATAATTACCTTCAGCTGATGTTTTCACCTACAACGCGATGGTAAGCTGCCCACCTGTGTCCTTACCTGTGGAAAGAACAAACAGTCAATATCGAATCTTCACAAGAATACCATAAGTGTACACGGAGGCCGAGTACAAATAATCACTTACGTATAAGTATACACATTTTAGATTCACAACAAACTGTAGGTTGTGAGTAAACAGTACCACGTATATCTTACAATTCACACTGTAATACACACCAATAAATGATGAAAATAAATAAATATATTGAACGACTTCAATATTATCAGTCTATGTTTTGATCATCAATTCTGGCAGAGAGTTTCAGTCGTTTCATTTATCTTTCCTCAAAGAGGGCGATGGCTGGAGTAAGATCCAGACTCACCACCGTCACCAATCCGCAACCATTCCTCACCCAGCAGCTCGTCACCACAACCTCTGTCCCTCTCACTCTACAACACATCTTGTTCCTTCATCATCCCAAACCTCATCCAATTCCTCTCCCTCCTGAACTTCGTTCCCTTCCCTCTTCAATGTCATCGCCTTCCCTAATTTCCAGTTCCCTCCCCACCCCCACCACGATTTCCATCAATTACCAACTCCCCCTCTCCAAGCCCCACCCTCATCAATTTACAGTTCCCTCCCCACCACCCGACTCCCTGCCCACTAGAGAAAATCTGATCAACTCTGAGCTCGTTAGGGTTCTATTACCGTTAATCAGCCACCAAGGTGCGATAATAACCTTCCCATTCTGGAAACTGGAATTCATTTGCATATGATCAATCCGGTAGCAAGACTCGTCATTGCCTCAGTTTACGAGATGTTATCTGGTCTCCATACTGAGGTAAAACTGTAGGAACCCTTCCAAGAAAAGCTCTATGCAGTCTTTCATATATCTACGACTTCCTCCCGAGTCTCCAAGACCGAACAAGCCTTTGGTTCCGCTGGTTGCACCATCGCACGCACTGCCCATCTGTCTTCCCCATGGGGAAGACAAAGGCTCGTATCGCTGAATGCCGAGGGTATGTCTCCTAAACACCGCCAGCGGTCGACGTATATAGTCCGACCTCTGATTACCGCGAAAGATAGTCTCTCTCGATCGTGCAGCAGCGTTTTGTTCTCAGTTACCCGCGCTTCCATATTTCTATATCCGAAGCCATAACAACTGTAAGACTAAGCATCTAACGTCGGCATTATTAATATGGACGCGTCCTTTAAGTCTAAACGCATACTGTCTCTTGTCCATGTTGGGCCAGACACTGTCGGACACTACATGACCATTGTTACGCTTAACAGCTGCCAACAAGTGACAAGGTAATGTATCAGTGACGCACATTTCAAATACACGGATTAGGTTAGGTTAGTGAGCGAGCGAGTTGGGGAGGATATACAATGCGGTAATACTAATTAAAACTGCAGAATCTTACGTTTTATGTGTGTCAGGAAATGAAATGATGGTTCTGCTGGTTTACAGAACACAATCAAACATGATCTGGTTATGTTCACAGTGGGTGCGACCGCGTTATACGGGTTGTGAGGCCGAATGTTGTGGGTTATGTGGTGTAAACGGAGTGATCCCTTATGTCTCCTTGATCTCAAACCCTGTTATGGATAGTGTGGTCAAGCGTTGTGGCTGGTGTCGTCCCGTGTTGTGGCTGGTGTGATCCTGTATTGTGGCTGGCGTGATCCAGTGTATGGTGTAGTCCCGTGTTCTGGCTGTGGCCCCGTGTTGTGACTGGTGTGATCCCATGTTATGACTGGTGTAGTCCCTTGTTCTGATTGGTGTGGCTCCGTATTCTAGCTGAAGTGGTCCCCTTTTTGTGGCCGGTGTGGTTCCGTGCTGTGGACGTCGTGGTTCTGTTGTGGCCGGTGTGGTTTCGTGTTGTGGCCGGTGTGGCTCCATGTTATGGCCGATGTGGCTGGTGTGGCTCCGTGTTGTGCCCGGTGAGGCTTCATGGTGTGGTCGATGTGGCTCTGTGTTGTGACCGGCGAGGCTCCGTGTTGTGGCAATGTGAGTCCTTGTTGTGGCCGACGCGGCTCCGTGTAACTCCATGTTGTGGCTGGAGTGGCTTCGTGGTGTGTCCGGCGTGGCTCTGTGTTGCGGCTGGTGTGGCTTCGTGTTGTGGCTGGTGTGGCTTCGTGTTGTGGCTGGTGTGGCTTCGTGTTGTGGCTGGTGTGGCTCCGTGTTGTGGCTGGTGTGGCTTCGTGCTGTGGCTGGTGTGGCTTCGTATTGTGGTTGGCGTGGCTCCGTGTTGCGGTTGGTGTGGCTTCGTGTTGTGGCAGGTGTGATTCCGTGTTGTTGTCAGTGTGCGTCCGTGTTGTGGCCGATGTGGTTCCGTGTTGTGGCCGGTGTGACTCCGTGTTGTGGCCGGTGTGACTCCGTGTTGTGGTCAGTGTGCGTCCGTGTTGTGGCCGATGTGGTTCCGTGTTGTGGCCGGTGTGGCTCCGTTGTTGTGGCTGGTTTGGCCTCGCGTCAGCTGTTGTGGTCCCGTGGTCCCGTATTAAGCTGCTGTGGCTCCATGTTATAGCTGGTATCATTCCCTGTCATGCCACTAAACTCTTTTTTTTTCATCTCATCTACCCATGAAGCTAGGTTCCAGTGAGTACGCAGGCCTCCGGACTGCAGCAGACACCAACAGCCTGATCGATCACCGTAAAACTGCGCACAGAAGCTTAGGCTACGTTGTCTATGTGGAAACAAGCCCCCAGGGAACCACAGTGTACCCCACACTAGGCTCCAGATGTCCCCCATCCACACAGCTCGGGCTGAGTTCAAGCTGCCGGATCGAACTGGGTCTGATATGGTTCAACCTCAGTATACTGACGATTCCAAAGCTACACACACACACACACACACACACACACACACACACACACACACATCTAAACACTCTCAAACATACACATAGGCACCAATCTCCCCATATGTGCATACATATATCAACCCACATGCCCACCCACATACATATATGCATACATTTACATGCCACAAGGCTAAACTGAAGAGTGTGCAGAATAACTTAAAAAATACTGAATATATATATATATATATATATATATATATATATATATATATATATATATATATATATATATATATATATATATATATATGGATCTGGAGAAGGCATATGATAGAGTTGATAGAGATGCTCTGTGGAAGGTATTAAGAATATATGGTGTGGGAGGAAAGTTGTTAGAAGCAGTGAAAAGTTTTTATCGAGGATGTAAGGCATGTGTACGTGTAGGAAGAGAGGAAAGTGATTGGTTCTCAGTGAATGTAGGTTTGCGGCAGGGGTGTGTGATGTCTCCATGGTTGTTTAATTTGTTTATGGATGGGGTTGTAAGGGAGGTAAATGCAAGAGTCCTGGAAAGAGGGGCAAGTATGAAGTCTGTTGGGGATGAGAGAGCTTGGGAAGTGAGTCAGTTGTTGTTCGCTGATGATACAGCGCTGGTGGCTGATTCATGTGAGAAACTGCAGAAGCTGGTGACTGAGTTTGGTAAAGTGTGTGGAAGAAGAAAGTTGAGAGTAAATGTGAATAAGAGCAAGGTTATTAGGTACAGTAGGGGTGAGGGTCAAGTCAATTGGGAGGTGAGTTTGAATGGAGAAAAACTGGAGGAAGTGAAGTGTTTTAGATATCTGGGAGTGGATCTGTCAGCGGATGGAACCATGGAAGCGGAAGTGGATCATAGGGTGGGGGAGGGGGCGAAAATTTTGGGAGCCTTGAAAAATGTGTGGAAGTCGAGAACATTATCTCGGAAAGCAAAAATGGGTATGTTTGAGGGAATAGTGGTTCCAACAATGTTGTATGGTTGCGAGGCGTGGGCTATGGATAGAGATGTGCGCAGGAGGATGGATGTGCTGGAAATGAGATGTTTGAGGACAATGTGTGGTGTGAGGTGGTTTGATCGAGTAAGTAACGTAAGGGTAAGAGAGAGGTGTGGAAATAAAAAGAGCGTGGTTGAGAGAGCAGAAGAGGGTGTTTTGAAATGGTTTGGGCACATGGAGAGAATGAGTGAGGAGAGATTGACCAAGAGGATATATGTGTCGGAGGTGGAGGGAACGAGGAGAAGAGGGAGACCAAATTGGAGGTGGAAAGATGGAGTGAAAAAGATTTTGTGTGATCGGGGCCTGAACATGCAGGAGGGTGAAAGGAGGGCAAGAAATAGAGTGAATTGGAGTCATGTGGTATACAGGGGTTGACGTGCTGTCAGTGGATTGAAGCAAGGCATGTGAAGCGTCTGGGGTAAACCATGGAAAGCTGTGTAGGTGTGTATATTTGCGTGTGTGGACGTGTGTATGTACATGTGTATGGGGGGGGGGGGTTGGGCCATTTCTTTCGTCTGTTTCCTTGCGCTACCTCGCAAACGCGGGAGACAGCGACAAAGTATAAAAAAAAAAAAAAAAAAAAAAAAATATATATATATATATATATATATATATATATATATATATATATCCCTGGGGATAGGGGAGAAAGAATACTTCCCACGTATTCCCTGCGTGTCGTAGAAGGCGACTAAAAGGGGAGGGAGCGTGGGGCTAGAAATCCTCCCTCTCGTTTTTAATTTTCCAAAAGAAGATACAGAGAAGGGGGCCTAGTAAGGATATTCCCTCAAAGGCTCAGTCCTCGGTTGTAAACGCTACCTCGCTAACGCGGGAAACGGCAAATAGCATGGGAAAAAAAAAAAAAAAAAAAAAAATATATATATATATATATATATATATATATATATATATATATATATATATATATATATATAAATAATATAAACCTAAGCTCCTGAAGCTTCGAGTCTGCGCTCCAGTCAAGAACAGGGATATGTGGGAACCTTTGGATCGAAATGTTCCTCGACGAGACTAACCTACTCCTCGTGCTGTGACGAAGACGACTTCTCGTTAACAGAGTCTGGTAACCACTCTCTCTCTCTCTCTCTCTCTCTCTCTCTCTCTCTCTCTCTCTCTCTCTCTCTCTCTCTCTCTTGTATCTAACCTGACAATGTGATTATTACACCAAAGTGCACTAGGGAACTTGTGTTTCATTTTCCCCGTGGACTCATAGGAACACACACACACAAGCTGGTAACATTACGACAAAGATTACGTGCCGGGAGGAGCTTATATAACTGGGCCACAGGCGCAGGGCGTCCGTAGCTCGCGGGTCGAAGGTCCCACCACTGTTCCCAAGCCTCGTTGGAACCCCTTGAACACCACGATATGATCCCTGTACATCACATTCCGACCCCTGAACACGACGTCACGATCCCTGAACACCACCTCACGAACCTTGAACACCACATGTACAATCACTGAGCACCACGTTACAACCCTTGAACACCACGGTACGACCCTTGAACACCACGCTTCGACCCTTGAACAACACAGTACGACTTTTGAACACCAAGATACGATCCTGAATACCACATGACGACCCTAAACCTTTAGGTAAGACTCTTGAACACGATAACCCTTACCTTATTTACCGTATCCCTTACAACGGCTTCGTAAGTCTTCTACCCTACAGCTCGGGCTGAGAGCAAGCTGCTCAAGTGAGTCGTTGGTCGACCAAGCTGTTGGAAGCCGCTGCCCACAGGACCACGTAACCACCACAGCCTGGCTGGTCTGGTCCACTTTGTTCGGAACTACGCCTTTCAGAATTTTCCAAGAGTAAATAATGATATTTCTCTTCCGTCTGCGCACCCGACAGTACAGCCTCATGTGATTTCAGTCGTTCCCAGTAGTTCAGTTCCTTTACCGTGTCAATATGGGAAGAAAAAAAAGGTCTTTACAAACTTCGTAACAATGCCATGGCCGCCCTGAAGGGTGGTGTTGGTACACATAGCAGTCTTAGATTCGTGTGTGTATTCGTGCCGTGAAGAGCGTCTTTAACGCGTCGGTACGACCCTTGAACACAGCTTATACGATCGTTGGCCAAGACGGCTCGACACTCGGGGCAAGAAGGCCTAGCCCCTGAAATGACCCTTAGGGAGCATGTCAAGGGTCACGGTCATGACACCTAAGGGTCGTCCCGTCGTGCTCCGGTGGTTAGGAAAACCTTCAAGCTGACAAAGCTGCTGAGGCTAAAGCCTGGTCTTCCACTTCCTGGACCAGGATACAAACCTGTTCCATCTGGAGTAAATCACCGCAGAATGCAGTGCTTCCACCAGACTCAACATTCTACTTCACTGGGAGAGAAACTAAACAACCACTGAGCCAAGCAAACAGCCTTTGGAGGAAAATGAAGTAACCCATGAACAAAATACGAGGTGACATAAGGAAAGAGCTAGTACGCCAGAGAGGGGTCAAGCGGGTGACCCAGGAGTGTGAAGGTACAGGGTGAGTCAGAGCGAGATAGAGATAGAGAGAGGACTGGGTGGGCCAGTAGTTGTCAAGACAGCATGGATCGTGTTCAACAAACAGGCGAATGACAGAAATTTCCTTGTGGGTAATTGAATAACCGGACGACAGAGCGACCCCTTGTTTACCATATAGCCGGATGAGCGAAAGAGGAAAGCGAGTGTGTGAATGAGAGAGTTAGCGAGCATGTGTGTTTGAGCCGGGAGTGGGTGGTGTGTGTGTGTGTGTGTGTGTGTGTGTGTGTGTGTGTGATGTTTGGTGGCGGGGAACACCGTGCCACCAGCAAGACACAGCCGTGTTACCGAAGCCTTGGAATATATCACAGCAGGTGAGGAGTTGTTCCTTCCACACATAGAGTCCGGGAGTGCGAGGACGCAGGGGTCGTCCACACGGACAAGCTTAACAAAGTCGATATTCTCTGAGGGATGAGTGTGGGTGGGTTAACAACATGGACAAACACATACACGAACACATCCATGAGGAGAGAACAACAGGGAGAAGGATGAGCGACGGGAACCCGTTCAATAAACCGCGCCACATCGGGAAAGCCAATCAGACACTAAAATCCCCAAACCCAAGGTACATCCATACAGGCAGAGAGGCACTGTAATATATCTCCAGTGGGACACTACAGCCTTTGTGTACCGCCTACTCCTTAAAGACGAGGCCGGTCATTACTGGAAATGGAAATGTCCAAACATGGCGCCTCGGCAGGGTTTCAAACGACATTACATTAAAAACCCCGCTCCATACAGCCTCTAAGGCTCAGGTCCTCATCATACATCAATCATGGAGGGAGCTTTTATCAATCGGTCAAGAGAGAACTGAAGAGGCGGGAAGGATAACCCCCCAAATGTTGCCGCAGCCAAGCTTAATATCAGGAATGCCTCACATACAGGCGGCCCAAGCTGCGTAACTGTTGCAGCTGCTGAAAGACATTTCTTTTTTTTCTCTCTACCTCGCGACTAAACGAAAAAGCCTATCCCAATGTTTCCCAGAGTCACCTGTAAATACTGATATGTGGAGGATGTAAAACAAGTCACGGAAGTATAAGGAGAATATATGGGAAAATATAATGTAAAAGTCGAGGACGTGACAATGCGGGGGTGTTGCGTAGGACCTCAATACCAGAGGGAGGGAGGGAGGGCCGGCAGGAGATGGAAGCTGCGGACTGCCGGGGGTGTCTAGGGCGACAGTGAGCCAGACTTGGCACTGGGCCAGGCGTCGGCCTGGGGGGAGGAGGCGGGACGTGCTGCTGGTGACGTCAGGGTGGGCGTGGCCTGCACGTGACGTCATGCTCTCAGCTGATTTGGATGCGCGGGCGAAATGGGAGGTCCCGCTGGCGCCCTGCATGCAACTGCCTCCCTAGAGCTGTTGCCAGGGTCAATCTCCAAGCACTCTCTCCTCTTATGGGAACTTATTATCAATGGATGGCTTCGTATAGCTTGAAAGAATACGAAAAGACACATTTCTAACCTGAATTCCCGACTCCCCCCCTGAAACTATTCTTTTCCGGTGAGAAAATAGACCATAAACACACGGGAGTTTGGCAAGAGAGCGCCCTACCCGAATCACACCACACTCGAAGCACCTGATGCTCTTGGCCACGTGTTTACATGACTCAATGTGTCACGTGAGCAGCCAATTACACCTAGCAAGTTATCGGCCCCGAAAGCTTTATATTGACGATACTCAGACGTTGGAAAGGAAGGATCAGGTTAATTCATCCAAAGGAAAGTTTGTTAGGGCTGTCAGGCAGATAAAGACTTAAACGACTCATGAAAACTTAATTGTCATAAAGTCACAGTGAAAACACACACACACACACACACACACACACACACATGTGTGTGTGTGTGTGTGTGTGTGTGTGTATGTGTGTGTGTGTGTCCCGACAACCTTCATGCCCATGATGCCGCTACCATAAAACAGACACCGAGCACTAACTCAACTGCCCTAGCACTCTCTGCACATAGACGCACACACACACATCATCACAACACTATGTCACCTGTGGTTCCGAACCGGTGGACGTGGCCAGCTTTCTGAGCGCTGCAGTTCCTCATAAGGACAAAAAAGGAACTCCTGGGGCAGAAGAGCAAATATGCGTTACCGCACTCCGCCATCATTTGGTTCTATCGTGAGTGAGGTCACTTTTGGCAAGGGTGTACAGTTTCGTCAGGGAATCATTCCAAAATGTCCACATTTCCTTCTTATTAGAAGTAGCGCAGTCTTGGGCTGCAAGAGTCCCTTGAAAGAGCTCCTAGATAACAACAGGAATATATATATATTTATATATATATATATATATATATATATATATATATATATATATATATATATATATATATATATATATAAAGTTAAATCATCGAGCTCTGATTGCCTAGGACTAACTATGCGTTTCACAGAGCAGAGCCAACGCCAAAAGCCTTTGATTGGAAAACAAAAATGTTAAACTACGACACAGTTTATCATAAACGACGTCCCAAAAGTCCAGCCACACAGGCAAGATTCACTATTCACCTTTTCACGAACTAAATGTTCAAACTGCATGTTATGAACAAGCATACAGATAACCAAGAAACCCTCCCTATATCCATGGGGTTAGTGTATGCCCACTTCACGACGGGCAATCTGAACACGTGGTGAACTGAAGGTAATCTGTGAATTCTGCCTATGAGTCCTGGCATCTGAGACACGCTGTATAATTCAAAACTTCAAGAATAGTGAGGATCAAGTGTCAAAGGCGGCCAAGCCTCCATGCAGCCTCGCTCCGCCATAAAGATGAAGATCTACGTCCCCACACCATCATAACTACACTCTTTATCCTCTTACAGTCAGCATACCACCACATCTTACGAGGCAAGATCTTATTTCGGACATGGATTCTATTCTCATCTGAGAGATGCACTTACGCCCCTTGTACTTTGATTCTGACGTTTGAGGGAGAATATCAACACACCACCAGATGATCACAAGACTTCATTCTCCTGCTGCTGGTGTTACGGATCTCACCCACATGCAAGTAATTAAGCAGATGTCTCCAGGCATGTCTGGGGGCACTTAGATACCAGCAGGAACCGATGAAATTATTCCTCCCTTATGTTTACTGTGTCCGGCCTTCCTCGTTAAGTCTTAGGTCCAACTGTTCCCCGATACGTTAGCCAGCCACAATACATTTCCGTAAACATTTATGTATTCAAGGAAAACAGCCACGTTCGAGACCCTGCGCGGAGGAGCTATTTCTTTCTTCTTCCATCAGAGGCTCCAGTCACGGAGGGAAGTCCTCGTCGACGGCAGCCCCTGAATGAAACATGAGAAGGGAAAAGGGAACAGAGAAAACGGAAAAGTGATGAAACTAAGAGCCCTTGGGAAGTGGAAAACTCGACTTTTAAGGAAGGGTTGGTCATAGCAGTAGGCAAAAACAGCTGATCGTAGCTCCGGAGCTTAATGGCGTAGGGAGACATGTGGACACCACAAAGCCCCAAGCCTTATGCAAACGACCACACAGAATGCATGTGACTTTGTACGAGTTACGGAAAGAAGGTAGTTTTGTGGTTTTATATATATATATATATATATATATATATATATATATATATATATATATATATATATATATTCCTATGAGTCCACGGGGAAAATGAAACACGAAAAGTTCCCAAGTGCACTTTTGTGTAATAATCACATCATCAGGGGAGACACAAGAGAGAAAAATTGTGATCCTTTCCAACATATATATATATATATATATATATATATATATATATATATATATATATACACACATATATATTATCCCTGGGGATAGGGGAGAAAGGATACTTCCCACGTATATTCCCTGCGTGTCGTATAAGGCGACTAAAAGTGGAGGGAGAGGGTGGGTGGGGGGTGGGGGGTGGAAATCCTCCCCTCCCGGTTTTAATTTTACAAAAGAAGGAACAGAGAAGGTGGCCAAGTGAGGATATCTCCTCTAAGGCTCAGTCCTCTGTTCTTAATGCTACCTCGCTAACGCGGCAAATGGCGAATATGTATGCATATATATATATATATTTATATATATATATATATATATATATATATATATATATATATATATATATATATATATATATATATATATATTATACAGGCACCCAATTAACTGACCAGCCCCTAGGGAAGGATGAACAGCTGGGCTGACTGAGGTGTTGATGAGCCGGATTCAACTTGTTGATCAGGTACGTGTGTATAGACAGAACCACCCCAGACACGAGGGCAGTAATCAACACATGGGATCATACACATATATAAAAAAAATATAATTGGATTTAGGGACCGGATGATTTTTTTTTCCACTGAAACAAAAACCCATTTTCTTTACAAACTAGTACCTTGTATACTATGTTTCCAGTATAGAGTAGGTGTTAGTGAGAGAACATATGTTCACAGTAATAAGCGGAATATTTCATAATAATATATTGTACATAATGAAATGATAAAAACCAATAGTACGAGAGATGTTTCTATTCCTCCACACGTCACACATACCTCGTAACACACGTGTGCAGTGGACGAGCACAAAGAAGCTGTCCAACGAATACGATTGACATATACACTAACTAAATCATTATTGATCAAGGTAATAAGACAACCTTTCAAAGTATAAAACATGACTTGGATAACCCAGTGCTCCAGTAAATATGCCTTACAGAGAGACGATAGAACTGGTAAGTACACAAATTTCGTGGTGGTATTTTCAAATGGATTTTTCAAAACTATAACCTTAAGAAAAGCAAGTAAATGAAAACATGAAACATTGAAAAACAAAATCAAAACATCGGATCACAACTGCTGCTCGCGTCATGATAAAATCCTTTGTGACGACACAGAATGACTACTAATTGACATTAGCTGTTGGAAAGTAGCTGGACTGGCAGGGAGGGAAACCCAGGCTGTTATCAGGAGGGACATGAATGTGCAACTCATGCACACACACACGGTCAGCTGGAAGGTACTGTGCTAAGGCAGAGGCAGAAGCAGCACCACCAGACTGAGGAATGTGCTCCAGTCCCCAGGCCCCGAAGGATGAAGCTTCACTCCCTCACTTTCTTCGCTGGCCCATCACACCACCAGCTGCTGGGCTAACCGTTGGTGATGCTACGTGTTATCATTCCCCACCCCTGGACATATATATGTAAGCAGGGGGGGAAAAAAAGCCTCATGAAATCCTCGAAAACCTGGACTCGCGTCACCAAACTGCCGTAGGGCGTGTGTAACCAGCCAAAGAATGTCTTGACCTATTATGACTTTTCTTTGTTGTGTAAGCCATCGCACCTACCTGTCTGGCATACTTGTTTTGTATGTCTGTCACTGCCTGATGCTCGCTTACTCACACACTCCCTCTTTCCATCCTCTCCCTCTCAAATCAACTTGTGCGCGTGATTACAATTTGTGTTACGGGGACAGAGTTTTACACTCGTGCAGCCCCGTCTCTTTACATCTATGTATGGATGCATACACACACACACACACACACACACACACACACACACACACACACACACACACACCAGCTTAAGGCTGGTATACATTTATCCACAAACCCTGAGGGAATGATGAACACCATTGTTGGGTGTGAGCCGACTACCACGCCCAGGATTCGAACCCATGCAAGTCCGACCGGGGGCTGTAACAATAATCAGTGTACCACTGAGGCCTGGTGTGTGTGTGTGTGTGTGTGTGTGTGTGTGTGTGTGTGTGTGTGTGTGTGCACAATAAAGGTGAGTGTAGGTAGTCATACGTGCGCGCGGTGGGACAAGTTTGTGCTACACACGAAGTATGTGCGTGTGCGTGTGTGTGTGTGTGTGTGTGTGTGTGTGTGTGTGTGTGTGCGCATGTTTGCAGACGGTGTATGTGTGTGGCAAGGCAAGTGTAAAAGAGAGGAAACGTGTGGTGCTGAAACAAATGTATGACGTAAAACGAATACGTACAGGGCCGGGTTTCCAGCGTGTGCGTTGGTCGAGAAAGGTGTAACCGGGAGGACAGGGGCAAGGTTCTACCTTACCTTGACTTACGTATTGCTGTGTCAGGGGTCAGCCGGTGTGTCTGTAGGGGAGGGAGAGGGAGGTCTGTGTGCGGCTGGGAAGTGAGCGAGAAGGTAGAGGTACATGCGGGGAGAGGCAAGTGAGAGAGGTGCAGCTATTGTGAGGCGCGGAGCAAGTGTGCAGCGCTGGGCGAGTATGTGGTGTGAGGTAAGTGTGCAGAGTAGAGCATGTGTGCGTCGTGGGGCAAGTGTGTGGCGTGAGGCAAGTGTGTGGGATGGAGCAAGTGTGCAGTGAGGTGTGTGTGTGTGGGGTGGGGCAAGTGGGCGTGGTAGAGCAAGCGTGTGGAATGGAGCAAGTGTGCAAAATAAGGTGCGCGCGGTAGCGAAAGCGTGTGCGGTGGAGCAACAGTGTGGAGTGAAGGTAATACGTGGGGTAGAGCAAGTGTACAGGGTGCAGCATGGGTGTAGTGGTGGAGGAGCAGCATGTGTGTAGTGGTGGAGCGTGTGTATGTAGTCGAGAGTGTAGGGTGAAACAAGTGTCAGGAGTGGAGCAAGGATGTAGCCTGGAGTAAGTGTGTAGAGTGAAGCAAGTGTCTGGAATGGAGTAAGTGTGGGGTGGAGCAAGTGTGTGGAGAGAAGCAAGCGTGTGGGGGTGCAGTATGTGGGATGGAGCAGGCGTGTAGGGCCAAGCGAGTGTGCGCGGCGGAGCAAAAGAGTTGGGTCGACCAAGCCTGCAGGTTGCAGGATGTGTATGGGGTGCAGCAAGTGTGAGGGGCGAAGACAATGTGTGGGTGATGCAAGTGTATGGTATGAGGTAATTATGAGGGTGAAGCAGGAATGTGAGGTGAGGCAAGAGTGTCATATGGCAGGGGGAAGGTGGGATGTGTGGTGTGGAAGTACTCGTGAGTGTGTGGGATGGAGCTGTGTGGTGTGGGGCGTGTAGGGTGAAGTAAGAGTGAGGTGTGTGTGTGTGTGTGTGTGTGATTACCATTTGTGTGTTATGGGGAGACAGTTTTACGCTCGTGTTGCCCCGTCTCTTTAACCTTGTATGTATGAACCATGTCTTTATTCCCATTTATGAGTGCGCACACACACACACACACACACACACACACACATCCCGGCCTAAGCCAGGTACCCATTTACCAACCTGGCTCAAGGGGAGGATGAACACCTGGGTTGGGTGTAAACCGCTTGCAGCAACCAGGATTCGAACTCATGTGGTTCCGACCCTGGGCTGGCCCGCGCTGAGTCATGGTTAGTAATGCTAACCACTGCACCATGGAGGCTCGTGTGTGTGTGTGTGTGTGTGTGTGTGTGTGTGTGTGTGTGTGTGTGTGTGTGTGTGTGTGTGTGTGTTGTGAGGCAGATGTGGGGAGGGGAAAGTGTGTGTGGAGCCAGAAAAGAACATTATGGGAGGAACATATGTTCGTATGGTGAGGTGGAAGTGAATGTGTAGCGCAGGTGGGTGTGAGAGGCCGCCAGGTGCGTGTGGTGGGACAGGTGTGTGTGTGTGTGTGTGTGTGTGTGTGTGTGTGTGTGTGTGTGTGTGTGTGTGTGTGTGTGGAGTGGTAGATGTGGCAGGCCAGCGCCCGTGGTCACAATGTAAGGAGGAACAGTTATTTTAACTCAACAGGACGGATGTGGTGACCATTGCTGAGGGTCCTGCTGTGCCGGTACCGCAACTACCGCCACGGCAACGGATGCCGCCGCCGCCGCCGCCGCCACCTGTGCCGCCACCAGTGATCGTCATTTATGCCACCACCACCAGTGGCATCGCCACCTATGCCTCCACCACCATCTAACCCACCTGCGTCGCCAGCAAGGACATCGTCATCTATGCCATCACCACTACCACTCCCACTCGTACCGCCACCACTGTCAGCGATACCTATGCCTCCACCACAACCTCCCTCTCCCACCAGTGCCACCACCAGCACCACCACAGCCACCTATACAGCCAACACAACCACTACCACCTGTGCCGCCGCCGCCGCCGCCGCCGCGCCGCCGCCACCATTACAAACTCTTGACTGCCATCCCAACCTTAGCCACACGATCAATAACATGGCCATACCACCACACCTACCATCACAGCTGAGGCATCACCACCTACACCATCCTCCTCCATGAGCGCTACCACCACTAGCGCTACCGTCGCTCTGCCACACGTCACTCATTTCTCTCGGGGGAATGGGAGATAATATAGAGATAATAAGAGAAGCCGAGGAATAAACCAGAAAATATCGAAACATCCAGAGTCTTTGAGAGCCGAGTGGACGGACAGTGGACGGTCCGACGGTGCCGGTTGTTTCAGAAGAGATTCCACTTGTTCCACGTACGGTACCGGCTGTTCTAAATGAAGTGTCGGTTGTTTATGCATGTTGCCAGCTGTTAAAGATACGGTGTCGGATGTTGAAGGTACGGGTGTTCTAGATATGGAGCCGGTGGTTCTTGGTACTGTACCAGTTATTCTTGACAGGTGCCGGTGGTTTTCGATACGAAGCCTGATATTCTACGTACGGTGCCTGCCGGATCGTCAAAGTAAAGGGGGGCGGCCGAACGTTCTAGACACTTCACTAGGTATATGGTGCCGGCTGTTCTAAACACAGAACCGGCAGTTACAAGTACGGATGTGGCTGTTCCAGGTAGGGTACCGGATGTTCTGGGTACAGAACCACCAGTTGTCTTTATGCCCCGAAAGCAGCCCGAGATTCAGCAACATATCTTTCTCCACAGACAAAACCCAGAATATCAATATATAGACCACAATTAAGCAGGAGGAGGAGGAGGAGGCAAAATGAATGATGAATGTGCCTGATGCCAAGATTCACAAGGACGTATCGAAGGCGCTACATGGCATGGGTGTAAAGTTAAGATGGCATTACCGGTGTGCAGATATCAGCACTTGTGAGAAGGGTGTGTAGTCAAGCCTACATCTAGCTCTCTGCACTGATGGACACCCCACTTTCCCCACCCCATGTTCCCGTAGAAAAATAAGATGAGAGAAACACGTAACAGGAGCTGGACCCCAGCAGGAATCAAGTTCCAACATCATGTGACTCAATATAAAGGGACACAGCACAAAGGTGATAATGAAAGAAAAAAAATTCAAACCATTGTGAAGCTTAGGTGTAAGACCACAGACACAATAGGACTGATAATAGGAGAGGTAGAGAAAAGCAAAGAAAAAATATGAAGAAACAGATAAGATAAAGGTTAGAGGACTCCTAATGCAGTAAGCATATTATATTAACAGGGAATATGCCAGATTGGGACGAATGAACGACTGTGTAAAGTTCAGCAGAAAGTAAAAATGCGTTCTGCTTGCAAGGCAAATGTTGTTCCGTAGCAGCTGTTAGTTATAGCAGGGAGAAGAGAGAAAGTCTGAGGCAAAACGTTCCCTCACACAAAACAGTGCTCAGCTCATCATGCAGCAGGAATACGACGATACACCATGAGACCAATGGCACAAGAACCGAGCCCGAAGTTACAGAAACAAAGGACAAGACCAAGAGCGCTGGAATTTCTTTTACACAAACTTGGGAATGAATGAAACTGCGTCTTGACACAGGAAAGACACAAGCCTCATTGCCCTACACCAACAGATAAAGGAAGTGATGACGCACATTATCTACATGGACTCAGCCAACATGATATTCTGGATGACACGAAATATCAGAAACCCTTCACAAAACTCTATCCCATCACCTCCCCAGCCAGGTGTGACCCCTTTTTATATTTGCGTTCCAGGAAGTATTGTACCCAATTACCGAAAGCATACAAAAGGGTCTCTTGAGTCTTCGTTCTCACTGTACCTATGGCTCCTTTCCGTTTGAGGGAGAATAACGTATAGTCTTCCATACATAAGTAGCCAGAAGGAAATTGTCTTCGAGCGCAGACTGGGAACCAGCCTTCCATGACTTTCCATGCCCACTATCACACACAAGCCACACTTCCCACCAATTACCAGTCATTCTGCCCCTCGCCACACATTGACCCCACTCTCCTCCCGCCACAAACTACTAGTGTCTTCCCCCCACCTCTAAACAACAACCTCCCTCCCGCAACACACCGTCATTACCTCCCTCTGCAGGGCACAGGTGTTTGCCCTACCTCCTCCTCCTCCACTAAAAAACACATGTCATAATGCCCCACCACACAGACGAACCACTCTACCCTCATCCCTACACCCTTATTGTAGTCACTTGAGCTGGGCGTAGAGCAGAAGAGCCTGTCTTGTAAGACGGAATAATTGGCCCTCAACATGATCAAGAAGTCACCTGCGTGGCCTCACCTGCCTGAACGACCAAGAGAGAGATAGCTCAAGCGCGAGGACAATGATATATTGTTATACTTCAGCAAGGCCATTACTGACAATGAGCTGCCTGAGTGCATAACACACCTGCCCACCAGTTCATCACTCGCCCACTGCCATCACAATCATTTCCAATATAATGATAATAATAATAATAATAGTAATAATAATAATAATAATAAAAATAATGATAATAATAAATAATAATGATAATATTAATAAAATAAGATAATAAAAATTTACTTTGTTAACTGCAGCTAAAACCTAAAAGTAAACAGAAATCATATACAACAAAAACCGAGGTGCTAAATAAACGGGATGTTAAAAGTCTCTGAATGTGTCTCTGAACTACTGCGTTGGTACATCCCATCTCTAAGAAGGGTGACCGTTCTGACCCCTCGAGCTATCGTTCTGTAGCCCTGACATCTACCACTTCCAAAGTCTTTGAATCCCTCCTCAACCCCCACATCCTTAGACATCTTGAATATCACAGTCTTCTCTCTGATCACCAGTATGGCTTCCCAGGCTAAGTAATAAACTTCACCCGCTTGCCCTACCCAGCAATGTTGGTTCACTTTCCCTCTTCTACAGGTATTACTTTGGTCTTAGCTCTCAAGAGCTGGCTGCCTGTTTGTTCCCACCACTTGGTAAACCACGCAATACTTGGCAGGCTGCTGCATCACAATTACAGTGTGGCCGTTAGCAACTCACGGGTGGGTCATTTTGACGACTGCTTCTTTCCCTACACCTAGATGCATTGGAATTCTCTGCCCTCTTATGTCTTTCCCAAAAACTATGACCTGGTACATTTCAAAAGACAGGTCTATCACTTCTTCCAAAACACGTAAATGCTTTCCCTTGTCTCTTCTCTTTCCCTTTCATAATACTTTCCATACTTCAATCAAGGCCCAGATATGATATGGACTTTCGTCCGTGACTGGAGCCTCTAACGTAAAAACACAAAAGTGGTCAACAGACAGTGTACTTGGAGATGTTCCCAATGGTCGGGAAGAGACTGTTCATGTAACAGGAAGAGGCAATGAACTACACAACACTTCGGTTGTGTTTCTGTAGAAACTTTTTTCTATTTTCTTTTACTTGATCATCACGAAGAACCCTCAAAAATTCCAACTCCTAAACCCCGTTCCTCCAACTAACATTCAAGAAATGTATTCTCAGCTTTCCTTCCAGTCACCTGGACCTGAGCGAGTTGATAGATGCTCAGAGCGAATGTAGAGCCGAAATTACAGCGCAGGGGAGTGTGACAGAATTTCAACAAAACGAGGACAATCAACCTCACTGTACTAATCTTGAGTTTGTTTTTGAAAATATCTAAGCTTCGTCTCCAGCACACTATTAAGAAACAGCAGAGGAACATGACGTTATATGAAGCCACAGAAACTTCGTCGTCATTTATTGATCACCTTTGAGAAAAGTTGTTATGACGCACAAAGGATGAGCGAATGACCCGGTACTGTTTATCTTCGCCTTGGACAGATATATGTGACGGTTTAGCACTGGTAAGGATAGAATGACTGACCACTGAGAACGACATAATAACGTAATTAACGATTCAGACCAGGTACTGCTCTCGAGTCTCCTCCTCCTAATACAATATATATATATATATATATATATATATATATATATATATATATATATATATATATATATATATATATATATATATCATCTAAGTCTGTCTTTAGCCGTAGTCTCGAGAGCCTACCTCATTAGCTTAATTTTCCAAAGGAGGAACAGAGAAGGGGCCCAGGTGAGGATATTCCCTCAAGGGCCCAGTCCTCTGTTCTCAACGCTACCTCGCTAATGCGGGAAATGGCGAATAGTATGAAAGAAAGATATATATATCATAAGATTATCTGGGAGTGGTCGTCTATAAACAAGCCACGCTCTTAAAAAACTGGCTATCACTATTACGTGGCAACTATAAACCAGAAACAGTAGGAGACGAGGACCATATGTGTGCGCTGTGAGTATTGAGAGCACGAATGGCCACGACAAACAACGGAATTAGGAAATAATGCATCACTGGTGCAGGTGGATGTGTTTCACAAGAGTCGCCACACTTCATGTTCAGCAATCTACAACAGATCACTTTGGACCCGTCTATCTTGCCCACAATATCTTATGAATACCAACAAGAACAACTTGCATCTTTCTTCCTCATCCTTCCCTCCTCTTCTTACAGCGATGCCTCGTCACTACCGTGTTTACCTTTTGGGGGGAACAGGCATATGGTAGGCCAGAGAGAGAGAGAGAGAGAGAGAGAGAGAGAGAGAGAGAGAGAGAGAGAGAGAGAGAGAGAGAGAGAGAGAGAGAGAGAGAGAGAGAGAGGCATCCCAGGTGAGGGAGATGAGAACACCTGCGTACCTCACGCTCGCCACACCTGTGCACAACACACGACCACGACGTGACGGATGCACCAAACCCAACCCTTCACACCGCCTGACAATTCAAACTTTCACCCGGGTACAGGCAAGCTTTACCATCGTAATTCACAAACAATACCTAGAAGGGTGATAATAACATGGAACACTTGTGTCGCCTGCACGGCAGCACAGTTATCTTGGGAATGAAATAAGATGGGCGTAATGCTAAGAAAATAATATCAAAACCATCTGTAGTAAATTTTATAGCCCAAACACTGATCTTTCAAATTCTGAGTAGTGTTATTCTAGATTAAACCTTTTTTGTACGAGGCATAATCAGGCGAAGTCCACCTCGAGTTATGGATCTTAATGTTACGTAAAGTACCAACCCTTGGTTGTCAGTCACTGGGGGGCCAAGTCCTCGCACATGGACGCCCCTGGGTAAACTGGAGCCATGTTACGAGCTGTCTAAGGGCGTCCCAGCCGTGGCACTTTACCACAGGCAAAGTTGGCATCTATCATCTAAAATTCAGATGATGGATGAACAGGTGGGTGACCTGTAACCCGTCTGCTCACGCCGGCGATCGAAACAGGTACACTGGATTCATGGTCAGCAACGCTAACCACAATACCAACGACGCGCCTACATATGGGTCTCAAAGCCACTTAACTCTTTGCATGATGCGTTAGACCTGACCCTTGCGACTTAGGTCAAATCTTAAAGTTTTGAGCCAAATTAAGTTCCAGGTTAAACCATGTTGTAGGTGTCATAACTTAGGTAATACAAGTACTGGATCTTATGCCATTCAGTCTAGATTCTGGGGAAACAATTTCATAAAGTTTCACTAACATGTTATTTAATCTTCTCCCAAGTTATGCAAAGGCTATGTCGTAGGTTGAATGGGGACTCCAGACGACGCTGGACATTGTGATGCCTAAGTGCCTCCCAGTCTACACCAGCGGCACAAGAAGACAATGAAAACACTTTATAACACATAGTTACTCGAGGGAGGATTCACTGATCATTCCGACGAACGATAACCTCAATGCCTTTTTACCGAATCCAACTCACGACAGATGGATCATACAACCTTTATATCACAAGACTTCGAGAAGGACATTAAGAACTGACGCGCGACCTAACGGCTGGGCATTATCTTCAAAAAGAAACGAAGTAGACCACAAGCTAGGGATTTATACATCCTTTTCAACAAGGTCTGCCTGGACTTCGATGTCACCCTAATCTAACAACAGCAGACATGGGAGGTGAAGTGATTCCCGTAAGTCCTTAGATGAACTGCAACACGTAACATAACACAGCGTTAAAGAGTCTAACAACGTACACAACTCAAGACCGTCGGGATTTCCAGCTTAACAGCTGCTGGACTACCATGGGAATTACCAATGAAAAGGAGCGGTAAACCCAGAGTCCTAACCTGCTACTCCCAGGATGGTGTATATCATACGGTAACAAACGCTTTTCCATAAAACTTTGTTCCCCAGAAACCGAGCTTACAAACCCGCTCCTCCTTGCCCTTATTTCCGACGTGGTTAAAAATATACATTACAGATCCATAAGATCCTCAGTAATGATTTCATCCATCAACTTTACGAAAAATCTTACATTTAATGAGCCAGTGATACTAGTTCAACGGTGAGGAACCTCTGTTTCTTATCCGGCACACTGAAAATACAATAGCAAAACAAACCACGAAAATCTAAAAAAAAAAAAAAATGATCACAAGAACATAATATACAAACCCTATGAGCCACGTTCTGAAGGCATGACTAGATGACCCACCTCTGAGAGCACAAAATCTACGACTCACCTTAAGTGAGTACAAACGTATGACCCACCTTCTAAAAGCACAGACTTATGGCCCACCTTCTGAGAGCATACACCTTTGAACGATGACGAGGAGCGGTTATCGAACTTCCTTTGAATATAGAAACACTTTGCCTTACGTTAGTAGTTACATAACCTTATTCCAGAAGGGTAAGAATGAATATTCTGAGCAATCAGTACTGATATTGCTCCTCTTGTTAATGTTCTTATTTTCCAACCCAGCATCATCGCTGACTTCATCAGTTCCATCCTTGATGAATTCTCTAAAGTTAAGGTCATCTGGGATCATACAAACCTGCTTATGTCTGCGAGGATCCTCTTCCCCTACTTATGAACCACAAACTTTTTCAATGAAGTGTATGCAAATATCATTCCTTTCAGCATATCATAAGACCACGTATTCTTCTGTGCGATTAAGATTTCTCGGATTCCGCTGTTTTGTGAATTTGATGCATCGAAGGTGTGCAGTTCTGCTCAATGGTGCAATGGTTTCTTACAGTGCGGCAGAGGGAGGGATAAGCTCTTTACACGGTCATATGATATACGTATGATAAGGTAGGATGTTATACAAAATACGGACACCGGGCGGGCATGAGCAGCATTTTACAGCAGGGAATACCAACACCGTAAGCTGGTGAAGCTGTCAGATCGGGCGGTGCCACTGAGCCGCGAACAGTTAAACCCCCTTTGGCCAAGGCACTATCACGCCCACATCGTTTATAAATCAAACATTGTTTTTCACGTCTAAAAACTGTTCCGTACCACCAGGGGTGAACGGGGAACCCCACATCTTCTGCGCACCTAATTCGCAGAACAGCGTGCAAGCAAAGTCTTACACTGTGCTGAAGATAATAACATTCACTTACCCTTATTCAGTGAAAATAGTTGTAGTTCATAAAACAGGGCCCCACAGGAGGTCCAGCATGTTTGTTTATCCTCACACCAACACAAAATCTAAATATACTTCCCGAGTAATTCTTCACACCGGGGGCCTGATAGCTTCGCCCCTCAGCTTATCCCTAATTACAGGCAACTAGAGTGGAAACAAGGCCTCACTGACAGCATATCGTTAACCAAGTTAAAACTTTTATGAATTGAAGACCTGGAGGGGACTGGAGCCTAATGAGATGGCAGAGGGTGATACTCATACGTCTGACTATACTCTTGGTCTGGTAGATGGCAACCTGGTCAGTAGGAGTTTAGCTCTAAAGCGAGTCCGGAGGTGCTCTGTAGTCAGAGAAGCTGCGCTAATCTTGACATGCATAGAAAAATCATCCAAGTTTTCCCAGTACGCTGGTGTGTGTGTGTGTGTGTGTGTGTGTGTGTGTGTGTGTGTGTGTGTGTCATTACGGTTTGAAGGTATAAACCAAATGTTATGAAGAGAGTCTTACACTCGCGGTGCCAATCTCTTAACATCATAATCTCATGTATACACACCTTCTCGTACTCTAAGTAAGCATATATCAACCAGCTCTAAAAGGAAAAATGAACAGCTGTGTTGGCTCTGAACAGGATGCCCTGTTTGGGATTCGAACTGAGGACCGTTTGATTGGTGCGTCGCAGCTTTAACCAACGCGCAACTACTAAAAAACTGTAAAACTGTGTGTGTGTGTGTGTGTGTGTGTGTGTGTGTGTGTGTGTGTGAGTGTGTGTGTGCTATAATTTTGCTCTAAGACCAGGCTGGTCTAGTACACCCAGTCGTCCAGTTGGTTTTACAAGTCTAAAGCTTTACTCATGGTGGTCCTCTTTATCTGTCGGTAATAAAGTTCAACGGATATTTACATTACCTGACGTTTACTAATAAAACCCTGCTCCTCACGTGCGTCTCCTCATTCTACTTACTATGTCATGCCGGCGAGGAATCAACTTTGTATGCAGGTCTGGGACAAGGCCTTCCTGCATTTTCAATGTGTACTCCATGACAAACATTTCGCGTGTACGTTCTCATGATTATAGTTTAAGAGATCTTTCACTGCCCAAATAATTCAAGGGATTTTACTGAATCGATACAGACGGTAAAGGACACATGGCGTTCTCTGACTCGGCAGTATCACAATTACAGGCTCCCAGTGGTGGTGGTGGTGTATCATCCACTTGTAATACAGTCTAATAAGAACGAGTGTTTTGACGAGTGTAAGCACTGGTCTCGATTTCCTCGTTCTGAAAGTTCTCACAACCCAGTCATTCATGTTTACAGATTCGACAGTTTTCCTGTTGTGTTCTCCACATGTGAGGTGACGTGATGGGAGACAAGAGTCAGTAGACCTCTGACACGCGTCTCTCGGGTCCAGCTTCAGTCGTGTTCTCGTCTTGTATTCAGTGAAAGTTTTATTTCTCGTTTCTTCCACGGCGGAGGAATTCAAATCCTTACCCGTTCAACATCGCGTAAACCCTTGGAGTCCATCCACCTCACGAGACTTTCTTGACGCCTCCTCCCACACAATCAACGGGTAGATGTTCATTAATTAATCCTGGTGTCAGAGGACGAAGCGTACCTGTACCTAGTATAAATACGCAGGAAAACAAAAATGAAGACAATCACTATATCCTGGGAACACAACTTTCAAACAATGGGAATGAGTGTCTTGGGTACGATTTGCTTACACCTCTGCATCTTTAAGTATGGCTAAGGTCAGTTAGTTCCACTGATCACAGGGTAAGCGACCGTGTGCACACATCTGAATGTCGATATCTTTGGGAGTTGCCTCCGTAGCCCTGCTAGCGACACACGACGATAAAAACGGAGGCCGACGAATTTGCTCTCAGCACAACTCATAATGGGTTGTATAACTCAGTACCGACCTTGTTGCCCGGGCCTGAGTACAGTACATAACCACTGCACTTCAATCTTACGTCACGTGATGCCCTAGCCCTGAGATGGGTGGTTACTAAGCTTATTAAACTGTAGACTTTATCACGACCAGCTTCAACTGCGTTCATTTACATCTTATTGCCATTCATCCTCTACAGCAAATGACTAAATGAAAACGTTAACAAACATAAACTAAAGCTACCGATATTCAAGTGATCATGTCGTCATTAATATATGATCACAGCTGCGTGGTTTCGGTCACTCCACACGTGTATGTTTTTTTCTTATACAAGTGCACCTTCCCTGTAGCTCTGCCACCGCCTGCCGTCATTACGAACCTGGCCACCAGTACCACTACGGCCACCGTAAATATCAAGCCATGACACAAGGCTATATGACCTCTGGCACTCCAATAAATTCACTTAGTGATGAAAGCAATAATGAGGGTATTAGGCCCCACACTATCTTGTAACTGTCGTGATGACTCTCCATTCCTCGTACCTACACACACAATTAATGACCCGCGTAATCATACAAAAAGCTGCAACTCACCTGGAAATTACGTACATTAGCACCAAGTGAAATCAGCGAATTTCACATTCCATTTTCATCCGGTTACGAAATGCGTCGCTTCGAACTGTCACGTCATTCTCAAGAGGTATAAAGTTTAACTGAGTCGTCAGATCACAGGTACTATAACTCGAAGAAGACGAAATACAAGCTTCCTAAACCCCGTTCAACCTCCATCATTACAGGATCAAAATCTGGTCAACAACACAAGGGTCCACACTGGTCAGTGTTGTCTCATCACAAAATGTTGGCCTTGCTAGCCATCCTAGACCAGTAATCCTTCACCAGATGCCACCTTAACATCTGTGCTCATTCACACGTAACTTTCCATCCCAAAACCTCCCACAGTAGCAGCTCTTCACGTATTAAAGCGTCTCCAAGACCAGGTGTTTAACATGACGAATCTTAAAATACAAATCATAACACTACTTAACTCTGTGCCATTTGGGTTCTTGGCTGATGACGTGTGTCACCCTGACACCGAAAGTCCTTTCTCGAGATTTCTCTCCGCTACATTTTAACATCCTCCCTCGTCAGTGTGAGTACTCTGTCATCACCAGCTTCCCATCATCAACATAATCACACCACCAACCAATCAACTTTACTCCATCCTCATCGTCATCATGACTCAATTCAGTTCTATTACTAAATTAATCATCATCAACGACATGCACATCCTCGCCAACACCCTAAGTGATCGCTCCCCTCCTCCACAACCTTCGCACACCTCTACCCTCCTACCTTAGTATGCAACACAGCGATCACCAGGAAGTGTTGGCCGAGGCTGCTGGTGTAGGGATGACCCTCAAAATCATCTCCCAGTTGACTCAAGGTAAACTAGGACTACCTACGGCACACCTGCTCCCGTCACCGATAGAGGACCCAACGCTGCCGGGTAATACCTTCCTTCAACCTTATGATGGTCCACGGAGGAGGGTCTTCTACCCCAACAGTTCGGTCTGAGACCAACCTACAGTCTGCTCAGTAATAGTGTTGAGGGGTACATAAGCTAGGCTCTCATCCACCTATATACATTTCAAATACATTTGTCATACGAAACGAGTGTGGGACCTAGGTGAGTGCTCAGGACTTGTCACCATCCTGAAAAAAACAAAAAAACTAAGTCATGTGACCATGGATAAACGCCAAACGACATTCCCTCTGGCAGAGGCAGCATGACGGTTTGGCAACTACTCTAAACACCAGGAAAAACTTTTCCCGGTGGCTGCAGACGAAACAAAAACTTTGCATGCAATTAAGTGGCTATGATGAGGTTCAACACAATGGATCAGGTACCATCCACGGGCTACCGTGTTATTATAGACAAGACAATCTACTACAGATCAAATATCAAAGTAATTTATCAACTGGAAAAAAAAAAATTCACTCATACTGAGTTTCGAAGCATTGTCTCAAAAAGAGTGAAGCGTTACACCAAGGTTCAGGTGGACAACAGGGGTTCTAACGAGGTTAAAAATTAAGAATAAAACAATGGTTCTAATAACATACAAAAACATAAACTATGACAATTTCTCTTTGTTATAATTTTCTACCTCTGAGGAGCCTGCATCTTTCTCAGCACTGGTAAGGTCTGACAGCCTCGCTTGGACCTGAGTCACTGTAACTACGTAACCGTTTTCTAACACTCTCTCTCTCTCTCTCTCTCTCTCTCTCTCTCTCTCTCTCTCTCTCTCTCTCTCTCTCTCGCTAATTCCTCACAACTTTCCTCCCTCCTTTGCAGGTTCTGTAACTCTAAATCTTGACTCAATGAACATACTTTGTATTCCTGTAACATCCACTCTATCTATCTTGGAAACATCACACTACGGAAAGAGAGAAGTCTACCTCTACGAAACTGGGGAGTCCTTTTTAAATGTCAAAATTTCTTTTCTTCTGAACAGCTGCTCCGTTTATATAAAGGGCTGATCCGTCCTTGTATGGCGTACTGCTCTCACAACCGGGGCAGTTCTAGCTCTGCATCCTTACTTGACGGAGATGAGTCAATACCGGTCCGCCTTATAAACTCTCCCATGCAATACTGGTTCACTTTCCCTCTTCTATAGGTATTACTTTGGACCTTGCTCTCGAGAGGTGACTGCTTGTGCGCGCCCCCACCACGAGGTAGACCAACCAATACTTGACAAGCTGCTGCGTCACATGGGCCGTTGTGGGCCGTTGGCAACCATGGGTAGGCCGCTTTGATAGCTGGTCTTTTTTTCCCTGTACCTCGACACTTTGGAACACTCTACCCTCTCAAGTCTTTCCCAATAACAGACGTTGTAGAAATGTTGCGTGTATCTCTGTGTGTAAGCAGAATGCAGGGCAACTGAGCGGTAAAATGTTCGGTGGCTTCATTGTGGTAGTTGCATCGTGGGTATGAAGGGTCCTGGGATATGCTGAGTTTGTGTTTGGAGTAATTCAGGGATGGGTCACATCTAAAACACTGACGGAAAAGTGCGATCCGAGTTTGTCTAGGGAGTGTAACTTCAGATGGGTGTGTATGTATGGTGGGGTGTGGTTTTTAAGATAAAGAGATGGGAGGGTGGCTGCTGTTTGTCTGTCGCATCATTTCAGTGTGTATGTGCTTTGTTAGTGTTATGTCTGCTGGTAATGGGGGAATCTGTGAGTCTCTGCTGAAGCGGGTGAGGCTTGGTGGTTGGTCATGGATTGGTTTGTAAAGGAAGGGTCTAGTGTTACTGCACAGAACTGAGTGCAGCGCATGTTGAGATGGGATTGTATTAGAGATATCTTTGTTTCACTATGTAGGTCAACGTTGAGTCTTGCGGTTGCTAGGCAGCAAGTGATTTTTACCAAGTGCCGTAACTGGAGTGGTTTGCAGCCTTGTTAAATTCGCTTTTGAGAGCGGGGAAGACCGGACAGGTGAGGCGGAGTTTAGAGTGGAAAGAATGAATTGTCTGTAGACAATGCTAAAGGATTCTCTCTCTCTCTCTCTCTCTCTCTCTCTCTCTCTCTCTCTCTCTCTCTCTCTCTCTCTCTCTCTCTCTCTCTAATATATATATATATATATATATATATATATATATATATATATATATATATATATATATATATATATATATATAAACAACTACCTCCCAGTCCAAACTGAGACCCCTCTTGAAAATTGGTCCCTAATGTTAAATGGACGTTTCTGTATGGCAAAACAAACACACACAAACACCAACAACTGCGGGAATCTGTGTGAGAGAGAGTGTGAGAGAGGGACTTGGGAGTCTAAATCGTCCCTAACCTGTCGCAAGACTCGGGCATTAGAAGATTAGTAAAGGAGACGAAGTGTCCACTGGCAAACATTAGAAAGACATTCAAATACATGTATAAGAGGACATTCAACGAAGCTTTTTGCATCCTACATTAGGCCAAAACTACATTATATTTCTCAAGTTTGGTCACCACACTAAATAAAATCACAAATAACAAATGGAGTTGGTCCAGAGGAAGGCAACACTGATGGTATAAGAATCAGGCGAGCCAAGGCCTTAAATATGTCACTCATAAAGAAGAAAAGAGTAAGAGGCGGCCTGACCATAGCCTTTTAAAGTTTCTAAACCATCTTGATGATGCAAACTGTGAACAGTTCTTCGAGAGTTCCATGGATAGAACAACCAGGGGCTATAACATGAAACCGAGGAAGGGGCTTGTTGGAGTGGAGCTAGATGAGTGGAATGCACTGAATTATGAGACTGAGAATGCGGACACTATGCAAAAACTTAGATTTTGAAAGAAATCAGAGAAAGTCTAAGATACGGGAACCCACGAGTGCAAAACACCCTCCCGCTAAAGTGTAAAGAGGCCATTACAAATTAGCAATTACACACACCGAAAACGAAACCCCCTTTCTGCCTTTAGGGACAGTAGTAATTATGGTAAGCTTAAACTAATGTCGTGTGGCAACATGAAGCGATTATTACAGACGCTGGTTCTGGGCATGACTAATATTTAGCAATGCACCGTAATAAGGCAATTACTGAGTAAGGTACTAACTAATGACAGTTAAATGTTAAAGAGGAAACAGTGCTGACCCATAAACAGCACATGTAACTAGAAAGACACCAAGGTCTTCAGAAGAGATAGCCTTTCATTACCCTCAGTTAGTTACTAGATTGTGGGTCAGAGGTGTAGTGGTTAACACAAGTTGATTTATGATCCACCCGTGACGGTTCGATCTCGGGCGCGGCCAGACAGCTCTCTCTCTCTCTCTCTCTCTCTCTCTCTCTCTCTCTCTCTCTCTCTCTCTCTCTCTCTCTCTCTCTCGTACAAAAGTCTACATCACAGCCGGGCCTTAATCCAAATGTTCGTCCTTTCTCTGGTTTGAAAATACATGGGTACTACACTGGGTTGGAATAAATAATCAAGAGTGTGAGAGGCCTAGCCAGTCAACAGCTCGAGAAATGGCCCTCACTGATGAGCCTTTTGACACGACCACGGAGGAGTATTTTACTTTTTTCTTCCTCTGACAAACGGAAATTCACAAGAGGATGGAAGATCAGGCAAACATGACTGGGTAAAATACTAACGTCGCAGCACAGCTCTGAGGGTCAGAGTCAACACATGTAAGGAAACTCCATCTTTATAAAGAATGAGGAGACAGGCAACCTAATCAGTCACCCTACTTCCAAGATCAACAGGATTTTGACAATGATTACCGAGTGCAGTCTGAGATATGCGCATGCACAGAAACCACACACACACACATGAAAAACTACTCCTTTTAAAATCTATGCAGAAGACTGTCTACAAACAAGCAGCTAATTCCAGTATAATATTAATCCGGTAAGACTTAGCGAAGCGAAGCCTGAGGTAAGAAAATGAAAATTCTGTGTATACGGGCAGGCGGACGTATAGGTAAGTTGGGTTTTCATCTTGTTCTGGACATCAATGAAATAAGCAATGTTACCAAGACTGTTGAAGACTCGAACACATGATTCCTTATAGCAAGTGACTGTGTGTCAAGATTCACCACGCCTTAGCCGAGAGCTGGCCCACTACCTTCATACGGTCCCTCCACCACTTTTCCCCTATCCCAGGAGAAGGGGCGCATAGCCAAATATGCCTCGCCCATGAGGTGTCTAGAAGCAATAAAAGAAAATGTGGATTCTCGAGATACTACTGGTGAGGGAGAGGAAAATAATATAAACCTTAAAGTACTGTGAAAAAGTAAGAAACTAGAAAGGGGCATGAAGAACACCATGCCCCTCCACACTCATCCTTCGAGACTCTCTCCTCCCTACGAGTCCATACATATGATACAAGCACCCTAAATTCAAAGCTGCATTTCGACTATCTATGTCTTTCCGCGTCGTAGAAATAACATGAGCATTTCAGTGGGAGGTGTTGGTGCTAGACGTGAGGAATGGAGATGTCTACCACCGTCTATTAAACTGTAGAGGTGGGGGGTCAAGAATGGCCGGAGACTGGAAAAGTTTCTATCCACATACAATCTTACAGCCACATGTAATATCCTGTCCCTTCCAGAACCCCGATTGAGTTCCATCATAAACATAAAGTGACAGAAATATCTGCACAATGTGAAGTATATATATAGCCATGCTACTCAGGGGCGGGCCCATAAATAGTATCGTCTGGGGAACTCAATAATTCAACCATCACAGAACACATGAAACAACACGCAATCAAAAAGGTCAAGATATAGCTCTATAAACTAAACATAACTCACTCAGTAGGATGTCGTTCACCGAAAGACTTGAAGGTCACAAATAAATGCAACAGCCAAATGAGTTGTGTCCCAACAAACTCGAGCCTAACACGAAAACTGAGTACAAAACCTCAAAACCATGACACACATGGCGAACTCCCCATCGTCCAGCTACTACTAAGATCGTGACAGCTGCCATATGCTTCCATTCGTGTAAGCTAAAAGGGCAAGCAAGGTACGACCATCACGAGCGGTGCGGGAGGGTGTCGGCGCCATACATCCGCATCTCTTCTCATGATTAGAGAGAGGATCACATTTCAACTATCTCCAGCAGATATGACAGCCAACGTGATCTTTAGTCATGTAACCATCCAACATCCCCAGCATCCTGTCCCTCTTCACCATCCTAGTTTTTTGTCAGTTTCTGCTTCTCGTATGTTAGATCTCGTCTCAGCTGACTGCAGTAAAACTCACTGCTATTTCTTCCCGACTGATATTCGTCGAAGTTTCTCCTCTATGAACGAAACCTAAAATACATAATGAATATATTCTCTCTTATTCGTGACATTCTGTCTGCTTCGTGTAAAAGGAAGGTGGTTCAGGGTGTGGAGATTCAGCAGCTAATTAATAGCTTTTTTTTTACTTTTATGGTGAAGACGAGAGAGTAATGTGCAAGTAATTAGATGATAATTTATAAACATGCTCTTTAAACCAGTGAGACAGAACTATTAGCTGAACCTTATATTTCTGACCACATGTTTTAGTAATACTCCATTTCAGCTTATCACAACTACAGAATCACTCTTTTTTTATAGTTAAAAGGAAAAAAAATCAGCAGACCTGTCTACTCCAAAGAAGCTAAGGGTCACTAGAGGGAGATGCCACTGTCTCTATGACACACGTACGGTGGTGGCTCCTAATTACCAGACTCTCCACCAACAAAGTCATAGCATTACCAATATCAACAGTATCCACGGGTACCATGACACACTTGACTGTCAACGTGTACTCACCACCTGCACCGCACACCATGATCCTACACGTCGTCCCACCATTGTAAACTCTCTCCCTGTACTTTACACATAGGTGTACTATGCACTATATAGGTTTTCATTACCACCATCATCGTTTCCATTCTACTTACCAATATGAGTTGCCATCCTTACAAGAGGTATGATGTAGCTTCAATACCAGCAAGCATTAGTATTACCCACAGGCGAAGATTAAACCTATCACCCGTTTCTCTCGTCTATCATCACTGTTTCCTGTCACATGGTGCCACCACCATAACGAACTTGAGCACCATGCAAAGGCTCACTACCGGTGCCACGTCAGGTGCGATATCACTATTCACAATCCCGGGCTGGCACTCTGCATCACCGTCAGAGCAAGTCACCATCACACGTCACTACTACTACTACTACTGTCGACCCTGCGAGGGATAGGGTCCCCCTGCCAACACATCAGCGAAGCCAGGCGTCAGTCCTCGGGTGAGGGTGACACGGTGTAGGCAGTGGAGTTAGTGAGGGCAGCAACCGAGCCGCAGTGGCCCCTTACTCCTCCTCCTCCTCTTGTGGCCAACTGATAGACGACACAGATAAGATACCGCCACATGATACTGCCCTCCCGCTACCTAATTAACTGACAGTTACAATTAAAATGGGTTTCAGCCACCAGAAGCATTTCAGGGGTATGTCTACCGTCTCATTACCCTCACAACTTACTCTCTGGACGCCTTCCCTTGCCATATCCCGGTTATCTAACAACGGTGTCATATACAGACTAGTTTCTGCCAGTAACTGCTTCATTATATATATATATATATATATATATATATATATATATATATATATATATATATATATATATATAGAGAGAGAGAGAGAGAGAGAGAGAGAGAGAGAGAGAGAGAGAGAATGTATATATAAAGCGACGCTTTACACCCCAGATCACTGCATGCTATAATGGAATTTGGTTTTCTTACAACTAACATAATCTTACAGTGTGCTTCACTACTCAGGAAACAAACACTGGTCAGCAACACAAGCGGCCCAGGACAACACCCGCAGGTCTAAATGTTTGTGTAACACAATAATTCAAAATAAGTAAATATGCAACTTCTATATACGTCAACATACAGAAAAACAATTCCAAAGTAATATACGAAATAAACAATACCTTGACGCTTCCTCGCTTCCTCGGGAAACAGTGAACAAGTATAAAAAAGAAAACAATGATAAAGGAACGTAATAAAACGAAAACTTCCCATTATCATTACTATTCATCTTCCTAGGCACTGGGACATATCCCAGTTGTCATGAGCGGCTTCAGGACAGAGTCTTCACACAGACGTGGCAATAAGCGTGCCTTAACAATGTAACAAGCAACCAGTTCCTTTCAAGTGTACTAAACCAGTCCCGCATCACAAAGTAATATGCCAGTCTGAAACACTCTCACCATGACAACAGTAAAGTGTGTCCATTAGGTTTTATTTCTGTGTTATGTAACGTTCATCTTTGTTACGCAACTTACTCTTCCTTTCTGTACGTCATCCAATTATCCTCCTGCGTCTGTACGTCATCCAATGGTAACGTAAAGCGGGAACCAGTGTCCTCCATACCAAGAGCTTGCTGACAACGGCAAGCAAGATCAACATTCACCCTACAGTTACCACCAGACGAGGCAGCGTGGTGACACAATCTTCAACGCCACAAATCGCCACTACCAACAACATTATGCGGATAACCCCAGCAGACAGCAGCAGTAACCACCATAATCTGCACAAGACACCTTCAAACTGCCACTTTCACCAGCCAGGCTGGCAGCAACCAACCCCTCTACAGCAGTAACAGCGCTCCCGACACAACTGCTGACACCAACTTACCCTTAACGACAGTAAAAAATCACTCCCTTCCCAGCGACTAAGAGCGGCCCACCATCAACAACACTATCGTTGAGGAAATGGCCGCCGTAGACAATAACATTACCATTGAGATCATCTCAAACGAAAGTAGTACTGTTGTCAGTACTAGAGCCGCTGATAAGCACTGCATTTCCAACATCACCAGCATCATTTCCCCCAGAGTAGCTGGGAATAATCCCTTCCCGCACTTCACAGGTTGGTGGAACATTTCGTCTCTGATGAACCACGAGGTTGATGTTTCTGCCAGGTCTCGCCCATGTTGAATATTCATCACTAGTCTGCTGATGATGACCAGCTATAATCATCCCTTTCAATCAGGATCAACCTTCATCTAATAGATGGCGCGCCCACCAAAAGAACAGCGTGGGGAAATCCTCACTAACAAGCACCCGATACTAAACTCAGAGAGAGAGAGAGCTGGGGGCGGTGCAACTTCTGTTACGTGGAAACTGTTAAGATGGGTCGGTTTAGAGGGCTTGTCTCTAACCCTGGCCTGGTCTGAGACCAAGATGTAACCGTCTTTAGCACAGTGGCACTTAACTAGGCTCACTACAGAGTTCAACCCTCTTGTCTCTCCTATCATACGTCCTCACCAACGTACCTTACGGTTTAGGTGGCTGTCTTCGACCCCCCCCCCCCCCCCCCCCCCCCAGAGTTCAGTCTGTTGACCAAGCTTCCCTAATGAGGGCCTGGTTTACCAAGTTAACTGATAACGAGCGTCCCCATTTATCAAACGCCGTACAGCTTGGCTGATCTGCTCAGCACGGGGATCCTGGCCAGATGGTTTTTAAGAGAAGTCGAGGGGTCTGTGCTGTTCCTTATTATTAGCCAATGACTAATCAGACTTGAGCCTTTTGAAGTCTATACCACTTTATGTAGCATCTCCTACTCAATCTCTGCATTTCAGTCATTTCAATTACACACTCGACCCAGTTCGTCATTCCAGCTAGGGAATTATCTCCGTTAGCAGGCTTGGATGAGGCCTTCTGGTATTTTCCATATGAGCATGAAGAAGCGTCTCTTACGTTTTCGTGCTAACGAACAAGTACAGCTTCAGAGATTAAGCCCGTCCCATTTATTCATGTTTTACTGAATCCATGAGGGCGGTGCAAGAATTCTGGAAGTCTTCTAGCTTATCTATATCTCCGGATCTATGTGATGTTAGCACACAACAGCATGGCAATCAAAAGGAAACAATGTTTTTGTGCCGTCACTAAAGGTCTTCTTGCTCATATACTGAGCTTTACTTCGACGTGATGCCAAATCATATCAATAATTTCCTCACTGTGTAACCAATGCAGTATTGCTATTATTGAGGCCCAGTCCTTGAACCTTTTTTTGCACTCTGTATCCTCTTATGCGCCACCGCCCACAGGATGGGTAGGAGTGCACAATAAATCAGCCGCTCTTGCTGCAAAAATATGTTATCTGACTTTATCACTATTTATGTCTTGCATTTCAAAGGTAAACAGTACGAATTTCATGAAGTGAAAGACCAATCAACAGAGATTGTGTCCGATGCGTATGTCCAATTCCTCCTTGCGGAGGTGTGCACGGAGTGGGAGGTGAGCCTTACTAGGTGTGAGCTTGTTGGGTGAGAGCCAGTTGGGTCTGCTGGTAGGCGAGTCCAAAGCAGTCCCGCCGCACCAGGGTACATACGGGAAATGCTAAGTTGCCAGCACGGAAAAAGAGGAACTGCGGAGGGTAGGGTTATCCTGGACGGTGACGGTTTTCAAGTACAGACTGGAGGAGATTTTGGAACAGACGACGGTGGAAGGAGGAGGAGGGGATGAGGGTCAATAAATGCGGGAGCACTAACTATCACGGTTGGGTTCAATCGGTGCAATGACGGCCCTTCGTGAGGAGGTCTTGGGGTACACTGGCCATACTGGAAGGGATGAAGGTGCACCTTCGATCTTGACGAGGTTCAGAATGGCCACTAACGATCCTGGAGAGACGTCATCGATTACACCGACGGTTCTGAGTGGACGTCATCGATTACACCGACGGTACTGGAGCGATGTCATCGATTAAACTGGCGGGTCTCGAAGGGATGTCGTGTACCATGCAGATGGTCCTGAAAGCCTAGGGGATACATTATCGGTCCTAGGGTACTGTCACGTGACGCCTCACCGGTCCTGAAAAGATGTGACACCAGCCGTTCTCGACCGTCTTCTAGGGATGTCACTGGTTATCACAGGCAGTCCTGGAGGGGTCGTGTGGTACAATGACGGTCCTGGAGGGATGTCATGCGGTACAAAAGGCAGCCCTCGACGGATGTCATATTACACCTGAAGTCCACCGACGATCTTGATGGGAAGTCATAAGGTATGCCCAAGGTTCTCAAAGAGATGTCATGGGGTACAGTGATGATTCCGATGGAATGGAATGAGGTGCACAGACCGTATGCATAAGAGATGTCACAGGGTACACTAACAATCCTAGAAGGATGTCAGGAGGGGTACACTGACACTCCTGGGGTGCACTGTGGTGGGACGGCTAGCACCAACATCCAGAGACTGGCTCCGACCTCTATGCCAACGGCTACAGGCAAGGCGCCATGCAGGCCGGAGTTTGGCGTGGGTCCACAAGCTGGGATACACACACTTGGACCCGTTGGAAAACTCGACACATGCGCGGTGCAGCAAGATGGGCCTGGGAGCTGCCCTGGTAAGACTGCTGTCTGATTCTTCATGTTGGGGAGCATCGGGAACACAAGGCCACCAGACAAGACCCTGAACGCGGTGCCCCTGCATGGGAGGTAGACACCATGGTCTTCTCATAGAAAGGTAAGAGACAAGGTATGACAAAAAAAAAGCATTCAGGTTAAACCTGACCTCCTCTGGTGCTTGCAAGCCCGACTCTGGTTATAGGAAGAGGGATGGACAATAGATGGGAGAACATTCCACAGTAGAGATGTATGAGGAAAGGTGGAGGTATCATAACGGTCAACCCTCGCGAGGCTGGTCTACTACACAAACTGTGGTCCGAGGCAGCCACGGGCGTGCCGCTCATCTCTATGAAAGCTGGAGTATCTTTGAGTGGTAGCAGGATTGGAGGACGGGCGTCCAATACGGTACTACTGAAGGGTCCAGCCTTAAGGAGCATCTGCCCTCCACTCCACAAGACGGCTCTCACTCCCAAATTCCCTCTAAGTAGTAGCATTTGGGGTGGTAACCTTCTCCATGAGGAGAGAAAGGAGGATCATCATCCTTACTTGACCCATACGTACCATGCACCGTGGTCAACACTAGGGATCCACAAAATTCTGTTTCTGCCGCACCAACTGACTTTTCCTTTTTTTCTGGTTTCCCACAGAGGTCACCCCCTTCTGAGTGAAGCGCTTCAACTGCAGGCCAGAGCTTTCCAACGATATACTCGCTTACTTCAACTTGCTTCGCTTCTTCCACATGTGCATTACTATGCTGCTATAATCCTTTCTCACGTTCTTCTTGACGCTTTTTAAAAAATCATCAAGCTTTGTTACATCCTCCTGTTACGGGTTTTTATAACATCAAAAAGTTTTATGCGAATCCTCAAGTGACGAGAGCAAATTGCTAAAGCATGTTCCAGCTTGGGTATATTACATGTCGTATACAATCTCTTAAACATTCCGCTGTTCATGTTATATAAAACGAATACTGACAATGACCAAAATGTCTCGAGTGACTTTCTTGTAAGACTGACCTGATGTCAACTGAAATGTTCCTTTCAGAGGATGAGTATTGTAACTTGCTTTTCCCCCCACCTCACTGTGATAGTCCCAGCCCGATCTCTTAACCCTCTTCTTCATCTTCATTACTTTGCGTTTTCCACAATTCACCTTCACTGCTCACATCTCTTCATAATTTTTTGCATTATCACAAGTCATATTCAGGCGTGATGCCGTCTCATCTGGCAAGTTACTTACGTATATCAATAGCACAGGATTACAAGCGGGTAGGTTCCTGAAAGAACCCCACTTGTCACCCCTGACCAACTCGAAAAGATTCGCCTGACAAGTGTTATCTGTTCTCTACCAGTTAGAAAGCAATCAATCCACTTATGGAGTCCTCCTTCAAACTCTAGCTTGAATATCCACCTTCATCATCAATCTCCCGTTGTGGACAGCGTTAACGGTCCTGTGACATCTCAAGGAAACATAATTCACCTATCCATCTCTATTCCCTACGACATTGCTTACTCTCGTAGAGATCTAGTAGATTCGTTGTGCAAGATCTTCTCTTTGACTCCATTCCAATTTTCATTCCAGCAGTTTCTGACACTCATGATATCATCAGTCTGTTCTCTGACTATTCTTCTGTATGTTGGGTAGACCACGTACATTAGAGACACTGATACCTTTTTCAATGGTATCATTACGAAAGCTCTCTTCCATTCCGTCGAAACTGTACCCTCAACAAGAGATACTAAACAACATATCAAGCGCCATGTCCTGCGTTTCTGCACACTCCTTCATAGCAAGTGGCAAGATGCATCTGGTCCAAGAGCCAAGGGAGGGTCCAACCCCTTCAAGTCTTCTACTTAAGGCTTCGCTTCAATGTCTTCAAGGTATATACCCTCACTCCCTGACAGGCTGCGAAAGTCATCATATGCCAGTAACTATAATTCCAGGATCCCATGGTGTTTTATCTATATATTTTCCCTGTAAAAATTATACGAATTCGTTTAGAGATACTTTGTCAATGATATGTCTCTCGCAACCTTCTCCTAGTCGTGGTATAATAATTTCAAGCTCTCTTGTATCTTTCAAGCGCTGGCTGACTTCTACCCCACCGACATTCATAATATCTTCCCTGGTTCCTACGCATATCATCTCTGTTCTGAGTATCATAAGCAAGGAACATTGTTAACAACATTTACATCATTTCTTTATGTTAAATCTGAAGTAAGGTTCGTATATAAATAATCCTATATGAACGACAAAGTTTTTATTTTGCATAACCAATTTCACGAAATTTTCCACGATTACTTCCATATCTTGAAATCTGTTCCCATAAAAACATTTTGTTACGTTACTGTGTATACTTAATACAGCAACGCTCTGTGCTTCAGTCTGCATGTGCATTCGAACACTGTGCTATCAAGCTTGTAGTAACATGGCACCTTTCAGGCGGAGGCGTGTCCATTATCTTTATTCGCTGCGCATACTATAGTGGGGACAACTGCCTGACCCTGGGTCGAACCCGCTTCTAAGGGGTTGCAAACGCCAGTCGTTACCACACAACCCGGACGCTGCTCGCTTAGTAACCATGAACTTATGCGCAGGGTCATTCTACGCTGTTAGTTTGCCCCCTCAGGTTCACTATAACACTGCAATCATGGAACTTTGAAGAGTGAACAACAGGTAGCCAACTTATCTCATGGCACAGGTGGTCATGCTACTGTACTAACAGCTAAACACGTGCTCCTGCATGTAAACACACACACACCCACACACACACACATATGTACACAATCAGACAGATGCGCACCATACAGACGCACGTGCACGTATGTATACAGGCAAACTCACTCTCAAGCACGCAGGCACACATAAACGAGCATACTATCGTGACAGTACACGAACGAACGGCCTGTGAAATTTACGTGTCCGAAGCCCACACTAACCGGCCGTGTGTGATACCAGAAATAAAATTTATCAAGGTAAACTGCAGCAAGCAGGGGGCAAACAAACCTAGGTGTAGTCCACGCCGCAAAAACCTGCTCCATTCTTGCTACTTTGCAATATTATCCACCTAGCTAACTCACCTATGCTCTGCCTCAGCTAAATCAACCTTCAAGCATGCGATACCGGTACACTGTATGTAACTACTATTTGTGTGTTGCGTCTCTTAATCTCGTATAAATATGTGCCGAGTCTTTTACTCGTGTGTGTATACACCCTTATAACCCCAACTAACAAAAGTACCCATTAATCGACCAGCCCAAGGGGAGGATGAACACTTGGATTGGGTGTGAGCCGACTGCCGGGCCCAGGATTCGAACACATGAAGGCCATTGCTGGCTCGTAGTCGATGTGTCTGTTTTAAGTGTAATTAAGTATATGTACATTTCTGGGAAAGGAGTTTTACACTTAGGAGCACCATCTCTTGACCATTCCCTACGATCTTACATTTTGTTTGTATAATCGTTTGCATATATCAAGTTCATATTAATTCTATTTCATTCATCCACCATTTTATACTATACACGTACTTATTGAAATTTTTCTTTACATGTTTCAAGCCTACTTACGTATGTCCTCCGGTTGTTCTCTCCCTGCATCTATCGAAGAACTGTCACCAACGTCATCAACCTCCTATAAAATTTTAAAGTTGTGATTAGGTTGCCTCCCATCCTCTCTTCTTTAACGAGGTGGGCAAATTTAGGGCCTCCGACCTTTCCCTCTAACCCTTTTACCATCTTTGTTATTCTCTTCAGGAACTCCTCTATTAGCTCTCTGTGCTTTTAAAAATGTGACCAAATTTGAGAAGCATATTCTAATTTTGGCCTTTTGTAGAATGTGAAAAGCTTGCTCGATTTTTCCTTAACCATGTTCTCACTTCTTACATTCACAGGGTCCATCTCTTGAATGTGTGTTTGTGATTACTATTTGTCTATTTGTGTGTTATGTGGCGAGAGTTTTAAACTCGTGTCGTCCCATGTTATACATATATACACACACACACACACACACACACACACACACACACACACACACATATATATATATATATATATATATATATATATATATATATATATATATATATATATATATATATATATATATATATCGACCAACCCACAGGAAAGGATGAACACCTGGTTGGGAGTAGGCCGACTGCCGTGTCACGGATTCGAACCCATGTGGACACGTGCATACCTAACAGTCAGTATACCTAAATTGCTACACAACGGAGGCTCGTGTGTGTGCATGTGTGGCACTGATAATCAAAGACGGTGTAGTGGAAGTGCTGAAAGATGCAGGAGTACGTGGAGGTGTTAGTGGGTGATACTCATTGTTGCTGTTGACAGCGGTGGTGGACAGTGGGAGAAAACAGTGGCAGAGGTAATGATGCAGGATGGTGATGTTTGTTGTTGGGAAAGCAAAGGTGGTAAGGAATGGTGATGGGGTAAATAACTGTGGCGATACTAGCACAGCATCGTAACAATACGAGGTGGAAGCAGTGACTGATGTTGGAGAGGCTGCGAGAGCAGGAGTGTTGGTGATCCTGTTGGCGGTAAGGCAGGGCAGCAGCAGGACGGTGGTGCTGATGACGATTGTGTAGGTGGTCAGTTGGTGAAGCTGCTGGTGCACTGATGGTGGTTAGAAGTGTAGGTGTTTGAGGAGGAGTGTGGTGGTGGCTAATTTGAAAGTGGTTGAGGGAATAGGCACAAAAAAATGACAAGTGGAGGAGGAGGAGGACGACGAGGAGAGGCAAATGTGTGTGTGTGTGTGTGTGTGTGTGACATGGTGCAATGAAGGTGGTGGTGTATTAACATCGGTGGCGGTAGTGCCGTCAATGACAGTGCTGGCCGGTGAGGTGGTGCATGGGATGGTGATGGTGGAGGCGGCAGAGGGAGGGGAGTGGGTAGTGGTGGTGGTGGTGGTGCTGATAGTGTGTAGTGGTGGCAGTGGGTGGAGAGGGAGGTAGGAAGAATATCCCCAACATGCCAACTCATACAGGCTCTGCTCAGCACACCAACATCATGCCATTTTTATCACCCACAGCATTATACGCAACAGGTTCAACGGACTAACTAAATATAACATTACCTTACAGCAACAACCCAGCGCCAACAAGATTAAGAAGAAAATAAAATAGAACTAGCAGGGTTGCCAACACTGGCGCCGGCAGAGACTCTCCCACGGTACTCCGCCGTTACTGTTGGTACGTCTGCGAGAGCGGTGGAGGGATAGAGGCGGGGTGGGGGATGGGGGGTGAGCTCCACGCAGTGCTGCCTCACTCCCCAGTCCTGCTCAATGCCAGCACATACACTTTCTCACTAACTCCTCTACAACTTTATCCAGGAAAAACACATACATTTCCACCTATATATCAAACAACACACATAAAAATGAGATTGACAAACTGTTGGATGAAGGTATGCTGTGTTTGGACGTGTGATTAGAGAGGCACAACCGGACTAACGCGTCTTGTGGCAACCGCCTGTGGTGGTGGTGGTGGCGGCGGCGGCCTGCACCAGGTTGTGTATCGCACTAATACACTGCCACTCAACACTCCCTACACTTTACCTCCAACGAAATACATGATGGATATCACCCCCTCATATCCCACTGAGCCACCACCTACCGTCACCACTACCACATCAAATGTCAAAAGCTGCTATAAATAAGAATGCGTCTTAAATATAATATTCTAGCCTCGATACCGGCCCAGGAAACTTCTTATGGAATACAGTGACTCCCCGGTGCTTGTATTGCTGCTCTTCAGGCCGACTCCACTACTTCACAGACGTACTTCAGTTGATAATGATATTATTCCAAAAGCAAGTCGTGATATACTAGGAGACATGCATGAATACAGTAAAAAATAATAAGAAATAGTAAGAGAGAGAACATTTTACATTCAGAATTATTGAATAAGCTGATAATCTAAATATTGACGGCCGCCATATGTGCTCAAGCATGTGCATATTCACCGGAAAAATCTAAAAATAAATACTTCCATCAAAAACTCAATGCTCACCAGGGGAAAAAAACTGTGGTCCAATAACTTTTGACTTTTTACCTGATGTACTGCAGACTTTACTCGATATACTGCTGACTATGGTTCAGTTTCTCTACCAAACTGGACCTGCAGTGAAACGCTTTTGTCTCACCAAAGTACAATCATAGAAACGGCAAACATCGACTCCCCCATAACACTTCCAGGATGGACCTACCCACCAACATACCCATAATACGCCCCTGGCAACCCTAAGCTAATCCATGACAATACCAGACCTTACTCTACCTCACTACCAGACCTTACTATTCTACCTCACTATGACCCATTACACTCATATTAATGCCACACCCCTGCTTACCCCTAATTCAATCCACGGTAACCCCACATCCTATCTTACACACACGACACCCAAGCCAACGCCATATCCCTTTACAATCAACATACAGAACGCAACCTCGCATACATGGTCATCCATAACAAACATACAGTAAACCCACTGCGCAGCTTAAACATAGCTTCCAAGGTAACCCAGCACACTCTTTTACCCTTACATCAAGGTATTACACCAATAATTTCACGTATCTTTGTTAATACTTAACCTAACAACCCAACTCGCCCACAACAAGTGGGGACGTTTACCTCCTTGGTTACCCTTAATACACCGGGAACAACCCTACACCCAATCTAACCCTCAAAATACCCATGGTGCCCCACACAGGATTACATCCACGTTACCCTCAATATATCCATGATAATCCTACAACACATCCACACCTCAATACGCCCATGGTAACCCCCACATCCAGGATAACCTCGCATCTAAGCTAACCCAACACCCTCTCCCAACGAATACTTCATAAACCTCGCATCTAAGCTAACGCAACACCCTCCCAACGAATACTTCATAGCCTTGCCAAGCATGTCTACAACTGGCGTCTAAGACCATTTCCCTTTTCGGTACAACCAGACCTTTATTTTTTGTTCCCTCGCCAAGCCTCTAATTACCAGAAGTGATCTGGGTTCCGAGGGCCGCCAGTTTCATATGAGTTCATAAATGCTATTTGTTCGTTTGTATGAGGCTTTCTTTAAATAATTATATTTCAAACAATTACACATACATCTACTATCGTGTGGGGCAATGAAAATGGTCCATTGCTTTCTGTCAAGTTACTCTTCCAATGCTCATATAGTCCTATCATATAGAAGTTTCACGTTTTTTCATCTTATTCATGTGTGTGTTCATGCTTCTCTTTTCTTCGCATTTCTGATTCCTTGCGGCCATCGTTTTGAGAAAAGGCACGTTATCATGGCGTGAGACACAAATGTCTTTTAAGTTACCCTTGAAACGAAAGTACACAAAGTTTGGTTGCTGACCCAACGCCTTAACCTATCCTAACAGTATAATCTTATATATCAAAAATGTTCGGGGTAAAGTAAATCCATGAGATGTATTCTTTGTTTTACAATTATTCTGGAGGACTGTTACTTCCTCCACTGCTTGTTCTAGCTTGCGGCACCGTTACTCCTGTGATTATCAGGCCAAGAGACCTAAGTATCCTCAACAACTTGACTGATACAACACATTTCTTTGGTACTTGTCTAAACGGCTTACATGACCCGTCTCAAAATCACTGCACCGTAAGGCAAGATTGTACGTTTCATAGTTGTTCCTTTTACCAAGTAACGTGAAAGTTCACAAATGAATCCAATGATTAAGGTGACATTTTTAGTCTGAGTAACTAACTCTTTCATCACGTCAACTGAAGATCTAAGCAGTGAAATTTCTATACAGTCTTCTACATATATGGTTTTCTGCCCACACTTCCCTTGTATTAATACTCTCAACCACGTCTGTGTTGTAGTTTGGAATCCATACGTATTGTCGACCCAATTTCTCAAGTAGCTCCTGTAAAGGCTGCAAATTCTGCATTTGCTAATGTCAGCAAACTTCTTAAGAACAGAACTTTGTTAGCAAAGTACTGTGCGATCTAAATCCAAGATAAAGGCACGTATGAAAGTTGTACTTGTAGAGCAGCTGGGAGATTTGTGAGACGTTTACTGCTATCATATCATGTTTGTTGTACTAGTTCACAATACGGTAATGTTGTCCACAAGAAGACTCCAAACTCCTTCACTCTCGGTGTTAAGCGGGGTCACCATAAATGCACAATTATGCAGTCAGGCAGGACACAGGTAGGCTGTCGCACACGTATACATACACAAACACCGTTGAAAATTTACTTCGTTAGCAGACACGTTCTTGAGTAGTCGTAATGCTCCAGCAGCATCTTAATTTAAAACACTTCCAGATCCTTGTTTTATCCTTGGCATAGGTCAAGATACGATCTTAGATAAATATGCCAAACAGGACGTCATGTGAACACAACAAGCCAAGGTCATCAAGACTTCTGACACCTTGTGTATTTTGAAGCTAAGAGAACAAGGTATAAGAACGAGTAAAGGTTACATACGAGAATAAATTGGAGAGGATTATCTGACAGGAAATTGTTAAGACGGGTTAGGCAAACTGGCTGTGACAACACCAGTGGTGCAATACCGACCATGACGGTTTTAGTCGAGTCAGTCAACAGCCCGTGTATACACCATGAGACTCCATACACAGCGACCAAGTTCCCTTTGTATGAGCATGGCCTACCACAATGTTCGTTGCTGCAGGTCTGCATTCATTTATGCCGTGAAACTAGACTGGTTTGGTACACCTTCGAGGAAAGTGTGCCAGTTCCTTAAGTGAAAGAGCAGTCTTTCCATGGTATTAGCCGTGTTTATTGCCTTTTTTTCCAATTACTCTGCGTTGCTAACAGAAGAACAAGTACAACAACCGCGGGATACATGAAGTGCGCGAACTTTCATTTCTTCCCGAGATGTTAGAAAATTATAAAGGCAACATCATCCTTTGCCAATGACTGTATCTGTATCTGTATGCCCTTCCTGTACTATTGTGTATGATCACATCTGTCAGAGGGTTTTGTGAAAAACCTTTACAAGTATCATCTACTTCCACAATTTCTGAAAGGCCGTCTTGCAGCTGTGCAAGACAGGATCGTCCTCTTCTAAACTCCCAGCCATCCTAGATTGTCTAGACTCGAGTTCTTGCGTTTGGTCACTTTTTTTCTTATTAATGCTGTCAAAAACCTTAATTATGTGCGGTGATACTGCAACTGCTGGCAGCTGTCTGGAATCGCCTTGCTCCTTCGATTAACAGCGTTAGGTCCAAAGATCTTACTCGAATTCTTTTTTTCAAACCTTTGAATGCCAATCCCAGTGTTTCCCTCCAGTGCATTAACAAAAGCAAACTCAGGTCCTAGTCCAATATGTGAGTGATCACTACCTCTGTGTAAAGGGAAGAGAATTTTAACTACGCTTCTGTTGTCCAGTCTTTTAACCTTGCACATGTACCATGTTTTTACTCTTTTTTTTTATGCGTAAACACATACCCAGCCTAAGCCAGGTATCTATTTATCGACTAGCCCTGAGGGGGACAATGGAACACTTGGGTTTGGTGTGGGCCCGACCTCGGCCGGGCCAAAGCTGACTCACTATCAGTAACACTAACCACTACATCACGGAGGCCCGTGTGGATGTGTGTAATAATGACCTCAGGTTTCAACATAATCTACCAGAATACTCAAATTTACAAATGCTGGCCGTGTTAACCATGTTTTCAGTCATTATACTGCACTCATCCACCACTTTTACACCACCAAAGTACTTCCTCACATCCTTGTTAACAAGTTTCTTGCTACTTTCATGTTATGTCCTGTGGTTGTTCTACCCCTACTTCTCTCGAAGAACTGTTCACTGTCTACGTCAACCCTCATTTTTCTCTTACAAGGTGGGCAAAGTCAAACAAAGCCTCTAGTCTTTACCTGTAACTCGGCTCTCTTAATTCCGGTATTACCTTCGTTGCCCTCCTCTAGATCTTCTCTATCAGCTAGCTCTATGTGCGTCTTTTGGTGCGGTGCCCAAACTTGAGAAGCAACTTTTGCGATTCCAGAATACACTCAGTACTATTCGTGCAGTTTCCCACGCAGAAGTGTTGTATCAAATACAGTCAAGTTCCCGGTTAGGAGACGATATATGAAAAAAAAAAAAGTCTTACGCCAGAACTATAAGTTGTAATGACTCTGCGATAAAACTGAACAACTTTTGTCAACCCGCCCGATGTACCCCCAACACCTATCTCAAGCAAGCGGTTTTATCATGCCTGGATGATAAGAGACTCACCTCATCCCTGTGAACCATCCACTGGTACGTGGCTCAAACGATTCATCCACAACACCTGACATACTGATCCATCTGCCTACTGTATCTGGCTGACAGTGACCCACCTGACTCTAATGAAGCCTTCCCCGTACCAGGATGACACTGACCCACCTATACCTGCTGAGCCACCCACCGTAACTAGCTGAAACAGCCTCATTCACGTCCCTTACCACATCCACGCACCTGGCTGGCAATGTCCCACTTATCTCTGACTACTAAACTATCTACGTAGCTGGCAGACACTTGGCCTACTTAACTAACGAACCACCCACAGTAAAGGACTGCAATTCTCTAGTGAACCATACACCGGACCTGGCTGATGACACTGCACCCCTACATGACTTCAATTCATCGCCCATCTTACCTGGCTGGCAATGACCATCTCATCCCTACTGGAACACTCACCTACGCTACCTGGTACCGGGATGCCCTCTTCCTATGGGTGTAACCTTGGTGGTAGAGTAACGGAGGTTGGGACGACTGGGGAGAGGGGTAACGGTAAGGCCTGGTGCCCCCACGTGCGTCACGTGTGGTGAAGCAAGGAGACCAACACCGGTGTACCCTGTCACATGGGGTGCGAAGGGTCGGACTGCAGCAGCGCCGTACCCTGGTCATGTAGAGCGCGAGGTCCCGGTTACATGACAAAGATACTGAAGCATTCGGCCACAACGTGGCACATGTAATACACCAGGAATTCATCAAGCCCTTTATAGAAGGCTCCTGCAATACCGTAATACCACAGGCTCTGTGAAATCCAGAAATCAGCTAAGGAGTTAGTTACCAGCATACCAAATTATGATCAACACTGCTCAGTGCTAGGTCTGTCAGCAAGACAAGTCCTCCCACATGACTGCAATCTACTGACATAATTAAGATGACAAAAACACTGCCCCTGCAAATGGTAACATATACGGTATACTAAGGTAACATATATATATATATATATATATATATATATATATATATATATATATATATATATATATATATATATATATATATATACCTTACGAATCTGCTGCATTTCGTAGAGGGTGAGTAAGTGGGGCAACAGCGAGGGGCTAGAAAATCCTCCTCTCTTGCATCATAACTTTCTAAAAACATGAACAGAGGACGGAGCCAGGCGAGAACTTTTCCTTGATTGTTCAGTCGTCTGCTCTTGACGCTATCTCGATCAAGCGTGAAATGTAAACTGGAATATATATATATATATATATATATATATATATATATATATATATATATATATATATATATATATATATATATGATAAGCCTTGTAAGGTACATGAACACCAGTATCATAATTCCAGTGACTGGTGAAGTTCTATCAACAGTTCCCAGTGTTTTTCTGCATATGGCTGGCGGCATAGCTCGGGGTGCCCCAGCAAGAGTAAGAGTGGCAGTGTAGCCAAAAACGTCCCTCCAGGAGTAACCTTACGACAGACAGACAGACTGACTGACTGACTGAGCCCCAGACGATCCAGCATTGTCTTAACATCACAGCCCTCACTATGATCAAGTGGAAGATAAATGTCCCTCTTTATCAACACCTTTTTCAGTGTAAGCAACACTGCAAAGATAAAACATGAGAGAAGAACAGCTTGGAAATGAAACTGAAGAACCTGATCAGGGATCGTCAGGTGTTTGCTGACCAGCCTCGTACAGGGAAAAAAGTTTATAGGAGACAAAAGATAAGTGGAAGAGAATTCCCCACAGCTTCGCTGTATCAGGAGAGAAGGACGTATCGTACATTTCTGTAACAATGTAAAAGTATCACTATCTAGCAAGTAAAAAAAAATAAACATGCATGATAAAAATGTCAAGATGTCAACGTTAGAAATATAAAGGAGCGAAAGCTTAACATACATATGATACAGAGTACACTCGACTGATATTCTGGAATTTGTGAAGTGCTACAACCTCTTGGCTATTCAAGCGCTTTTTAGCATGAAAAAGATACCAACAAATAAGATTTTTTCATATATACTAATCACATAGTTTGGCTTCCTTTAAGATAACTAAAAACTAAAAAGCTTTAATATACATTTTGGCTTCCTATAAAAACTCAAACATATTTACAATGAAACTGTCAAAACATCTCCCTAATGCTTTTACATTTCATCCACGGTTTCCACAGTAAAGGTTATTACCAATTTATCATCCGTGACTCTGAGACGTTTGTATTACTGGCATTACGCTGTAGCATGTTCCACGGTAATACTGCAACTGCTGGTATCACACAGTAGAGCAGGTCCTCTCTCCATTAAGATACAGGTTCTTGTGACGTGGCATATAGTTAAAATACGTACCAGCTGAGCCTATTACCTAATGCATAACCTTAATAACTGCAAACACTAACAGCGCACTTGAATAAGGACCTAAAAATATATTTGGCTGGACAACATGATGATCCCGCAGCACTATGCGGTAAATAATATCAATAATAATAATAAGAAGAATAATAATAATAAGAATAAAATAATAATAATAATAATAATAATAATAATAATAATAATAATAACAATAATAATAATAATAATAATAATAATAATCCACTAAAAGCTATGGATTTGGAGAACCAATAAAAAAATCTCCAGGTATATTCAGCAGAAACTAATGTTAAAGCGTGGCAAATGTTGCAATAAATACGATAATCAAATTGAAACGTGAACCAGAGAGTGTGTGTGTTTGGCCAGAGCCCGTCTGTGGCCCCCACAGTATACTAGAGCCTGCCACTTGCTGCCCTTCGTAAGTGGGCTGAGGAGGAGGTTTATGAGCTGTGGTTTATTATAAGGTGCAGCGGGCAGGGGAGGCGTCTTCTGGGGACTGCCCGTACTCCTTGGAGTTTGTGGGCGTTGGCAAGTGTGGTTGGCTGGGGATGAGGGAGGTGGATGGCTTATGCTGGGAGGAGGCGACGGCCCATGACACACTGACTCGGGAGGGCCTGTGGACAGTACAGGGCGTCAGTGAGCTAGAGAGAACGAGTGGGCGTTACAAAGGGCGTTACTCCAGTAGACAGGGCGTGTGGGCGGTGAAGAGAGCATTCAGGACGTGAAGAGGGAGTGTGGGTGGTGTAAAGGATGACATGATGAGAGTAGGGAGAGCGTCTGGACGATACAGATGCAATGAGAGTGATGAAGGCCTGCAGGTACCCCAGTGTAGGCGTCAGGAAGAGCGAGTGGGACATTAAGAGTCACTGTGGGTGGTTTAAGAGCCCGTGTATGTGTCACGGCTGCAGTACGGTGAGGGTTACGGCAAGTCACAAAGCTGGAAGTGAAGCGTTGCGTGATACTTGCTGGATTTTTCTTTTCTTTTTTGTTTCCACTACATGATGGGGGTCATGATGTGGTGGTGGGGGAAGGGAACGCGAGGGGTGGGGTAGTGGTGGTCCGTGGCTACTGCTGGCCCAGAGAACGGGCTTGCTAACGCTGCCATCGTCGTTGAATAAGCAAGTTGTTATATTACCGAAGGCAGAAGCCAGATCAGGGGAATCAGGCTATGTGTGAGGGGCGCTGTCTAGCTTGTGATATATAAAGTACTGACGAGGATGTTACTAATGTTATCATGGCGGAGGGGGAGGAGGGAAGAACTGCACCAGGTGATGCTGCTTGGCCTTTTTTTTTTTCTTCCTTTTTCGTATGCTGACCCTGCGTGCTGAGCCACATTCATGAAGTCTGTCACAAACCGACATACTAAATGTCAGACGTGCAATATCGGAGATCAAAATAGCACACTCTCATAAATAAATCAAAATAAGAAACGAATCCATCTGGCAAGTTAAAATGTTGCCAAAAGCTGCCATGAAGCGGGAGTACCTAACTGAAGTTGCAAAACTCTACTAATACTGACTGACTGACGGTCCCGAGCGTTGTGGTAAACATCACCACGAAGGATTGTAACACTGAATGGAGGACATCTGCGGGAGTTAACTTCAGTGTTCTTATACAGCAAGACGGCTCGGCCAGGGCATGACAAATGATTGCTCAATAATTCATTTATAGTCAACAAAACCAAGTAAAATATGACGCTAGTATATAATCACAATAAATGACAAAATCCCTACAATATCTCAAGAAATATTACCAAAAGAAAAAAGTTCTTGTTCATAAAGTGCATTACTGCATGAATAGGTAAGTGTCCCTTTGAAACTGTATATTATTGACATTTTGGTAGGACAAGAAGCTGATCTGATAAAGAAAGCATAACTTTACATATCATTATTATACTTCAATCTCCAGTTTTGTACGAAAGGACCTGAAAAAGAAGGACAATAATACTGATATACACTGTGTCAAGAAGTAATTTATTCCTGCCGGCCGCCATCATGCCCCTGTACCGTGTGCAACCCCATTACTAGGCTGCTGGAATGCACTGCGCTTCATCGCATCTTACGATGGTTTCAGAGGTCTTCTCCCTTATGGGTCGACCACACTGTTGCGTTGTTCTTCCAATCAACCAGACTGCTCGAGGCCGCCTACTGTAGGCCTACGTGACCATCAAATCCTGCCTAGTCTGGTATACGCATGGCCACTTTTTTTTTTCTTTTTACTATTTCTTGCACTGTACAATCCATAGTGCTTTCAATGGCTGCATAGACATGCATATATATATATATATATATATATATATATATATATATATATATATATATATATATATATATATATATACATATACGAATAAAGTGCACATGAACGCGCACCTTCATAGAACATACAAACCTCCAACAGCCAGGATCGAACCCGGGACCCCTGTGCAAGAGGCAGGCATGTAACCGTTAGGCTACATATATATTATGTGCAACACGCACCTCTCAGTTCTGATGGTAATATTTCACTCTCCAAAATCCCGTTACAGTACCCTCACATACGAAGCGTTGATTCACAATATACACTTATCTAATGGAACAAAGTATACATAAAAAAAAAAATCCTTAAGATTTTGCGATTTCCTTACTGAATAGAAAATTATTTATGGTTCTGGCACGCTAAGTAGGGATTTCCTTCTTAACATTAATGGCATACTGTCCACATATGTCCGTTCCATTCTTAAAACTGACGACAATACGTCAAACACTGACACTATTATGGTTACAAAAATAAATATATACGCCTCGTCACGTTTCCCGTCTCTTTACGTAAAGGTGTTGCAACTCTTTAATCGTACTGAAATACATGACAAAAATATACCAAGAAAATCGAATCTATCTAAGCATGCATTTTTGAAATACATCTTCAGTTATGTCTGGTCTCTGCACTGGACAATGTTGGGTACAACCTCCACTCACCCGGTTAGCCTAATCATTATTCAGTATCCTCCTCTGTACTAAGCTTACTGCTAAGTGTCACATTAATCAACTGCTCGTCATTATTCACAATGGCCTTAAAACGAATTTCAACGGACTATACTTTGTTAGCTTAGCTTCTGTCTGTAATGCTTCTTCTGTGTTGCCTTTAGCGTGATCACACAGTGTCATCTCTTTATGACGATGTCGGTGCGAAGCCTGAAAACACAAGTGAACAAAACCTTTTCTCGGTGAATGTCGATGCACTTTTATTTACTTCAGTTGAACGTCAAAGTCCCCTGCGGGGAAGCTCAGATTGCTAGGAACAGTTCTGGTGTTGTCATCCCGACTCCTGACTTGAATAATATGACGTCACCTGGTGGTCTGGTTATGTTACATTTCGCAGCTCACATATCTGGAGCCAGACGTCGGCGGTGAGAGAATATTCTATCACTTTTCTGGTTACGTTGTAAACATTCTGTATGTGACAATTCACAATGAAGACATCAATTTTGGGAAGACCAATTCACTAGAGGTGGACCGATTTAAGAGATATATGTCTTATGGCAACTGATGAAAACTAGTTTTCCATTAAATACTTACGAAATGTATACGACAGTATTTTCACTGCAAAGATAACATTATCCTTGCAACTCTGCTAACAGATTGTATTTCTAAAAAAAAAAAAATAATTATCATTAGTACAACAATGATGAGTTTATGGTCTTCAAGTTCTATTTTTTCATGTGAGATACCTTCCTTCACGTCACTAATCCTTGGTTACTGAACAGATTTCGTGGTCTCATTCATGAATACTTGGGTCAAGTCTCTAACCCTACTACTGCTACACGGGTGATGATAATGCCGCGGATGATCGCAGGTGCCAAGCCAACACAACAGCCTAGGATCACTGTGGTTCTCTCCGGAAATCCTCAACCGACCAAATTCTACTTCGAAACCAAATTCTGTGGGTCGAGCTTCAAAGTGGCCGACAGTGCCTCGCCTGCAAAATGATTTTAAAAGATCAAACACAAAGCCTCGTTAACTGATCATAAACAGCCACGATAAGGACTTTTGTCCGTGTAGAAGCTGTCGCCAGCAGCAAGCCTGGCGTTGCCACCAGCTCTAACTCAGTACAGGACGTGTAGACCTCCAGCCACTCAGCGACCATTTTCCAAGTCCACACCAATACTTACGAGATAATGGAATCATAATAACGCTGGTGGAGGAGATAAACCTCTCCAGCAAAACACAGAAAGTAAGCTGAGTGGCAGCAAGGTCAACAGCTACGGGATCACTTTACTCTTACGAAGACAAATCGAACCTAATAATTCGTCAATTCTAGCAGGACCCTTCATGTTTACCATCTAAGTAACATTGCGAAGCCACGAGGGAATGTATCACACAAGAAAGTTTGCATTTTACCTACAGATGAACAAGAAGACGTACGTTCTGTTGTGTAATAAGCTCAACACAATGGAGTTCCATGACCGCTTATTCACACCACAAGCACTGCTATTCATGACCTAGTTATGGCTGCTAATGTCACTGCACACACACTGTCTTGTGACATCTGGTGCAAAAGAACGGTCACCCACGGGTAAATAAGCACTAGATCACTCTACTTATAACTCGGCAAGACTTCGGCAGCTGCAAGAATCATGAGTGTGCGTGGCACGTTGAAGAAGCAACCAGAGTCAACACCGCCTCACCTGATATCTGGAACTGACCAACCACAATACCTCGTCTACCAACACCTGGGACCTATCAACTTGGATATTATGTCAATCGATATCACATACTGACCAAACACAATGCCTCACCTAACTTCACCTGAAAATGCCCGACCAGAATACTTTATCTGTCAACATCATGAGAAGTCTTCCCTCTATGCCTAGTTAGCCAAACTGAATATCGACTCGCCATGATACCTCGTCCGTCAAACAACATCTTCAGCTGACCGACCACAACCCACAATGCCTCAGCTGATATAAACATTCCAGCCGACGGTACTACTCTTCACAGTTTAATTTTTACAATCCGGCCACTGTCCCTTAGAATATTTTAAACGTGTATGTATATTAAAGTGCACCTCTTACGTTTGCGTTCTCATGTGTACAGGTTTAGCCCGTTCCACTTATTCAGATGTTCATGTTCGACGAGGCCGGTAAAAGACCTTTAGACGATTTCTTGCTCCACAGCTTCTCTACACTGTGGTGTCAACGAACAACAGCATTTCAGCCGGGAGAGAACAATTCTAAGTGACCAACCAACCCTGTCAACATCCACGAGATGACCAGCCACACTGCCTTCCCTGGCCACACTAAGGGATGACCCGCCACAATGCTTTCCCTCCCACCATTACGGGATGATTTATCACACTGCCCACCTTCCTATTAGACAGACACTACGGGATGACCTGTCACACTGCCCTCCCTGCCAACACCACGGAAAGACATGTCACTCTAACATCCCTGTCAACATCACAAGATGACGCGTCACGCCATCTTCTTTAGCAACACCACGGAATAACCAGTTGCGCTGCCTCCCCTAGAAACATTATAGACTGACCAACGCATCACCACCACACATACTGGTCCGACCGCCAACACCACACATGCTGAGCTAATTTCCAACAGCTCAAGCGTCTCATCTGGAAGCACTTGCGAAGGGTATTTCCGGCGACAGGACAACAGAAGGAGAGAGGTATTCTTCCGGCAACTTGCGGGTACTTCCCACTTACGCCCACAAGATAAGATGCAGCCTTCGAAATATTTACAAATACAATTATTTCTGGGACTCTGTATCGTAGGACTCGTTAACTCTGAAAAGATTCCATTAGTTAAGAATCACAAGACATCACATTTCTTTTTTTTTTTTTAGAAACTGATGACCTGATCCGATAAAAGATAACCTAAGCAAGTCGTTCATCTTGTATATCAACTTTGTAGGGAAAGAGGAGAGTTTCAGTGGTGGCTTAAATTCCCTTGTAGGGAGAGTTAGATGGTGGCTGCTTAAATTAAGTTACTAAGGAAAGAGTGGTGGTGGTAGTGGTGGTTCTTTATGTTTTCACACTAATGAGAAAGCAATGGTGGCGGTTCATTCATTTTCCTACAAATTAGAGAGCAGGGGTGGTAGTTGCTTGTATTGTCCTCCTAATAAGAGGCCAGTAGTGGTAGTTACTTATATTTGCCTACTTATAAGAGAGCTTTGGTGGTGGTTACAATTATTTTCCTACTTATGAGAGAGCAGTGGTGGTGGTTCCTTTATTTTCCTATTATTCATTGAGTAGTGGTGGTGGTCGCTTATATACAACAACTCATGACAGCAGTAGTGGTGGCTTATGTCTTCCATCTAATAAGAAAGTAGGGAGAGGGTGACTGCTTAAATTTTCCTAGTAACGGGAGGCGAGTCGTGGTTGGTGGTACGGGCCGGGATAGCGGTACACGACACACAGGATCGAGGGAAGACTAGGCCTGACCACAAGGAAAGATAGGAGCTCCGGCAGCCGCCTTCATTCCCAAATACTACCGTACCTGAAGGTGGTAACCAATGTTCGTCACGGTGTGGAGGGAGGATCATGGTCCGGCGTGGGTGTGGTGCGGGGAGGGACGCCCGAGGAGGGAGGGAGGGAGGGACACCCGAGGGAGGGAGGGTCGAGAGCGTGAGAGGAACCCACCAGACAAACCCCACAAGACAATAGCCTTGGGGGGAAACACTGTCATACACCGTCCCTCCACTACCCTGTTCCTTCGCTGCCCCTCCTCTCCGCCTTCACCACTCCTCCAACCCATATGTTTCTCCACCACTACCTGACACAGCCTACCACGGTATTCCTAAACCATCACGTATCCCCTACCCGTCCCCCACCACGGTAATCCTGCAACATCACATACCTCCCCCAACACAGTATTCCTGCACCATTACATACCTCCCCCACCAGACCCCCACCACAGTATTTCTGCGCCATAATATACCTCTGCCTCAAGCGTCCCCCCACCAAGGTATTCCTGCGCCATCACGTAGTTCTTGCTCGTCCCTGGGCCCACCTGTCGTCCTCCTACGTCGATGTACGAGCCCAATTGGGCCCACCTGTTACATTCCTTTGTCGACGTACTGTACCCACTCTAGACTTGCCTCCGTCTGCCCCTTGCCGTGTTCCTGCCAGTCATCTATGCTATCACTGAAATTATCTGTCTACGTATATCCAGACAGTAAGATTCTAAATAAAAAAATCAAACCCACCCGTTCACTACCAACGGTATTCCTGTACCATTACTTGGCTCCCCCATTCCCACTGTATTCATACACCATCACATACCTCTCCCCCCCCATCCGTCACCCCAGCGCGGCATTCCCGCAACATCACGTTGCTCTCCCTCACCCATCAAGGCATTCCTTGAACATTACGCGGCTCTCCTTCACCCATCAAGGTATTCTTCTTGCGCCATCACGCAGCTCTCCCTCACCCATCACGGTATTCCTGCACCATCACGAAGCTCTCCCTCACCCACCAAGGTATTCTTGCACCATCACGTGGCTCTTCCTCATCCATCAAGGTATTCTTGCACCATCACGTGGCTCTGCCTCACCCAACAAGGTATTCTTGCACCATCAGGTGGCTCTCCCTCACCCAACAAGGTATTCTTGCACCATCATGTGGCTCTCCCTCACCCAACAAGGTATTCTTGCACCATCACGTGGCTCTCCCTCATCCACCAAGGTATTCCTGCACCATCACGTGGCTCTCCCTCACCCACCAAGGTATTCTTGCACCATCACGTGGCTCTCCCTCACTCACTAAGGTATTCCTGCACCATCACGTAGCTCTCTCTTACACATCACTCACTGAGTTATTCCTGCACCATCACGTAGCCCTCCCTCATCATGGTACACTTACACCATCACGAAGCCACTGCCACCATGAATCCGGTTCCCAGCCAGAGTCTAACTGCCTAATACATGGCATTTCCCACACCGATTCCCCAAACAGTGTTCCAGCAGCGTTACTCCCGCCCCACATGGCTACACCGGCCCCACGCCCTACGGGCACGGAGGAACAGCAACAGCTATACACGAGCCATGTGCATCAGCGTTATCAACATCCATTACCAACCACTTCAACAACAGGCGGCGCCCACCTCCACGCCCACCACTGTAGCCTTCTATGCTACATGTTACTCCCACACTTCACCCCTGCATTACGATCCTGTCACAACTGATCAACTGGTAATATGGCTTTAGTATGGCCTTAAAGTGTTCCTGGTCCACAATTCTGCACTTGTCAGTGTCCTGCAAACCAGAGTAAGCCATCGATCAGGTGTCTCAGGGAACACTTAGAAATCCAAAGGCTGAATGCATCCCACATCTCTCCCAGAATGGAAGAGAAAGAGTTAAATCCCGAGTTACAAAATGTTTCCCTTTCCAACACTGGCAGCTTTTTGTTTAACTTCCGTCAGGTCCTGTCAGTTATGATAAAGATCATTCTGGGACGACAGAACTGTGTGTGCTCAATCACAAACCCTCATATTCACGGTCTTAGCAGGATGAACCCATCATGTACCGCCACAGACACAACTGAAAAGGGGCAAAATATCTATAACTTAAAAGTTCTCCGGCTGAAGAACACACACACACACACACACACACACACACACACATACACACACACACACATATATACAGTACAAAGATACTAAACAAACATTCATACTGTTGTATGAATGTTGAAAAGTTCAGGAGATGCTGCCCCGAGACAGAACACCCTCTCAATAATAAGCCTAAGGTTGAACCGGCATGAATTCGAATCCTGGATGCGGCAGTCGGCCCACAGTCAATCCCAGCAGTTCATCCTCCCTCAGAGCAAAAAGATAAATGTGTTTCTGGTTTAAGGTGTGCGCTGGTGTGTGTAAACACATACGAGTAAAGACATTGTACATATACAAGGTTCAGAGACGGGGTAACTCGAGTGCAAAACTCTCTCCCAGTAACACACACATAGTCATCACACACACTACTCTATCACGACCCAGACCGCTTACCTCACACAAGAAAAGTATAAGACGCTTTCGGTGGAGTTCTTCCAGGCGAGCGGCTGTGTAATACAAGACGTGGGGCGGCGTGTCGCGTGTCCTGAAGGAGTGTCTAGGATTACAAACACGAGCCCCAGCGTCCCAGCACCACCACTTACCACTCACCCGCACCTATCCAACTATCTTTACCCACATAACCCACCTACATCCAAACACACTTGCATCCATTCAACCACCCGCACCTTACTCATCGACCCACCTGCACCAATCGACTACATAGTACCTATCAGATCCCCAAGCAGCCACCACAACCCAACGGTACTCACCGGCAACCACTAACACCCCTGCACTCACCGTCCCTACAGCCACCAATTCAACAGCACCGACTGCCTCCAGTAGCATCCACCACCATCTGCCACCCATCAACCCCCCCAAACCATTGGCACCCGCCAACACAACCGGTACCAACACACCCACCACCTCCCCTCCAACATCCCAAATCTACCGGAATCCACCAACATCCTAACGTATTGGCACCCACCAACTACCCAACCCACCAGCACCAACTACCACAATCTACCGGGACCCACTAACACCTCAACATACCGGCAACCAACAACACCCCCAACCCACCGGTACTCACCAGCACCCACGAACATTCCAATCTATCAATAAATACCAACAAAACCACCCACACGCAGCCACCTACACCCCAACCCACCGGCACCAACCAACATCCCAACTCACCGGCACCCAGAAACATCCCAGCCCACCAGCAAACACCATCCCAACCCATCAGATATCTACTAACTTCCCAACCCACCATCGGCACCCACCCTCACATCCAACTCGCCCATCTTACACAACCTGAACCTCACGTTCCGCCCAGTTTTTACAGCACCGCAAGCCGTTACCTCCACAAACAGACAACTCAAAATTTTTCCCCAAATCATACAAACTACACACAATGCCATCACACGACATCAACATATAAGGGCTCTGCCCTAAAAAAAGAGACGTAAGAAAATGAATCATACCAACACATGAAATGACTGCGGGCTTAAAGCCAGGTACGAAAAAAAAAGGAACAGTATTTCCATATCCTGCAAATTAGTATTTACTGAACTAGTGGGATCCAAAACCTGCAGCCGCTCAGTAGCGGCGGTGGGGGAGACAGACGAGGCAGGCGGATCTACGTGAGTCAGCCCCGACAACTCCAGAAACTTCATGAACCAACCTGCGGTAATGGCCGACCGCAGGGTGAGGGGCGTGGGAGGGAGGCCAGAGAGAAACAGGCTCGTCAGACCTACGTACACTGATGGTTAAGCCTCAACTTCCCGGTAATGCTGGCAAAATCGAGGCAAACTCCGGAGGAAACTCTACATTCCGCGGGAGAAATGACGGAGCAAATGGCATGATATATGTCAATGGGTTTCCGAGGTGGAGGCAAGACGGGGCGTTGCAACGCATCGGCCGAATAAAAACGCATGAACGAACGAAAGAACATAGCTGGTAACTCGTACCTGCAGCCGGTGTCCTCCCCACACCACCGCCACATCTAACTCCATCATAACTCACAGTCTCTGAACTCACATATTGTTGTGTACACCAGGACAAGTGCACCATGTATGTGAACACTGACCAAGCCGGCTCACTATGTATGTGTGTGTGTGTGTGTGTGTGTGTGTGTGTGTGTGTGTGTGTGTGTGTGTGTGTGTGAGATTACCCCCTCTCCTCTCCCCCCACCGGGACCGCACCCTTCTGTTCTTCCTTACGTGATAATAACACTCCTACGCCCAACGTTATGAATCCCACCCTTCCGTTAAGTGTTCTCTCTCTCTCTCTCTCTCTCTCTCTCTCTCTCTCTCTCTCTCTCTCTCTCTCTCTCTCTCTCTCTCTCTCATGGCAGGCGGCGTTCCCTCGTCAGCTGGGGTGCGGGAGGGAGGGAGGAGAGAGCGAGCACCGGACAGCAAAGGTGGGCTGGTGGGAGTCGCCGGCGTGGGGATGGTGGGGGGTAGAGAGAGAGAGGGAGGGAGAGAGCTGCACCACAGGTGTAGATCCGTCGCGCGCGACACCCACCGTTACTCACGCCACACCGATCTGCCACGCCACACCTGCCAGTACTCACCACCACAACGCCACAGCTTGCCAATACTCACCATCACCAAATCAAACACGCCAGTACTCACCACCACACGCTACATCTGCAAGTGCGAGCTCACCGTCACAACGCTAAACCCGACAGTACTCACTATCATCAAGCCACAGCCGTCAGTACTCACCATCACCAGGCCACATCTGCCAGTACTCACCATCACCACGCCACATCTACCAGTACTCACCATCACCAGGCCACATCTGCCAGTGCTCACCATCACCAGGCCACATCTGCCAGTACTCACCATCACCACGCCACATCTACCAGTACTCACCATCACCAGGCCACATCTGCCAGTGCTCACCATCACCAGGCCACATCTGCCAGTACTCACCATCACCAGGCCACATCTGCCAGTGCTCACCATCACCAGGCCACATCTGCCAGTACTCACCATCACCAGGCCACATCTGCCAGTACTCACCATCACCAGGCCACATCTGCCAGTACTCACCATCACCAGGCCACCTCTGCCAGTGCTCACCATCACCACGCCACATCTGCTAATAGTAACCATCACGAAGACACACATGCCAGATGTACCTGTAATCATCACCCGGCCACACCCGTCTCTAATCACCATCACTACGCCAAGTTTATATCCTGCACCACACCCGCTTGTATTACAGGCAGCTGTAGTCGAGTGTATTTCCCCCTCACCCTCAACCCTACTCAAACAAAAGTAGCACTAAAGTATCCAGTCTACTACCAACACTCACCACACTTCATGACAATGTGGAGATTCTGCTGAAGATATGATCAGTTTGCAAGTTGAAAATGTTATCAATAAGGCTGCTACAATCACTATAAAACATGCTAAAACTCCAAGATAAGGTCATAAAGCCTTATATGAAGAGATATAGATACAGAGCCGGGAAGTGATACTACCTGGTGTGCGTGTTGTCTTGTCAGATCATGGCAAAGGGTCGTGTGCATATTAACATAAAGACAAAATAACGTTGATTGCAGCATCGTAAAAATACATAATGAGGGCAATGTAAATTCACATATTTCTTTTTCCGAAACTTCAAAACGTACAATTGTCTGTAAGTAGAATATCTTCTTTAACGTAGGCCATCTTTGAAACATAATACTTACAGGCGTTGTTTACCATATATATATATATATATATATATATATATATATATATATATATATATATATATATATATATATATATATACGAACAAGAGGCCTGCACGTAAAGTGCACCAGACCAGCCAGGCTGTGGTGGTTATGTAAGCCTACGGTCCGCGGCTTCCAACTGCCAGACTGAGGAGAGGAGCAACAGGAGAGCTTGGTTACACTCCCAGCTGTGGGTACAGAAGACCCCCACTCCCTCGTATGGTATACGCAAGGCATCGATACCCCTAGTAGCATCCCTTCCTCACCAACGACGCAGGAGAACGTCACAAAGCTCATAATGTGATAAAATATGGGCATCCGATATCCAGCATTTAATCAAGGAACTGGGAAAACAGAGCGAAATACAACGGGCTCCTCGACTGAAAGTGATTATATTCTTGTTACTTAATACCACGACATGGCACTGGTCACAAGCATGAAACTCTGCTCAGTAACGGTGACGGTGGAACACACACACACACACACTGCAACACAACACCGCCACTCCACTCGGCAACACAGCAACGCCACCCCCACCACCAGCCAATTACTGCAAGCATTAATTAAAGAGAAGACAAGAGGAAAACTGTACGAGTCAGTTCAAACCAAGTAATTTATCTCCAAGACAGAACTTTGTATTACTTCTTTCACGCCCCAACCCCCTTCCTCTCCCATCGTCAAGGGGGAAAAAAAAAACTATAATAGAAAAACTTCGTAAGGCCGTAAATAATTTAGATGAAAAACTGAATGCATATGAAGCCTCGTTAAACAAGCGTAAGCTTTGTGGCGGACGTTTAACTAGTCTTTAAAGCCATATTGGGCCACAGTATCTTCAGCCCCCTCCTGAAGCCGAGAATTATGACTTATGTTTTCACGGACAGCAAGTTGGAGTTCTCCAAACGTACATTATACGATACCATTCACCATAAAGGAGGCTGAAATGACGGAACATTTAACTTATGATAAAAATAAATCTCATGAAAAACTGTCAGGCAGTAACTTTACAACCCATTAATATAAATTTAGTTGTATGCGTAAAAGACGAGGACCATGGCAACATACATGAGGAGGAAGGCATAAAAGGAGGTTCAGAGCTGAGAGGCCAAGTTTCACACATCTCGTTGTGACACTAAGGAAGTTGGCTGTGTCAGCAGGTGGCCACAAAGGGCAGAAGGAGAGTGAAACACAACAGCAGCAGCCAGGTAAGAACGGTAGATCACTCAGACATACAAGAACACTTGTGTGTGAGGCAGGTGAGAGGGAAAGGCTAGTCAGAAGGGAAGGTAGGATGAGAAAGCTGGTAAGAGTTGGTATGCCGGCTGGTTGAGGGTAGTGGTGACCCCCGCCATTTTCAGCTGGGAGCGTCGACTGCCTTCATAACCTGGCCACCCACCCGTCGAAATCTTCATCGTGAGGTAAGAGGACACTGATGTAACAAAATATTTAGGAAGCCTTCATCTTTTATCTTAGGACATCAAAGTACCAAGTGTGTCTCAAGAACTAACGTCCCTAGCTATTCTGCTGGGTCAGGGTTCGTTTTCGAAAATCCATTCCCACAAAAGTTATGTTGATGTATCCACTTGATCTTCCTAGGCAAATGGGAGTTCAAGATACGAGACAGATATGTATATTTTCCCCCGGAGTTTGGAAATCACGTTTCACAGCATCCGACTATAAATGTTTTTACAACTCAACCACGACTTTTTCTACGAAGAATTTGAGAACGTAACCTGCAAGTAAGGGCAGTAGTCAAGCTTGGGAAGGCAGCCCAATGAGCCAATGGTAGGCAAGTGACAAAAAAAAAAAAGTAGGTGGTTTAAGGAAGGGAGACTGCAGTGCGGTCAAAGAAGACAGTCGATGAGCAAGGAAGCAACTGAGACATGCAGGGTGACGAGAGGCAAGTAAGAAACGAGATGAAAGGTTTGAAGATGAGCTAAGCAAATGAGGCAGCATGATGAGGCTAGAAAAATATATACTGCAACAAACATATGAAAGGCAAGCATATGAGAAGCAGGCAGGTGAGACAACCCAGCACAGACGATAAATAAGTAAGAAGATGAAAGGCAAGCAGACGAGACGTATGCAAGTGGAAGGCATAAGTGTGTGAAGTATCAGGTGGAAAAAGATAGCATGTGTAAGCTGATGAACAGAGTATAGAAGCAAGTGCGAGGAAAGCAAATGAAAGGCATGAAGCTGTTTGGCAGACTGGAATGGTAACCAGACGAGAAGCAACAGGGTAAACGAGACCGACAAGTGCGAAGTAAGCGAGCTACGCTGGCTGGTGAGTGGCAAGCCCCTCCGAGCAGCAGACCAAGGTGGGACAAGCAGCCGACTAACACAAAAAGGTGAGAGAAGCAGTGAGGTGAGAAACACAGGCAGAGGCAAGAAGGTGAGAGAGGCAAAGGCAAGCCGGAGAGTGGCAGGCAGCGGTGAAAGAGGCAAGGGTGAGTTGTGGACCACGTCAGCATGGATGTAACGAGCTCCCTTCTGTTGTCCACAGATAGATGCTTCCCTAAAGCTGCTGTCGCCTCGACCAACCCCGCCTCGTTACCATCACCACAATTACCAATACATCCAACGCGACCCCAGTCGTTAGTATTACTACCACTACCACCTTCAGCTACTGCCATCACTATCACCATTACATCAATGGTCCCCGTGCTGTCATCAACACTACCGAGTAAATAACCACAACTCTGCTATCACAGCCATTGCGCTCCTACCACCATCAATAATAACTACCAAGATCTTGAACGCCAGCATAACGCACCACGTCAGCAACACCACCATCCATTACAAACGTTATCATCACAACATACACGGGTACAGCACAATTACTATCATCACCACAACAAAACAAGGCTACGCTACAACTACAACCACCTGCTGCAAGTGTTTGGGCCACTTGTCTCTCTCAGGCCTCAGTGTAAATACAAGTCCTGTGAATTTCAAAAACAGTTTCATTACAAATGTATGTGACTTACCCAACGAGTACTCAAACTATCACCAATCACGGACTTGACCTTACCTTATCTAAAGTACATCTTGCGATGACTCCTGTGGTCTTCTACCTCGGCAGTTCTGTCTCTGGCCAACCCTACCTTAAGATGGTTCCTGAGGTCTTCCCATCAGCTCGGTCTGGGGCCAAGCTGTCGTGTAGATGTTCTCGATCATGTTGCTGGAGACAGCAGAACGTAGGGCCATCGTAACCACAATGGAACTTAAAGTTAGGTACTTTGTGGTACAGGGCACTTACCTAGACTTTAACTTTCTCCACTACACACTGCATACTGCTTCCACTGGGTAATGTATTGAGTGATATTGGACCCCGGATTTTACTGGCAATATGTTAAGTCTTCAATGCCTATTGCTTTATTAAATAGGGAACTGCTTTTTAGTGCAGTTTTAAAGCCCTGCGTTCTACCCCAACACACACGTCTATGTGAGTGTGTACACACATACACATTATATATATATATATATATATATATATATATATATATATATATATACAGTTTCCCGCGTTAGCGAGGTAACGCCTGGAGCAAAAGGGAGTCATATGTTCAAATCTATCCTGTAGTTGTCATGTATAATGGATCAAAACCACATCCCACTATCCAGAGACAAGCCCTGCAGATCTTCCGGTGGTTTCTGCTGATTTCATTCGCCTTGGTTCAGCCCACAGGCAGCAACGTCAACCCCTGTATAACACGTCATTCCAAATCTTTCTATCCTTTGCAAGCTTCTCCTCCTCCTACACGTTCAGGAAAAGACAACTCCACACCACTTTCACTCCATCCTTCTATATCCTCAGTCTCCCCATCCCCCTTGCTTCTCTCTGTCCCATACACGCCTCTCACCCTCCTGCATATTTAGAACTTGATAACTCAAAAGCTTCGTTCACTCTATCCTTCAGTTTCCCTTATCCCCCCCCCCCCCCCTTTACCTTGCTTTACCCACTTCTGACATGCATACCCTCTTGATTTCTCTTCACTCTTCCTCCTCAATATGCACTAAGACACCCCCCTTCCCCTCCCCCTTCACATACACAAACATGTTCCAAATCAGCTCCAATGTTCCATTTGCTGCAATATCAACTCGCAAGTATCTGACATACTCCACTTCCTCTAATCAAACTCACACTCAACCCAACCTTTCTCACCAACCTGCTAAACCACATAACCTTCTTTGAGCACACTTTCCCCAACTCAAGACATCAGTTTTTAGACTTTCTTATTTGAGTCTGCCGCCATAACCGTGTCATCTGCAAACAAGTGACTCAACTTCCAAGTTTATTGTAGACCAGTCCCCCTCCCCCCTCAAGACCCTCGCATCTATTATCCTTCCCACTCCGTCCATAAACAGATTAAAGAGCTATGGTGATATCACACACCCTTGAGGCAGACTCCTTTACTTGGAACAACTCATCCTCCTCCCTTCATACTCGAACAAACTCCTTTCTCTCCCGTAAAAACTCCTAACTGCACAGTGTAGCTTCCCTTCCGCTCGACATATTCTTAGAAACACATCGCATCTCTATCAACCCTGTCACATACTTTCTCCAAATCCATAAATGCCACATACAAATCTCTCTCTCTCTCTCTCTCTCTCTCTCTCTCTCTCTCTCTCTCTCTCTCTCTCTCTCTCTCTCTCTCTCTAAGTATTCTCTACAGAGATTTCAAGGTAAGCATCAAGTCAACACATCTACCTGGTGAAACTACACTGCCCATTCTTAATCTGATGTTCTAAGCATACCAACACCACCATCTCAATCACCACTCTACTAAGACAACTTACCACATATACTTAAAGGTCTTACTCCTCTTATATTTTGGGCAATCACATATATCTCCCCTGCCTTTAAAGAAATGTATGATGCGAGCATTCCCCAGGCCTCAAGCACATAACCACAAATACGCTGAAAATCCTGATAAACCAATCAACAACAAAACACTGTCCCCTCCTTTCTTGAGAAATTCAACTGCAATCCCATCCACTCCGACCACTTTGCAGCACTTCATCCTCACGAAAGGCCTTCACCACCACCTCTCTTTTCACCAAAACACTCATGACTCTCGCTCTCACACACCCTTCTACCACTCTATCATCTAACTCATTCGACATTCTCTCAAAATGAATAGTCCATCTCCTCTTTTACCTCTTCATATCATGTTATCACCTACCCCATTTTCTACCTTCACTCCCCAAACACACACACACACACACACACACATACATATATATATATATATATATATATATATATATATATATATATATATATATATATATATATATGTATATATATGAGGCTGCCGTAAAGAATGGGACAATCCAGACCGCCAGGTTATATCATCTGAAGCTAAATAGGTGTCTGACTGAAAACCCATCCATATGCCATATGTACCTCAGTCCATCTACGGTAAAGGCTGGTTTCAACAATAACTGATGGCCAAAAATATTCAAAACATTCAGTATTACCAGAGTGTAGGAGGAGATGCACCGACCACAGCCGACCGCCATACGTACCTGAGGGAGAAAAACAAGATGTTACAGGGATCACTTATGGAAAGATAGATATATCACGTAATGACCCATTCTCTCCCTCTCTTTTATTATTGTGCGCGCGAGGCAAATCAGCCTGAGTGGGTGAGCATGTGTGTCTGTGTGCGTTTGATATTTACCGCACCTAGACTGAAACTAGTTTCGTGGCGTCTTCTCTTTCCTAGTGGCTCGGTCGCATATCTGTTCGCTCTGAAGAAAATGGGAAGGTTACCTGCTGAAAACATAAAAGGGATCTGTGCACCTTTCCTCTCTTTAGGTGTCTACATGTTGCTAACACTGCCAAAGAAAACATCTCAGCTTGAGATAGCAGAGGAATCAGATCAAGATGAATGGCTGTGCATAACAGGATAGCACCTATGACGAGTGTACAACATCACAGCAAAGTCATTATTATACCTCTGAGGAGACCCGTCTGGTGCATACACAAGCACCAAACAAGGTATCTGTGTCGCTGATAAATTGACGCACTCTAACATCCCATCCAGCAATGGTAATCCATGGTATACTTGCAAACACCATGAACTTTTCCCTGACTTCACATACGTACACCTTGTGAATACCTAGTGATGTTTTCGGGGATCACCACCACAGCCCGGGCTGTGCCAAGGCTTCTGGAATGGGTTGTTGGTTGACCAAGGTGCTGGAAGCCGCAGCACTCAGGCCTACGTAGCCCCCAACAGCATGGCTGGTATGTTACACTTTGTCGGTACTTTTCCAATGCACTCTTGAACTTCTTTGCCATGCATCCCATGCTGTTCCTGATGGTAGGTGGCAAAGCGCTGAAGTCTTGGGCTCCAGCTGTTTAAGGGGTTCCCTCTTTCGTGCAAATCGCACCTTTGGATTTCAGAGGCAGTGTTTTACAAAATCTTCTATGCCTGTTACAGCGCCGGTTGAATATCATATTCGAATGCAAGTTGAGAACCATATATTCCAGGATTTCCTAGGTATAGATGTTGGCATACCTCTCCTCTTGAGCTCCAGAGAATATAGCCTCAAAGGATTTCATTTGTTCCCAAGAATTTAGCCATACTTATATGGGATGTGTGAGGTCTCTAGAAACTTTCCAAATCCACGAGTTCGCCCGCCTTGTAGGGTGGTATTAGAACGCAACAATATTCAGTTCGTGCACGACTTAGTGCCTCCAGTATCATTTTTTTTTCTTCCTTTGTCGTGAAGGTCCGCAGGATCCAGCCTGCCATCCTTTTACAAGAAGCAACCGTTGTTTTGTTGTGTTCGCTGAAAGTTAAGTCGTTAGACATTGCTACTCCACGGTCTTTCACAATAATAAACTAGTCTATTACATCATCCGTTACATTCTCGTATTCTGTGTTGCTTTTGATTTCTTTATTTTCCCCAGACCGGAGGAGTTGAAACTTATCTCCAATGAAAAACATATCATTTTAGTTACCCAATTAAAGACTTCGTTTGTCTCTTGTAGCCTTTGTGCATCTCCTATTGATGTAATCTTTATACTTATCCTTGTATCATCTGCAAAAGATCATCTGAAACTATGGCTTGTGTTTGCGTAAATGTTAAATGTAACAATGAGGAACAGGAGGGGTGCAAATACAGTTCTTTGGGAGGTATTAAGCATCTTACTGTGGAGACACTGGAGGTGGCATGGTTTACGTGTTGTCATCTATTAGTTAAAAAGTTGAACATCCATCTCCCAACTTTTTCAGTTATTCATATACTTGACATTTAATGTGTAATGAAACAATATTTGCATTTGTCAAATGCTCTTGCAAAGTCTGTGTAAATCACAGCAGCATTTTCTCTTTCCCAAAGCTTCAAAAGTCCAATCATAATGGTCAAGCAACTGAGAGAGTATTTAGTAACTAACCGTCATACAATATGAGCAATAAGAAACTAAATTCTCCTGGTGTTAAGATACCAATGTTACGCGAAAAAACAATAAACATCCGCTGCTCCGAGAACCTCCAGTACTACTCCCAGTAAACTTATGAAACATCATGAATACTTCTTTGTATTTGACGAAACCTTAAACCATTCTTCAAGGAGCAGTACAGTGATCCTTTATGGCACAGAAACAATAGCAGAGCTGACCAAAGAATCAACATGTGATGGAGCTATGGTGTGTGTGTGTGTGTGTGTGCATGTTGGGAGGGAAGACTAAACATAGAGGTGAGTAAGACACTGAATTGGCAGGATTCATTGTGTCGAAATTCACACTACTACGAGGAATTAATCGTGAGTGTGACTGATTTAACATAACCAGCGACACAATCTCATACGATATATATATATATATATATATATATATATATATATATATATATATATATATATATATATATATAAGAGCAAGAATGGAAGCTCTAATTCAATCAGGGTTAATAAATCTTGTTTCGAGCACAACCAGTTAATGACAAGGAAAAAGCCAGTTAAAATTCAAATGAAGCAAGTCCAGGCCAACAAGACCTTTCATGACATATACTTTACGCCACTTTCGAGGGCTATTTTCTACTCCTACTCCACAATCCCCGACCAAGCTTTCTTGTTAAGGGCCTGGTCTACCTGGAACTTTGTTGATGCAAGTCTCCAAAAAAAAATCATATAATGTACAAACTGGCTTTTCTGCTACGAGTTAGAGAAATGTCAGCTTCTTTTCTGAATTAGTCCTGTCGGTAGCAGGTTGAAAAGACTTGGGTCCCAGCTAACTCAGCTATTTCCTACGGTTTCTGAACCGTCTCTGCTTTTCAGAGCATATAATTTGTACTATCTACCCAATACATTATCCCAATAGATTTATTACCTTTAAGTACATATGTTCTTAAGAACCTATTATTCACATGGTGAGTCTACGCTATAGAGTACAAATTTAGAGCTCTCGACCAATTCCAATCATCTTGATGTATTAGTGAATCGACACAGGCGGTATTGGATCTTTTGGACGTTTTCTATCCAAATCCTCGGTCTTTTGTGATGATGTCTGCAAACCACAGTATTCTAGATGAACAGAACAAGAGCTGACCTTCTAACTTTAAATGTTCTCAACAGTCAGCTTCGACAGTTCCTTTCTTGTCTACTCTAAAGTGCGGTCATCCGATATCCTCAACCCTAGATCTTTGACGCAACTCTTTCTTGATACGATCAGTCCTTTTACCGTGTTGTATATCACCCTGATTTCTTCGTTCTCTGGGCAGTATGTATACTTTTTTTGTTTGTTCACAAATGAACTTGTTAGTTTCTGTGTCTCACTGTGAGACTTGATAATATCTGCATTCGGGTTTCCAGTGTCTCTCAGCAAATGGTGATGCGAAGTTCTACCGAGACTGTGTGCTGATGTGAATGTCAGATAAACAAGTGCGAGGCACAGTAGGAGAGGAAGCATAGTTTCCTGAGGGGAGAGAGCTCTTAATGATGGAAGTTGTGTGTTCTGCGTGCTGAACTATTACCCTAAGGATCAACGTTCGAAAATTATGCATCCAGCATCTTAATGTGCCAGTTATTCCCTTTGTCCGCAATTCATCTGCTGTCATTCCACAGTCACATTAATCACGCGCCTTCAGACAGTCTATATAAATAACGTCAGCATTCTTACTCCCTGGAGGGACACAACCACAATTATGCACATAATGCCAACTTCCTTTTCATCCATCTTGCGGGTCAACACTAGCGCGTAACCCCAACAGCTTTTCATTTGTCTTGTGTATATTTCTTATCAGAAAAACAGCTGGTAGCTTCAGCTGCTGTTTTTTTTTTCCGGAGAATTTTGTTCTGCAAGGCCAAAGCCAACTTCATATTGCTCTTACCTGACATCCTAGGCCTCCTTCACAATTTTGGGTGACGCGGGCAACATCCTCCCAGAACGAAACTTACAATATCTGGTATGAGAGACATCTTCCAGAACCTGATTGGAGTAAATGTCTCTATAAATATCTGCCGCTTTTATAATATCATATTTAACACGATTCTGATAACGGTGTTTAGGGCTCCACTTGCATCCTCTTTAAGAGAAACCTTCAGTTTTCCTCTCCAGTATTTTGACCACCATTATGTTAATCAGCATTGTTTCAGCTCCTTGAGATTTTCACTTCCATTCAAAAGGTCTTCACTGTGTTAACACGTGACTAACTGTGTCGTCTTTTTAACATCTGCCTGACCTCTTTTGTTAACAGGTCGACCTCTGTCTCGCTCTTGGGGTGAAGTTACTCTTAAATGTTGTCTGAGCTACCTCGATGTCCCCGACATCTTCCACATTTATATTCAGGTGTTCCACAACGTTTGTAACACACATTCAGTACATATCAGCCTCCCTAATCAGCTCAAAATATAATGATACTTGAACAACACATTAAGTTTCCAAGTGATACAGCATTTTGTATACTACACACTCAACACTCGTCATACACGTCAGTTTACTTTAAAACATAAGTATTCTCCGAACGAATTTCAGCAACTAAAGCCCCCAAAACCGAAAATTCCTTAGCCTCTGAAGGGCTCGGTATAAACTTTCAACACTCAAAACCCTTTCAGCATCAACCACCAACACCGTAACTGCTGTATAAAAATTAATTAACCTTAAAAAAAAATGTGGGAGAAAATTTGCTTTCTCATCTTACATTCTGTGGCCCGGGCCTCTCAAACACTGTGATCGAAAAAAAACTGTGCATCACCGAAACTAAACAGCCAAAGCCCGCTTACAAAGGAGAACTGAAAAAGAAACGAGAATAAAACAATTCTTCGTGCACTGATACCCGAGGAGAACCTTACGATAAGAGAGAGAGAGAGAGAGAGAGAGAGAGAGAGAGAGAGAGAGAGAGAGAGAGAGAGAGAGAGAACAAAGTAAAGACAATGGCAGAATGAAAACTACAGCGACGGATCTAGTCAAGGCGTTAAAGCAAGACTCCTTGCAGACTTCGCCAGGGCCTGACCTTTCATTTCCCTCCTCCCGTTTCTTGTACAGCCACTACACCAACTACGACTGGGAGCACGGAAACTTTGAAGTGTCTATACATGAGGTGGCTGCTCACACCAACGGCAAATTTCACCATGACAAGCTGTGATAATGTAAGGTTCCTCATGAACCACCGCCACCCTCCCGGTCAACAACCAACATACAAGAAATACAATACCTTAATACTTTAACAATGGCAGAAGCGGTTCCAGCATGAACATCAGACTTAGGACACTACGAATTCCGGCAAGAAAACACTACAGGAATATATATATATATATATATATATATATATATATATATATATATATATATATATATATATATATATATATATATGACTAGAATTACAATTCAAAAAAGATGCGATTCATAAAGCCCATGTAAAATGAAGCGAGGTGTAAACCTCAAAACTGGAGGAGGGAAACTATGGTATGATACATTAAAAATATAGAGAACGCAGGTGTAAAAAGCAGGAACAATGGAAAAAGCCAGAAGACGTCAGAAATAAAGGGAAAAGAAATTTTATCTGAAATCACATAATGAATGGGTTCCTTAACCTTAAGGAGGGAAACTCCAGAAATTGGGGAACAAAACATGTACAAGGAAATCTTTTTAAAGCTGCTGGTACACCGAAGCTAGCAACGAAAAGTACAACAAAAGAGGCGGCGAGGAACTCACTATAAGGCCCTGAAGACAGAGAAGACGCACAACAGAAAATGGAGCAAAGGAAGCAGCAGGAACTGTAGGAGAACGTAAAAGACACAAGGGCAGACACAGCAACACAAATACAATTGATGCAAAAGGCACGATAAAGTACGCAGAAGGCACTACAGATGACGCAGAAAGCACGACAGAGGACCAGGACACGACAGAAGACGCGTTGGAAAGATAAGTCACTTGGTCCTGCTGGGGAGCTGCACCAGGCTCTCTCTCTCTCTCTCTCTCTCTCTCTCTCTCTCTCTCTCTCTCTCTCTCTCTCTCTCGGATGGCTGGACCAACAAAAACCACCACCAATGCCACCAACACAGGGCTCCAGCGTGCGACCTTTCACCACTTCCCAACCTCAGGTAGAGCCGGCTTAACCACTACACCTACCACACCTTCCACCACACCACCACACCAAAAACAGACGCTACTGCCACCACTACACCTACCACAGCTTTCACCACAACGAATACAATCACCATTCTAACCACAGCCAAAATATGACCACCACAACCACCATAGCTCCTGTCTCACCAACTACATCTCCCATCGCCAACACAAAACCGAGCATGCGTACGTAGATGCCACTACCGCCACTCTCACCAATAAACCGACCATAACCATCAGTGACACCACTAAACCGACGACTGACGCCACTACCACCACACCATAGCCATCAGTGACACCACTAAACCGACAACTGACGCCAATACCACCACCCCATCACCTAAAGCCACCACTGCTATCACCATACGGCAGCCACTGCCACCCCCACACCAGCCACTCCTGCCACCATCACATCGACTACAGCCATCACACATCGTTCACACCAGCCACTGCCACCACCACATCGACAACTGCCACCACCACAACGGCCACAGCCACTACCACACCGACGGCAACATTTACGACTCATCACCACCCCTACATCAAGTAACTGTGACACTGTAGCTAACAGAACTGCCACTTCCACCTCAGTAAGTGCAACCACACTATAAACAACGAACACGCCAACCAACAACAACCTCACAACCACCAGGACTGTTGCTATCTCATACTACGGAATAACTCGCCTAGCAACTCACAGCCAGCACACACACACACACACACACACACACACAAACTTGGTTTGTGTGTGTGTGTGTGTGTGTGTGTGTGTGTGTGTGTGTGTAAGTGTGTGTGTTTAAGAGCAGACATGTCCATTTAAAAGGATACAAGATGCAACAGTAGGAGTGTAAAACTCTCCCCGTAACAGACAAAAAACAAGACATCAAGACAACATACAACTCGCAACCATAAAACTAAATGTACGCGAATATCAATTCTCAAAACAACGTGAGAGTAACCAACATTTCTTCTTCTACACAGAACAGAATCCACTCCACTGCGGTCTTGGGTTACACACAACAGAAGTGTGGCTGTTGCTGGGTTGAGTATTAGCAATCATTTGAGCAGGGTCTGGAATTATGCTTATGTAAAGCAGAATCACGTATTGTTACCAGTGATAGGGCCCTACTCTCCTGCTCTGGTCTGGCTTTACAAACAACTTTGAGTTATCCAGATGCATTCCTCCATGCCAATCCGTGATAAGAGAACTCCCCCTCATCCCCTGCTCTGCTTTTACCGTTGACCATCTTCGGTGCGTAAATATCAAGCAGTACTAACCCTAAAGTCATTAACCATGTGGAGGATTCACGACTACAGGACAGCATTAGCGTCGTTAACACAATATCGTTCAAACCTTCAGCAATGCTCTTGGGCTTACCATACTGAAACTTCAGGTCACCAGTTTAAAATTCCTAGGTCACAACCTGACCACCACAAACATTCAGTCACTGAAGCAAACCCGAGTCATTGACACAATACTTTCACTCCCACAATCCTCAGGTCAGCTGAATAATTTTCATGTTATTTCCACCATTGTACAATCACTGAGCCATAAACCCAACCCCCCCAAGACACTGGTATAATTCTTTAGGCAAATTACAATATTCATATCTACAATACTCCAAGTTACGGCTAGCAATAGGAACTTTTGCAATCCTGTTATTACCGGGGCTTCACTTCTACATTCCTGGTACACTAGGAGCGTCAATCCTCACTGTCAAAATACTTGGCCAATCCTCACTATCATAATACTTAGCCAATCCTCACTATCATAATACTTAGCCAATCCTCACTATCATAATACTTAGCCAATCCTCACTATCATAATACTTAGCCAATCCTCACTATCATAATACTTAGCCAATCCTCACTATCATAATACTTAGCCAAACCTCACTATCATAATACTTAGCCAATCCTCACTATCATAATACTTAGCCAAACCTCACTATCATAATACTTAGCCAATCCTCACTATCATAATACTTAGCCAATCCTCACTATCATAATATTTAGCAAGAAATTACCATACTATCTGCACACGACCACACTCACACACCGGGTGGCATGACGATCTGTCATCCACAACAGATGGACCAGTGGTGAGTGACTCGTCACAAAGTATTAGTTATGATAGTTCGATTATGACCACCACAACGGTAACATTACTGCACGTTGGAGATGATTTATTGTAACGTTCTCTTCGCGTACGTACATACATGACTGTACATAAAAGATAAAGCCATATACACTCATTCCTTGCATTACGTTTGAGAGGCTTGTGTACCTCAATAGCTAAGTTTGGGACCAAGATTCTGTTATTCCACTGGTCAGCTCAAGTCTCTAAGGATATGTGCCCGCATATGAAGACTTTTTGTTGTTGGCGAGTACCAGGTCTTCAAGGATTTACCAATATTAATCACACACATTCCGTCTGCGATCCACAGAACGGTCTGTCAATGTTTTGCAGCGATATATTTTCTTCGGCGACGAAGGGTGATGTTTAACACACAAAGGCATCCCACTATAAGAAGACTTAGTGCTCTGAGGTATGTCACCGCTGGTCTTTGGCGCTTGTCTCGAGGACTTATCAATTCCAGCCGAACATTTTCTTCATAGGGGCAGAGAGTGCCCTTAGCTTTGATGAAGTTTGGCTTCGGCAAAATCAGTTCTGAGTCCTTAACGTTCCTCTTGATATAATGTCTATTTGTGTTGGGAATTCGAAGCAGGATCTTACTTCTACCTTTCACCAATTACGAAGCAGCAGAACCTTATTTCAAGAGGCACACAGATCATTATCTTCAGAAACCTATCGACGACTCAGACTGCGTCCAGAGTACTCTCACATTGTCAACTTAAAAATGAACTTCTCATACTTATTCTAATACCTACAATTAATGGTACGAAACTGTGGTTTTCATTCCCATCTTTGTCAAATGTGAGCACCAACACAAGTACATGTGTGCACATAAAGCACACTCTCACGCAAACAACACACCGCCAAAGATAGACACACACGATGAGTTATGAGACTGTGGATGTGGACAGCATACAGAAGTTGCAGAGAAAGTTCAAGTGATGAAGCACAACAAGTGCAGCACTCCCTCCCCGTACACAAAGATTAGAAAATTACTCACACACACACACACACACACACACACACACACATTGAGAAAAGACATATAAACACACACACATACACACACACACACATACAGCCTGCCTTGCCAACAAAACGGTAAAGATCATAAAAATCTCGCACAAACACAAGGCTGTGCTGGCCTCTGCCTGTCGCCATGGTGACCTCCTGGCAACGCGAAGGTCCACTCACTCTCCATCCTCACCTCACCTCAGCCCCGCCGCACAACTGCCACATCGACGCCAGAACTTTCCCTGTATGGCGATATCTTTCCCTGTAGACTATGAATTTTTGCCACTGAACAGGATCGCAGATCCTTCAGCTTAATTTGTTTCCTGTCTCTTGCCCCACCACAAATCCTACAACTTATGTCCGTCTGTACAGCTACCAGCTGCTACCATCCACACGAGAGACCTCTCCTAATACATGATTAGGCCACTTTGTATCAACGTTCAGAGTGTAGATGAATCCTTGCCTTACTCCCTTGTACCGCAACCAAAAACTCCCAACACGATGATCCTCCATAGGCCACAAGGTGCGTCACAGTAGTTATGACCTCCATTGCCAGACAAGGGAGTTCAGCAGGGAGCGTTACAATAGTGTTGTGCTCCCTCCTCAAGCCAGGTAGTACGGCCTCCTGCTACCCAGCCAGTCCTGTCAACCATCCTGCCTCCCTCCCGCCACCCATCATGCCTCCTCCCTCGTGCTACGTATCCAGTCGTGCCACCCACCATGCCACACCATCTCCATCATAACATCCATTGTGCCTCTCCCTTTTGACTTGCCATATCTCCCCCACCTTTCATGCAAACTACATCCCTCCTCCTAACCTACCACTCTTCCTAAGTAACATCTAACAAATATCATACAATGACAGAACAGTGTCTAATGGCTTTTTTTTAGGTACACAGATATATCAGTTCATACACAAACACAATAAAGTCAATACAGAATGGCACACTGAGGCTAAAGCAGGTAAAGGGAATTCAAGACACTACACTGACGTACAAGTGACCTTTAACACCTGGTCCCTTAAGCATCACTCCTCCTTCAGGCCTGCCACACACCCTTCCCAACTGACCTACCGAGCCCGTGGTCGTGACACAAATGCTCGAGGCCCCGTCCCTGACTGATCACACACACACACACACACACCAGGTGCCAAGCATCTTCAGACGCAAGTGACCATGACTCGAATTCCGCTTGAGTATTCTCCGATAGAAAAGAGGTAATGCACTCATTCCCCTTATAACTTCTAAAACATCACCGTAGTTACCCATCAAAGTATGTACCAGTGCTTGGTCTCGAATGCAACATTTTCTTTTATCTTTTTCTTTGTTATCAGTGGTCTAGAGGAGCATCATGGTTTACTCTGGAGGCCGTAATGCAGGAGTCACCTGAGCAGCCACTGCTTGAGGCTAGCCAATTGAAGGTTCCTCAGGCTCACCATCCATCACATACTGTATTGGCTTCATCATAAACCCCTCACGTCTCTGTCCATTTCTTCTGTCACTCATTTGACTTCATCACCATCCACATCCACAGATAAAACTCTTTTCATTGCGAATTTCATTTCTCAATGTCTATCTTCCTTTTGTCCCTTTCTTCCCTTCTTTCTCGACCCTTGCCTTCCCTTTAATGTCATGGTTCATCTACCACTGTCTTCCCTTCAATGCTATACCTCCTTCACCACTGGCTCCCTTCAGTATCATAATTCCTTAACCACCGTCTTTCCTTTCGTATCATACTTCCTCTATCACTTCCGTCCCTTCAGAATCATACTCTCTCTCTCTCTCTCTCTCTCTCTCTCTCTCTCTCTCTCTCTCTCTCTCTCTCTCTCTGGCGTGGCAGAGAACCAAGGCATGACTTGTACCAGCAGGCTGCATTATGTTACCCAAGCCTGTCCACTTGTGTTACGTATACCTGATCCCACTTGGACATAGTGGATGGCTTGTGGGAGGGTCCTCTCTACTGAACCTCGGGCAAGGCCTCCAGCACGATATTTTGGAGCACTGCACGAATTCTCCACCTGAAACAGAATGACCAGCACAACGAGAGCCACAAACTACAGTCATGTGGCTACTATGACGTGCGAGTCACCACATTTTCGTGTTGTGAGCTATAACTATAGTGTTGCAACTACATATACAATCAGCTATAAAGATGTATATACGAACACTGTCCCAGTTTTGTAAGCCTTACCTGAGGAGCTACTATCGCACAGCCAACATACAGCACACCAACCCAACTTCATAAGTTTCTCGGATTTCAGAGGCAAGTCTACCTACCACCTCCACAGCCTGATCCAGGATACGATTCCGAGATGATCTCCTGTAAGGTCAAACTGATGCCATCTTTTTCTTGGGAAGGTGTTGTACCATCTTCCCACCTGACCAGTTGTTACTCCTGTTTCATGTAGTGTGTGTGCTGTGACACCACATGTATCAAAACCTTTAATGATTTGCTTTTTGCTATAAAAAGGATTTAGCTTATCCTCCAGCACCTGTATACTTCAACAATCATAATTTTATTGTTGTGATTCTGCACGTTTTCAAATCTTGCAATCCTCGCCCTAAAACCAATTTCATTCGTGGTCTGGGTAGTTTTTCAAACTTTTGTAACAGTTAATGACTGGTCATCTGATATGCGTGTTAGCAAATGTTTTATCATGGACATTATGTTTTACCCGAATCTAATGTCTTGTACAAAGATGTTACTTTTTGTATAATAAATGAAATTCTCTTTATTTTTTCAGCGTCAATATCGTTAGTTCTGCCAAGCTCTTTACTGTGCCTGGGATGGCGATCAACGCCACACTCCAGGCCGTCCCATCAGCACCCGCCATCCCACCATATAAAGGTATCGACGGCGTTTCCGGCCAGCCGGTGAGGGCGGCGTGTTGGCTGGTGTAGGGCGGGCAGTAAGTGCTGTGGGTTTGAAGAACACGACTCACTACACGTTAACACCCGCATCAGTTACCGTACGCATCCCGTGGGAACCTGTCTGACTCTCTCTCTCCCTTCGACACCTACCTTTACTGAGCCACTTCACCGAACTGCCTTGCTGCATCAATCACGGCACTTAACCCCTATACCCTCCTAATGGTTTCCTTGGAACATGCCATTAATTCTGCTGCACACTTCCAGTTAAACCATGGCAATACTGAGTGTACAAAAACAACAATAATTATATTTCCATCTAAGGCTCAGTCATTTGTTCTTGACGCTACCTCGCTAACGTGGGAAATGGCGAATATGTATAAAAGATAATGATAATATCTTTTCGAGGTTCAATCTCACATGAACCATATCACCGTACAAGTCGCTTCACTGTTTCCCTCTTCACGTTCGCATCCATGATGAGTTCTATGTAACCCTTGGTCAGATTGCTTTCCACGACCATATCACTGTAATTTCTCCCGTGCCGTGCTCCTGCGTTAATTACTTTCCATCACATTATCAATAAAGGTAATCACCCCACTCCGTTCTACGCTCAATTACTTTTCATTACTATCGATAATGTAATCTCATTCTGCTCTACGCTATACGATATATCACTTCCCATTTTACAACGGATAACCATCTCTGTTCTACACAAAAAATATGAGAATCAGGTACCATAACCGTTAATAACTTCCAACACATTTTCTTTAATCAATGGTCACATGCATGACGTAACTTTGCCACACCCAAAGTAAAAATTACCATCCTTTTTCACTTGAAAGTTTCATTCCATCAATCATTCGCGAACGGCTCCCTGAAATGTCCTTAATACCTGCTTAAGTCACGCTAAAATCTGTTTCCCTTCTCAGGTAACACAATTAACTACAAGAAAACAGTGTGAGTTTGCCAGAGATATAATTCTGTTGTGTCGTCTGTTGTTGTTGAAGACTAGCCTGGCCTCAGCGTGGTATGTCTGAACTGGTCTTTCCACGGCCCACCTCCCAACTCTTCCCCCATGTGTCGCAACCAAACACTCATTTTCTTTTCTTTTTCTGGGGCAAAGTTTGCTTTGCCGCATACTTACCCCTACTGTAAAGCTGCTGCGCTATACACCCACCACTATGAGTCTGAGAACACAAAGACGTGGGGGAAGTGGAGAGCAACACCACTGTACCACGTTGGGCACAGTTCTCTCCCACAGAGAACATCCTGGCTGACCCAGGTCCAGCGGTCTCCCTACCCCACCCTGCCGGCCTCCCAACACCCTCACCTGTCACAGTACCCATATGTCACTCGGGGAATTACCACTCAATACCAGCCAGTGCAGACTAGGCTGCAGGTAGGCAGGCGGGCGAGCTGGATGGGTGGTAGACAAGCTAGTGAGCCTCACTGATCAGGCGGTGGCCGGCCTGCTGGCTGGTTAACCAGCTAACTAGATGGTTGCCTTCCTTCCTAAACCAACAAGGTATAACATCAAGGGACACACCCAGAGTCTGCCGAGGATATATATATAAATACGGCAACAAAAATACTAGCCCTATAAACCATTCACACACAGCACAGCAATAATTCAACATAGGTGCGTACACTATCTTACGATTTTCAACCTTATTTTCCCGTATCCAACTCTTCATTTTTCCCCTCCCTCCCTCCTAACCACCAATTAAAAAAAAAAGACTAGTCAGCTTGCTGACTGGCTGACAAGTCACGTGGTATAGCTGGTCAGACGTGACCAGCTACCTGGATGGTTGATAAGCCTGGTGACTGGTTGGAAGGCCGACTGTGAAACAGGTCAACAGGTCTGTGTACCTATAAGGCGTCCTCCGTGCTGGCAACCCCTTCCAGCTATACCCTACCATGAGGAGCACAACCCCCTCACTCCCCTGCCAACATAACTCATCGTTACGGGCCAGAGCCAAACCATTCCTCATAAATCTTACCTTACCTTTTGTTACCTTTAGTCAAGTTGGGATGTCTGCCTTTATCTCTATGACTCGGTCTGGAACCAAGATGTACTGCTGCTCTCCTATGATTAGTCAGAACTACAAGCCTTTGTACCCACTGTTGCTGATCAGGTACACCGGTAGATTTTTTTCCCTACAGGCTTGTCTATATTGCTCCTATAATCTTGACAGACATATGTTTATACTGTGTCGGGCCATGGGTATTTACACGAGTTTCTCTTATCATAACTGGAGGACGGTGTGCAACTGGTGGTGGTGTGATGTTATAACCAACATCAGTGCTTGCAATATAAATGTCTACTGTTTTTCCCCGGGATAAAAACAAGTTGACATTTTCAGCTTTACTACATCCTCTATCTGCGCGCAAGGAGAGCACGGACCTGCAGCCCCTCCCTTACGTTACGATACCCCCCGTCACTGTGTACAGCAGGCGTCCACACACCTCTATACACAGTAGGAAGCACAACATCTGGTTCGGTTTCGACCCTGTCAACAAGAAGGTGAACTCTGACCTCAGAGCACCCCGGACGGAGGACGGGTCCTTCCCTCTTGAAAAATGTAAGTTCACGGTGAGATTATTCTCTCCCACAACTGTGGTTTGTCTGTGTGTGTATTGCAATAGCTAAAAACCTTGTAACTTTTCATAAGTAACCCTCAGTGAAATATTGCCTCTTGTAAATTATGCATGGTGTTATCTGATATTCCTCTTGTACCACTTCCAGTTCAACTTTATATGTATACCCAATGTGAGATTTGTTTTCGTTTTACACAGTAACATTTCAAGCTCTTATCTAAACGAACTCTACTACAGTACTCTGTGTATGTATAACCTTTGCTACCTCGCTTTGTATTATACCTACGTCATTCATGATGTTCCTCCTTTTCGGACGGAACGTGGACATTCTGGGGTTGTCAGTAACAGAGTCTTAAAACTATAACATGGAACTAACAGAACAATCTGAAGCAAAAAGACGAGTACAAAAAGGGATCGGTTGATCCACCACAAAGTAATGGGTCAAGTAAAATATGTGTATGGAGAAAGTAACAAGGCCAGCAGACTACGTATCAATGTTACACTATGGCTGGGCTATTGGTACTACTATCTGGAGATGTTAATCATGCGAAGTGTGTAAAGCTTGTCCCCAGATGAGTGGTCACACACACTAGAATACTATGCCTTAAACAGTCTAAGGAATAGGTCCAAATAAACCCATACTGCAAGATATGGCACAATACCTTACTGTTAAAAAATAATATATCAGGAATACTGTCAGGAATATTAAATCGAGTTTTTTTTTTTTCCATCTGGTACCATTAATTCACATGAAAGACTGTAAGCCTACGTAGTGAACCAATTTTGTAGCAATTTACATTATAATCATCTGCCCACTGGGGCCCGACAAAAACCCTTTGTATAACCATAATTCTCTTGCGCCACAGTTCACAGGATGAGCATTGAGTGTACAATAAATCAGCCGCTTATGGTGACAAAAAATTATAACAAAATAACTAGGTCCATTAGCCCAACTAGGCCTACCTGGCACCCTCTTTATTTCGAAGTACTGTTCCTATTGTACGCTCTACATTTGCCCCCACCAACTACTAGTCATGTACTCTTCACCCATGCTTTGTCTACGAACATTTTGACGAGTTAAAAAAAATATATGCTTTCATGAATTCACCTATGTACGGTACAACCTATGCTAGCAAGTGCACTAAGTATCCTCCACAAAGGTGGAAGCAAAGCAGTCCCCAGAAAACATTGAACATCATTAAAATCTTCGTTAGAGTCCTAAGAGGCAAGCTGACTGAACTTATGGAAGTGAACTATCGACATAACCCACGATAACATGGTTTTAGGGCGGGAAGATCTTGCCCTTCTTAGTTGAAGCTTTGGAAAACAAAGAAATTGCTGACGTGATTTCCAAACACTTTGCAGAAGCATATGATAAACTTGACCATGGTGTTTACAGCACATAAAAAGCAAAAGATGGGAATAACCGGAAAAACAGATCACAACTCATAGTTGTAAACCATGCCATCTCCAGTACCTCCACTGTAAAAAGCTCAGTCCTCCAAGAAACTGTACATGCACTCATCCTGTTCCTCATTCTTGATTCTGACACTGACGCAAACACGAGCCACAGTTTCATATCATCCTTTCTAGATGAAAGAATAAGTATGAAAATCAGTTGAAAATAAGAAAAGGCTACTAACAGACAAACCAAGTCTTTAATTGAGCAACCGAGAACAACAAACTTTTTAAAGGAGATAAGTTTCAACCCCCAACGGAAAATTGAAGAAATAAAATACAACACTATACCAGACAGTTACCTACGCTACCATAAAAACCAGCTAAATAATGTGAAAGACTTTCGAGAAATATTGTCGAACGAAGACAAAAAAACAACGGTTGTCTTATGCAGAAGGCACGAGGACTAGATCCTGCGGACCTTCAAGAGAAGGAAAATAAAAACAACGACGATATCATTCAAGGAACTAATTCTTTCACGAATTGAATATTGTTGCGTTCTAACATTATCCTGCAAAGTGGGCGAAACTTCGGATTTAGAAAGTGTCCAGAGATCCTTTACAACCCATACTAATGTGGTAAAAGAATAAAATTACTGGGACTGAAATCTCTACCAAGGCTATGCCTCTGTAAAGCAGACGGGAGAGGTATACCATCTTCTATACCAGGAAAATCCGAGAAGGTATGGTTCCCAACTTACACTCGGAAATAAGATCCTCCTGGCATGGAAACCTCTGTACAACGGTGCAGTATGCACGAAGATAGTAAACATCTCAAACATTCTGGGCCCTAGATTCTTCATAACCTGACCATTTACCATTAGAAATAGCAATGGGATTAACGGTAGAGACGTTCAAAAGTGACTTGGACTAGTACCTACAAAGTAAATCAGACCAGCCAGGCTGTGGGGACTATTCGAGCCTGAGGGCTTCGGTTTCCAACAACCTTAGCTGTGGAAGTGAAGACCTCCGAAGACTTTACCAGGTGTTCCAAGTAAGTACTCCATCCTTCCAGCTTAGTCTGTGTCCGAATAAACTGTTTACCGCTAACTGATACAAACTCGAGTAGCGTATCCATTTCCCTACTAAATTCCCAGTAATGAGGGAACAGTTCTCAAAGAGTCCAACACTTACAATATAAAGAAGTTACATGTATCCTCCATTACTACTGAAAACCTACTGGGGCAGCCCAAACTTAACTAAATTTCACTCGATCTGCGTAACGACCCGAGACTACTCCTAATTCATGGACCAATGACCCCTGATGTTTAATCATATATCCTCAAAATAATCAGCTTGGCTGGTGCGTCTCGAGATCTGCCCCTGACTATTCTCTCCTAGTTTACTATCCTGTCTCCACATATACAGATCAGGAATGTACAATAATCACGTCACAGACCATCAAGACACTTATCTGGCTTTCCCATGTACTCCAAAGTAACAAACCTGAACCTGCCGACATCAATCAAGATGTTAAAGTTATGACACCTCCAGTGAGACAGGTGGAGGCGAACTGAGGAGGCCACAGCCTCGTCTGCACAGCACCAGGTGTAACCTGGTGTCTCCACACAAATGCCAGTTCCTACATGTGTAATGATGAACCACAAAACTTTTTGTTTCCTTCTTAAGATTAAAAATTGGAAGAACAAATCGTTTGTACTTTTTAATGAAGAGTAGGCACCTGTGGCCCAAAACGTTCCACTTCCTTCTACTGTATTTCCACATAGTTCATATTCTCTTACGTCTCCTCTGAGTTACGCTGAGGTAGGCTGGGAGGGGGGGGGAGTGTTTGGAAGCAAGTAGTTTGTTTATTAAGTAAAGTGGCTCAGTCTTCCAATTTGAACCCAACACTTTAGCTGGACTTCAAGATGGCGACGGGTATAGGCTCTTCCTCGACCAGGACCTGCAAGTAAAAGTCTTTTCTCTTTAGAAATGAGATTTAAATGAATCCCGATACCTGTAAAAAAAATCTTAAAGAAAAAGTTTATAAACCCAGTAATAAAATGGAAATGAAAGAAAATAAACAAGTCGACAAAATACTTTTGCGGCCACTAGGCAAAACAACCACTTCGTAAATCTTAAAACACGGTAGGCAAGTCTTGAATACAGAACATCTAAAACTTTCTACGGCCATAACAACCTTACCTTCTAGTACAGCGGAAATATCAAAAATATTTCATTGATGCTGGGATGGGTCGTTGGTTGGCTAGGCTGCTTGGAAACCGATGCCCGAAAGCCTGCGGAACCATAACACAGCCTAGTTGATTTGATACACTTTGTAGACACTTACCCACGACATTTTCATCAATTCTGAAGTTCTAAGATTACAAATAAAAAAAAAAATTCTGTTCACTACAAAGTTAATACAAACTACTTCAAAAAGATAAGTCCACAAAAGTACTGCCTAAATACAAGCATAGCAACATGGAAAAGCCTAACTGGTGAAGTTTCGTGCCAGCCTCGGCATTCCAGACTGTGGGGGAACCTTCACAATGACCTGCATCAAAGGCAAGGGAAGAAAACCAATCCCGTTATTTCCTTCCCGCTACTTCACTAACACACGTCCTACGGGATATTCACAAGGGCCGCCGCCACCACCCACCCACCGGCTCCAGTGAGATAAATGAATATGGAGCAGCAATACAGAGAGAGAGAGAGAGAGAGAGAGAGAGAGAGAGAGAGAGAGAGAGAGAGAGAGAGGCAACACAAATGTGAACGACCAAACTGTTTAAAAGTGAAATGCAAATGAGACAGGTGTTAATAAGATAAATCATCAAAAAATACAAAGGCCCAGGAAAGGTGTACCCCTAGGGTATGAGTGTAGAGAAAATCCTTTAAACACGGCCAAAACAGCCGACCGTAGTCCACATACCAAAGCTGAAAAGGGACCCAAACTCTAGCATTATCGTAGTATGATAAAGAGTGATGGATGGTGCAGGTACGGGGCCACATCTATCATGGTGTGAAGATTACGATACCAGACTCCTCGTAAAAAATATAAGTAGCCAGTCCAAGTTTTAGAATACAGGCTCGCCCTGCATGTTGGTGTGTATAAGTTTCTGGTGTGTGGACGGGGTCAGGTGTGTGGATGGGGGTCTGGTGTGTGGATGGGGGTCTGGTGTGTGGATGGGGGTCTGGTGTGCAGATGGGGTCTGGTGTAAGGACGGGGTCGGGCGTGTGGATGAGGTCTGGTGTATGGATGAGGTCTGGTGTGCAGATCAGATTTGAAGTGCGGATGGGGTCTGGTGTGGGATAAGGTGTGTGGATGGGGTCTGGTGTGGGATAAGGTGTGTGGCTGGGATAAGGTGTAGGGATGGCGTCTAAAGTGTGGTGGGGTCGTTGGTGAACGAAGCTGTTGGAAACTAAAGCCCGCAGGCCCACGTAACCACCACAGCCTGATTGGTCTGAAACAAGTTTGTAAATTCTTACCCACAACCTTCTCATACATTCTAAAGTTCTAAGATTACCAAAAAACAATTCTGAACACTATTAAGTTAATACAAACTAGTGTGCGGATGGAATCTAGTGTATGGAGGGGTCTGATGTGCGGATGAATCTGATGTATGGAGGGGGATCTGGTGAGTGGATGGATCTGGTTTGTGGTGTGAATCTGATAAGTGGATGGGTGTGGTGTGCGGAGGGGATCCCGTGTGAATATCCTGTGAATACCTTGTGAAGTCTTCGGGGGCCTTCACCTCCACAGCCCGGGCTGACCAAACTGTTGGGAGCCACAGCCCTCAGGAAGCACATGGCCCCCACAGCCTGGCTGGTCTGGTACACTTTGTAGGTATGTGTCAAATGCACTTGTACTTTACGGGGCATTCCGACTGTGTATGGCAAGGCGTTGGAGAGTCTTATGCCCCGGATGCTTAAAGGTGTTCTCTTTTTTAGTGCATATCGCACCTTTTACAAAGGCTTCGATGCCTGTCGTGCCAGTAAGATATAATTTCTGAATGTAAGCTGGGAACCATACCTTCTAGGACTTTTAAGGTATAGATGATGTGGCTTGAGTCCAGTGCGTGGCTGGGGTCTGGTGTGTAGATGGGGTCTAGTGTGTGGATAGGGTAGGGTGTGTGGAGTCTGGTGGATGGGATCAGGTGGGTGAAGGGGATCTGGGGTGTGGATGGGGTCTGGTGAGGAGGGGAGGAATCTGTTATGTGAGTGTGGTGTGTGGATGGGGTCTGGTGTGTGGATGGGGTCTGTAGTATGGAAGGGATCAGGCGAGTGGATGGGTCTGGTGTATGGAGGGGTTCGAGAGGGAGAGGGAAGGATTCTGGTGTGTGAATAGGAGCGTGGAGGGGATCTAATGTGTGGAGGGGATTTGTAGTGGGGGCAGGGGGGTATTTGGACTGTGGGGGGGAATCTAGTGTGTGTGGAGGGGATCTGGCATGTGAATACCTAGTGAAGCCTTCGGGGGGGGTCTTCACCATTACAGCCCAGGCTGGGCTCAGGATGTTGGATTGGCTCATTGGTCGACCAAGCTGTTGGAAGCCGCGGCCCGTAGGCCAACACAGCTACCACAGCTTGGCTGCTCCGGAACACTTTGGAGGTACTTGTCCACTACACTCTTAAACTTCTTTACTGTACATCCCATACTGTTTCTGGTGTTTGCAAGCAAGGTGTTGAAGAGTCCTGGGCCACGGATGCTTAAGGTGTTCTCTCTTTTTGTTAGTATCGCATCTCTGGATTTCAGAGGTACTTATTATACAAAGTTTTCCATGCTTATCGAGCCAAATGGATGTTATTTCCGAATGCAAATTGGATGGGTCTGCGTTGTGGATGGGGTCTGGTGAGTGTATGGGTACTGGATGGGAACGTATGTGGATGGGACCTAGTGTGTGGATAGGGCCGTGCGTGGATGGGGTCCGGTGTGTGGAAGAGGTTCAGTGCGCGGGAAAGGGTCTGGTGTGTGGTGTTTGGTGTGTGGAAGGAACCCGGTTTGTGAGAGACCTGTGTGCGGAAGGAACCTCGTGTGTGTGAGAAATATGTGTGTGGGAGAGGCCTGGTGTGTGATTGGGGTCCAGTATGTAGAGGGAGTTTGGTGCGTGGAAGATGCCTGCGTGGAAGGAGCATGGTGTGTGAAGGATGTGTGTGTGAAAGGAGCGTCGTACGTGGGAAGTATGAGTGTGGGGAGGGCCTGATATGTAGAAGGGTTCTGGTAAGTAAAGAAGGCCTGTGTACGGAAGGAGCTAGTGTGTGTAAGAAGCCTGAGTACTGAAGAAACCTGATGTGTGAGAGGCTTCTGTGTGCAAAGGGCCTGATGTCAGATGTTTGTACGTGAAAGGGTCCTGGTGTGTGAGGCCTGTGTGTGGAAGGGGGCTGTGTACAAGGATCTAGTATGTGGAAGGGGCCTGGTGAGTGGAAGAAGTCTGTGTGTGTGTGTGACTAGGACTTTACTATGTGAGTAAAACCTAGCCGACGGAAGGAGCCTGGGGCCTGAGAGGTCCTTCGAGGTGGACAGACTAAAAAATGTCGGCGGCTGGGTGTTGGAGGAAGAGGTGTAAGAGGACGTAGTCTATGAAGGGGTTTTAGTAATATCATAACGTCAATGGCTGACAAATCTACCAGGGAACAAAACAAATAATGACTATTTTGGGTCGAAAAATGTCTAAAATCCGAAATTTGGTGAGGTAGGAGGATGAGAGCATGCTAATAAGGGTTAGGGAACCGCTGGAGAAGTGATGCCTAACTGGAGAGACATAGAAATGAATGACAAAAAAGAAGTGACAATGGATACAACAAACAGGTGAAGAAAAAATCAAAATTCATGGCGGGAGACTTTTCAGCTGGTTATCGGCAAACATAAGAAAAATCGTAGATAGATGACTGGGGTTTTCTTGCGAGGAAACTTTACAGGTTCCTTCAAAGTATACTTGATAAACCTGCCTCCAGCGGAGACCTCGGTTAAGGGATGCCAACAGAAGCAGCACCACCACCACCAATGGTCCAGAAATTTACTAGCACTTAAAACAAGACAGCAGGTAGGGGGGATGGGGATCACCTGACACTTACTTAAGGTACGAAATGTGACAATTCAACAGATATCACAAGAAAAATCAACCACTTTCCAAAGTAAAACGACAAAAACCTGACCCACCAACCGGGAACATGCAAAGGCCAAACAAGATGTGCGGTGGTGGCGGGTGTGCGATAATTGCGAGGTCCGGTGATGGCAGCACTGGTAAGGTTACATTATAATGATGACTGTAATTACAGAAAGATGTAATTAACAGCCTAGAGATATTAATGGAGCGGTGATAATGTTGGTAGTGGGTGGCTGTGGTGGTAAAACTGGTGGTGGTGATGGTGGTAGAAGCGATGGCAGCGGAGGAAGCATTGTTCCCTGATGTATAACAGCTTTTCAAAGCAGGCCAGCCGGAATCTATTCTGTTGTCTGTTACACTTAAAAGTTAAGTTTCTTAAGAAATTGCTGATCCATCACCAAACGTCTCCAGTCAATACCCTTAAGACTTAGCCTTCTACACCATGACACGGTGGTCACACTCGTCGAAAAACCCTCCCTTGGTCTGTGTCTGTGGCGTCATTTGTTTTCGGTTTAGCTGTGGTTGTTCCCAAGTTCTGATCGTCAAGATGCTCTTCTTAGCCTCCGTCATGGGACTAGTTTGTCTCTAACTATCCCGTCAATCTTAAAAAAACCCACTATGCTTGAGATATATAACCTAAGCAGCTGTAACTTACTAATGGATATTCGAAGTTGTGGCGACCGTCATGGCCTTAACTCATGTTCACAGTTCCCAGTGAGACGAGCATAATAAACGTAAAACAAAGAGTTATGAAGGGCATAACAGCAATCAAAAAGACAAGTTCCCTCATTAACCCCAATATATATGATGTAGGCATTTAACTAAAGTCATTTTTCAGTATGTTGCTGAGGTCGATTTCAATTCGTACCATCAGATATCCATCGACATCATCAAACTAGAACTGATGCCATCTACGAATTCATTACGTTATCAAATAATCAATACGTTCTAAACAAATAAGTTCGTCCACCTCAAAGATGCCGAAATGCACGTTACAAAAAAAATAATCATGTCTCTCAAGATATGTTCACGTGAGGCATCATGATTCTATGGCACACATGGTCAGCGCACGTTGACAGTTCACGTACCGTGTACAGTGAAAGATCTGGGGGAGGATGGGAGAGGCAACAAGCTTTTTTGGCGCGCGCTGCCTCGCATAATACAAACAGCTGGTACCTTTGAGCAGTGCTTCCACACGCATGTCACTGAAAGTCTTGATAAAAGATTTAAAAAAAATCTTTTTTCCTTACAATTACAGACAATTTTTTTCAGTGATCTAAAGTGATCAATATAATAGTTCCCATATTACGTCACACGCGATTGTCAGACACGGAAACACTCAAAAGATAAATAATGATTTGAGCCTTTAAGTTCGCCTGGGATTATCCGACCCCTTGATCCGGACCAACAACACATAATAACAAGATTCAGTGTTGTCACATTTGCCAATTGCCAAGATGTAGCTGTGGCAAGCCTTCTCCACTGTGTTTCGCCAGATGTAAATAATCATCGAATAAAACGGGTAACACACTTTTGCCTTTCACAGTTGAAGCACGTGATGTTGAACACGTAGCTAGATCACATCACTCTGGCCCACGAGATCCATGCTTGGTACGAATTCACGTAGTTCACGTGGTTGGAAGAAAGCACGTGGTTCCCGCATGGTGGCATGAGACACGTAGTTGGTAGAATACACGTACTTATGGTGGAGTGGAACATGTACTTAACAGAATGCACGTGGGCGAGACAAAATGGCGTTGGACACGTAGGTGAAGTACAATACTGTGGTGTAAGTACACGTAGCTACAGGCAGGTCATGCAATTCACGTGGATGTAGCAAGGTGGTACGGTTGGTGTGGCTAAGGGTGCAAGCAGCGTGTACTTCCTGCAGGTCAAAACATACTAAGTGGAAGTGCATGTCGTCACAGCATAGCAAAAAGGACTACAGAGGTGGCTGATGGTTCTATGGTTCACAATGTGCATGGTAGAGTTATATGCCATTCGATGATGTTGGTGATTCACATGGTTAAAGGCACGACTGCATAATTCACTGCGGTTTGGAGTATGGTTGAATGAATCACATGGATTCAGCATGGAAGTGTGTGATTCATCTGGTTATGATACGACAGTGTCATTCACTTAATTATGGGACGGTTTTGTGATTTACTCGGTTGATTACGAGACGGTAGTGTGATTCACTTTTAAAGTACGATCGTACGATTCTCCGAGTGGGAGTATGGTAGTGTGACTCACGTGGTTAGAGGACGGTTGTATGGTTCACATGGTTAAAACATGGCAGTGTGAATCACCGTCAAAACATTATAGTGATTCGCAAGGTCAGACCACTGAAGTGTGAATCATCGTGAATACATTAAAGTGTGATTCACGAGGTTTGACCATGGCAGTGTGAATCATCGTCAAAACATAATAGTGATTCACAAGGTTAGACCATGGCAGTGTGAATTATAAAAAGAATATTAAGAGATTCATGAGGTTAGACCATGGCAGTGTGAATCCTCAAAACAACACGTGATTCACAAGGCAAAAGAATAGCAGTGTGAATCAGGGGGTTGGGAATTGCAATGTTGTTCAAATGGTCGGTGAGGTTTACGGTGAAAGTGCACGGTACTGTGGTATATGTGGCTACAGCGTGTGTGGTACATGTGGCCAGAGCATGTGTGGTACATGTGGCTACAGCGTGTGTGGTACATGTGGCCAGAGCGAGTGTGGTATATGTGTCCAGAGCGTGTGTGGTACATGTGGCTACAGCGTGTGTGGTACATGTGGCCAGAGTGTGTGTGGTATATGTGGCCAGAGCGTGTGTGGTACATGTGGCTACAGCGTGTGTGGTACATGTGGCTACAGCGTGTGTGGTATATGTGGCCAGAGCGTGTGTGGTATATGTGGCCAGAGCGTGTGTGGTACATGTGGCTACAGCGTGTGTGGTACATGTAGCCACAGCGTGTGTGGTACATATAGCTACTGCGATAGTGTGGTATATGTAGTAGTGGGTAAATGTGGTTAATAGTGGATACCTCGCTGAGTCCTCTCCCCCACAGACCAGACGGTAGTGTGGCAAACATGACTACTGTGGTAGTGTGGTACATGCGGTTTCAATGGTGGTGTTGTACAAGTGGTTACAGTGAAAGTTTGGTACATATGGTTACAGAGGTAGTTTAGTAAACGTGGTTAATGGTTGTGTAGTAAATGAGGTTAGAATGGTAGTGGGTACATGTGGTTACAGTGGTAGTGTGGTACACGTGGTTACAGCGAGTGTGGTACATGTGGTCATAGTGGTAGTGTGGTGAGTGTGTGCCTGACCATAAACAAGTCACACTGCTGAAAGGTGAGGCGGGTTGGGAGTGGGGTGTGGGGGTTGATGTGTGGGGAGGGAGGGTGGAGATTCCTTGTCTGTCCCTGTAACCAGCCCTGAGGCAGGCCATCATGACTGGTACTGGATCAATCTGACTCTTTGAGGCTGCAACCTTTAAGCATTCATGGTCATCACAATCTAGTATTCCGGCATTCATTCCTAGAATCTTAATAGGATTCTATTCTAGAGATCTCTACTGATGGTATGCAGTATTTAGTATTTCCAATGAACGACCATTCTAGTGCGAGATGGGCAATGGTGTATAGTGGTGGCGGTGATGACAATGTGATGAACCTGGACTTAGTGGTCGTGGTGAAGGATGTGGTAACGTAGACAGCAGGGAGGTGGTGGTGTTTAATGGTAGCGAGAGTGGCGTGGCTGTGGTGGTGGTGGTGGTAAAATGTGGTGATGTATGCAGAGGAGTGGTGGTGGTGGTAGTAGTGCATAATGTTGCAGTGAGAGTGGTGTGGCTGTGGCGGGTGGTGCTGCTGCTGAAGAGTGTGGTTCTGTTATACAAAGGAAGACAAGAGGAATTCAAACAGCTAAAGACCACTTAGTCCTAACGAGGCTGTTTGTGGTAGGAGAAGGGATGACAGAACGCAAAGACCGAGGCAAGAGAAGAAAGACACACATATGTTTCAAAGAAAAAAAGTGTCAACTTTTAACGCAACTAAGATGGTGTAAATAATGTCAGTCGTGGACTTCCTGCGACTTATTTGTCAAGTCTATTCTTAATATACGTATGATACTGCTTTCAACTATTCTTACTGGTAAATCATTGCATGTGTCAACAATCCTCTTTGAAGAAACAGTACCTCGCCTCATTCGATGCAGAACGTTTAACCTTTATTACGATAGCAAACAGACATACTTAACCATCTGTAACTTGTTAAATCGAGTTCATCAGAGCCTTTGATAATCTTGATAACCCATATGTAACCACTTCGTAACTTCCTTTTTCAAAGCTAAATATATTCAAGTCGTTTAGTCGGTTCTCACGGGATTTAATTCTCAGTTAGGGAATCATCTGGCAGCTCGCCTTCATACTTTCTTCAAATCTGTATCTTTTTTTTTCGAGTACGAGAAGCAAAACTGAACACTTCGTTAAAGACACAGCGACGCACCCGTGACTTGTAAAGTGTGAGGATAATTTCCCTAGACTTAAATTCGATCGCCCTGCCTATTAATCCAAGAATTCACTTCGCCCCCTTTTTGCCGCATCAGAGCACTGCTTACTTGGCTTTAAATCGCCAATGATTATTACACCCCAACTCTTTTTCCCTCAAGTTACCTTTTGCCGGTGATGTGGTGATGTATGAATGTGGTGGTGCATCTGGTGGTTGCATGGTGTTAATGGTGGTGGTGGTGGTGGAAACGGCGGTGGTAGTGGTGAATGTGGTCTTGTACGTGATGGTAAAGAATGTGGTCGCGTAGGTGGTGGTGGTGAAGAATGTGGGAGTGTGGATGAAGTGATGAATGCGGCTGTGGTGGTACTAAAGAATGTGGTGGCGTAGACGGTGGTGGCAGCAGAAGAATGTGGTAAGAGTATAATGCGGAGAAGAATGTGGTAGAGTATATAATGCGGAGAAGAATGTGGTTGTGTAGGTGGTGGTGAAGAATATGATAGCGGCGGTTAAGATTTTGGTTGTGTGAGAAGTGAGGGTGAAGGTGGCCGTGGTAATGGTGATGACGGTACAGCTATAAATGTCTGGTGGTGGTGGTGGTGGAGGGAACGGCTCCTCACCACACCAAGCGGAGGGATGTGTTGGCGTTAAGACGGAGAACACGCGCTGGCAAGACCGTGTGTGTGTGGACCCGCCGCTGGCCTGGCTTCCGGTGAGAGGTAAATAACAGTGCTTCACTCTCAGCAGCGGGAACACCCAGCCACGCAGGGCCCCACCAGGTCATACTGCCAACCACACCCGACTCCCCTCTACTACACCCCACTACACCCTATCCTCCCTCTACATCATATATCAGTACCACCCACTACACTTTCAGTACACCTGATCTCTACACCATCCACACAATCATCCTTCCCTCTACACCCCACCATACCGCCTCACACACCACATCCAGCCCCGGCCCTCTACACCCCCGCCACACCCAGCCCGAGCCCTCCACACCCTCGCTACATCCAGCCCAAGCCTTCCACACCACATCCGGCCTCGGCCCTCCACATCCTCACCACACCTGACTCCAGCCCTCCACATTAAGACCCGCACCGGCCCTTCAAACCCTCAACATACCCGGCTCCCGCCCTCCACACCACCAAAACCCAGCTCCGGCACTCCAAACCCTTAACACACCTGGCTCCAAAGCTTCACTCCTTTAGCACACCTGGCTCCAGCCCTCTCCACCCTTACCACACTTGGCTCTAGCCTTGGCCACCCACACCACCACACCTGGCTCCAGCACTCCATACCCTAACCATAATTGACTCCAGTCCTCCACACCCTTACCACATCTAGCTCCAGCCGTTCACATCCTTTAACACACATGGCTCCAAAACTCCCCACACTCAATACCACATCTGGCTCAAGCACTCCACATCCTTACCACATCTGGTTCTAGCCCCTTTCACCCTTACTACACCTGGCTCCAGCCCTCCACACCCTTACCAAACTTGGCTCCAACCTTCCCCACCCTCCACATCACACCTGGCTCAAGCACTCCACATCCTTACCACACCTGGCTCAAGCACTCCACATCCTTACCACATCTGGCAACAGTCCCCCACACTCTTACCACACCAGATTCTAGCCTTCGCCACCCTCACCACCACACCTGGCTCCAGCACTCCACATTCTTACCACCTCTGGCTTCAGCCCTTAACACCCTTACCACACCTGGCTCCAGCCCCTCTCACCCTTACCACACTTGGCTCCAGTCCTCCCCACCCTCACCACCACAACTGACTCCAGCCCTCCACATCTGGCTCCAGTCCTTCACACCCTTACCACACCTGGCTCCAGCCTTTCCCATCCTCACCACCCAACCCGGCTCCAGCCCTATACATCTTCACCACCACACCCGACCCCAGCCCTCTACACCTTCACCACCACACCTGGCTCTCCAAACCTTCTCACACATCCGAACACAACCAGTCTCCACAATGTGGGGAAATCTATAACTTTAAAAAGTAAGCACAGACATCATTCCCAATCACTATAAGAATACCGATACGTGTAACAAATTAGAATACAGTACAAAGGAAAACTAAAATGTACTTGACCAAAAATAATGCCTAAACTAAAATGAAAGACAGTTGAAAAAGACCGCACGCCACACACACTCACACCCCTGGGAAAGCTGTACGCAGGCTGACCTGTCCCTTCACACTCACGACATCTGGGAACCCGGAAATAGTGGCAAGCGATACAACGCTTGTGTCGGTGAAGGAACTCCCCCCCCCCTCCCATCACCCCGGGAGGAAATGAAATTACACTGCAGGAACGCACTTTCACCCTCGCTAATTAAATATCTTCGTTCGAGCTGAAAAGGAAACAGGACCATGCAAAGGAAACGACCATTTCAGCAGCGAGCAACTCAAAGAAGGGTGTATACATATCAAGTCCCTATATTCTCCTGCTGTATGCTAGAATATATGGTATACAAAAGATCTATATAGTCCGGTAAAATCATCCTTCAACGAGATCCTCCAGATGAGAACATTTACCGGGGTCTTGGGCAACGAGCGATACAAGACGCGGCGTTTCAATCCACTGGTGACTGTGGGCGGTGGGCGGTGGCCAAGTCTGGCGGGCCACTCCCTGAGGACCGGCCTGACCCAGACCTTTCTTTTTTTCTCCAAGACATACCAGAGCTGGGCTCATGAGAACAGCCTTACAGTGATGCTCGTATAGTTCCTACTTGACCCACAAGTGTCGATTTATAACAACAGTGTTACGCTGCTGGACCAACACTAGCCTCAACACTCGGTGGTGTGGGTAGAGACCCGCATCTGTGGCCTCTCAACAGCAACCGTAAAGCAGGAGCTACATATAGTAACTACGGTCTTGTAAAGATACTTCTAAATATGATACTAGACACAATGATATCGGCCATACAACACCATCACATCTGGTACTGGATAAACTATTGCATCAAGTGGCGCACTAGTAACGGCGGTGTTTCCAAAGCTGGTGCTCAGGACAACATCGACCACCATACATGAAGAGAAGTAAAGTCAGTGTTGGATATTAGTGTTATAACAGGCGAAACGCATTATAATTATAAAGGTCAAACATAACTGGTTTCTAATGCCGTGGCCCAGTCTTTAAACATACCGATTCTCATCAACATGATTGTTTACGTCTGCTTCCCAGTGCCCTGTAATCATAAACTTATAAAAACTCCTTATTCACCTACAGCACAGGATACAGACCACATTAAGTGCTCCAACATGAGAAGTACCCACTCCAGGGAGCCATAAGACAACTTGCCCGAAGTTTTTCATAACACAACTAAATCCGTAAGGTATTTCATCTCTCTACGAAGAGAGACAGGTACACCACACGCACACTACATGGCTTCTCAAACTACTCCCATCGCCCCTGACTGGTGCCAGGCTACTACTAACACAAGTCCAGATAAGACGATAATAAACCAGAGAGACAAGCTGGAGGACCTCACCACGAACCACTGGACAACTCTTTAATTACATGCCGGAAGAAAACATAGAATCTAACCAGTCTTGTAGCCCGTGAGTTCTCGCATCATTTACTTGCTGGAATTCACTAACGTTCCTCTCGACCAACCAGAATATCCGTACTATGACTTCGTTTCGGAAAAAAAAAAAAAATATGAAGCATCAAAATGCAATACGATGCTAGTCCTCCCCATGTGATGTTGGGCAACATGAAGCGAGGGACCCGAGACTACTAACATTAGTCAACCACAGGTAATGATGGTCATGTTACGTACCATTACTTCTGGAGCCTTGAAGGGGAAAAAAGTCCTTCACCTATGTGGATTATTAAACGAATATGACAATGGGTCTTTAATGCAAGCCTTCAGCCCGGACGATCTTTAATATGGAGGGTCTTCAACGAGGTTTGTCCTGGCGAAGGTTTCAAGAGAAAAGAGCTTCAGTGAAGAGGGTCTACCGTGAATAGACATCTTAATGAAGGTCTTCACTAGGGAGGCTCTTCAACGAAGACAATATCCAAAGGGAACACTTCTCAAGTTTCAAGGAGGTCTCTAATAAGGGAAGTCTTTAACGGAGATGGTCTACACGGAGAAAGGGTGGGTAACAAAGAGATGCTCCCACGGGAAGTTCCTCAATGCAGATAACTAGATGGAGAGCGTCCACCGGTAAAAGTCACTAAGGGAAAGGGTGGTCTCCACACGAAAGGCCTTTTCAACACGAACTATATCTAATGAGCTGGAGGCCTTTAAATGAGGAAGGTCTTCATCAAGGACTATCATCAACGGATAGAGCCTGTAACAAAGTAGGTTTCGACGGCTGACGTCCTTAGCGCACAATCAAAGGTGAGGTTATTTGATGGCAAGGCTTTCAAGAGATGCAGGTGGTTAATACACAACGTCTTCACCCTGCTACACAATCATCAGAAGGCTATATCTCCAACACGGACGGGAAGGTCTTGAACGGTAATTGAAGTCGAGTCTTCGATGGTGATGGGCGTGAGTGAATAACAGGTGTGGATGGTAGTGAATAACAGGTGTGGATGGTAATCATCATTAACACATAAACAGATGTTAACAAAATTCTCAGACGGATTATAAGCTATTTGGTTACAAGTGTAGGAGAGCAAGAAGGTTTAGTGAAGGGGACGGACGCAACATCTTGGGGTGAGAATAGAGCTGGGACAGTGGCGGTTGTGATGATTTGCCACGAGGTGACCTGGATAATCTTGGTGGAGTTTGTATTTCGATGAGAGAGAGAGAGAGAGAGTGGTGAATATATGGCAGTGAAAATACGCCTGGGATCTGTGAGGCGAATGGCTCGTTATGCTGAAGGACAATAAGTAGCGGTGGTGAGAGAGAGAGAGAGAGAGAGAGAGAGAGAGAGAGAGAGAGAGAGAGAGAGAGAGAGAGAGAGAGAGAGAGAGAGATGGGTGATGATAAGGGGCTTCAGCGAGAAGCAGGAACAACAACACGACATTTATCACGTAATAAGGACGCCGAGCGAAACAGACGCTTGGTTGTGGACTTCACTTCACAGGGCAACATTCTCGATCACACCACATGCGGCACTCAGCCTCACAACTTACAACACTTCATGAAATATCCAATTCAGCACTGATCTTTTCTATCATCAAGCTTGTACTGGGTAAGACCATACCTGGCAAAGAAGAGACGATCAGTAACTCCAGGTTATTCACAAGATCCAAATTATCTTAAAACAGCGAGATGGCGTGAGCATCAGAAAGGGTGTGGTGTGAGCAGTAGCAGGTGTGTGGTGTGAGTAGTAGCGGGTGTGTGGTGTGAGCAGCAGCAGATGTATGGTGTGAGAAGTAGCAGGTATGAGGTGTGAGCAGTAGCAGATGTGTCGTCTCGGAAGCAGAAGGTACGTGGTGTGATCAGTCTGAGGTGTGGTAAGAGGAACAGCGAGTGTGGTGTGAGCAGCGGAAGGTGCGTGGCGAGGAGCAGCAACCCTGTGGTGACCAAAATCAAGTACGTTGTGAGAAGCAGTAAGAGATTGAAGCGACAAGTGTGGTGCGAGAGCAGCAGCAGGTGCGTCATATAACAGCAGGTGTGTAGTGGGAGCAGCAGTGTGTGGTTTGAAAAAGCAACAGGTACTTGGTGTAAGTAGCAGCAGGTGTGTAGTGTTAGAACTAGTGTGATGCGAGCAGCAGCAGGTGTGTAGCGTTACAAGAACTAGTGTGTAATGCCAGCAGCTGCAATTGTGTAGTGTTAGAATAACAAGTATGTGATGTGAGGAGCAGCAGGTGTAGCGACAGTACCAGCTGGTGTGTATTGTGAGGGGCAGCAGCAGGTAAGCTACGTGCTGTGAGCAGCAGGTGTGGTGAAAGCATCATCAGACGTGTAATATGAGCAGCAACACGCGTGATGAAAACATCGGTGTGTAGTGTGAGCTGCAAGTGTGTGGTGTAGCCAGCAGCAAGTGTGTAAACAGCAACATATGTGTAATGTAAAGAGCAGCAGGTTATGGTGAATGGTCCAGCAGGTGTATGGTGATAGCAGAAGCAAACAGATGCTGTGAGAAGCAGTAGGTATGTAGTGAGAATAGCAGCACGTGTGTAGTGTGAGCAACGGCAGGTGTGAGGTGTAAGCTGCAGCAGGTGAGTGATGCCAAGAGGTAGCAGGTGCGTAGCGTGTTCAGCAGAAGCAAGGGTGGCGTAAACACCTACAGGGGTATAGTATGAACACCAGCAGGTATAGTGACAAACAACATGAAGGAGCCACAGCCCCTCACAACTCACCATATCAACAGCATTATATGAAATAGAAAAGCTATTTCTTGGCATTTACACTAAACGGCTAGATTTGCCTGAGAGTTAAAAAACGCCAGCAGATATAGTGTTTTTCCTTCATTATACCGTGTGTGTGTGTGTGTGTGTGTGTGTGTGTGTGTGTGTGTGTGTGTGTGTGTGTGTGTGCGTGTTGGTAAGTAACATCTGTTATCAAAAATCAGTAAAATATAACTTACTTGAAAGGCTGGTACTACCTCAGTGTGGGAAGCGATTTACCAAGGTGAACGGGCACACTCACCTGCGGAAGAAAGATATCTATATTAGTAATATTCAAAGTAACTTGGAATAATCACTGTAGTCATTCTCCATCTCTCTCTGTCTCTCTCTCTCACACACACACAGAGGTGCTTCTGTGCTGTGCGAGAACACTCACCAGCATAACCCTGCTCTCCCCTTTCGTTTTCAAAATAAATGGTATCAGTCGAATACCAATGAAATATCTCTCCAATAAATCTGGAATAATTGGTAGGTCTGGTCGTGCAAGTCGTTCTTCGGGTAAACGACTGGCGCTCAGTCTTGTCGTTTCTTCGGGGCAAACGACTGAGATTCATGCTGAGGTAATTCATCATTAATGCCAACCCTTTCAAATCTTATGTTTACAATGACATGTGATAAGTGCAGTCAGATATTATGGCGAGGGTAGAGCAACAGACGCTGCGTGTACTGCAATTTTTTTCTGATGTTTTTATTGCACTTTTTTTCCCACTCCATCCTTTTGTGCTGAGCCACGCACTCAGCATGAAAATGCTGACTATATATATATGAGTATTCAGGATTTAACGTTTTGAAAACGAACCCCAAAAATCATAAAAATATCGACAAACTTTTATAATTCACAAATGATTAGTGTGCTCTAAATAGTAACACAACTATGTTGTTATTTTGAAAGATTACGTATCTCCTGTTCATCATGTCTTCATACATTTTAAACAACAGATAAACTCAGAGAACATAATGAACAAAAATGGCCTTTACCCTAGCCGGAATAACTGTTCTACGAAACCTTCCAATTAGGATACACTAGAATAACACAAAACTTTCTTTCCTATGGACAATACTTTAGACGATAATTCTCACCACGAGAACAAACACCACACGACCACTGCCCTGCTTGCCAGCACGACCAAAGGTGAGAATGGATCAGGTCGCCAAGCTTATGTCCCTGCTTGCCTGCCCTCCGTGACACACACACACACACACACACACACACAGACAGACCCCAGAAGCCATTATCGTATTACGTACTCGGGCATCCCACAAACTAACAGTTGTGTGGACATTACGAGAACAACCGACACCACCTTACGAACAACACGTCTGAGAGAGAGAGAGAGAGAGAGAGAGAGAGAGAGAGAGAGAGAGAGAGAGAGAGAGAGAGAGAGAGAGAGAGAGAGAGAGAGAGAGAATCTGGCAATCACAAGGAAAACTGAAGAATGTCAAAAGCACAATCATAAGAGGCATCATGTAGATATGCTTTGCCAAGAAACTCACAAATAAAAATACTTGGAAAATAGCCAAGAAAAATGTCAGCTATCCATTACATCTATTTAGTCCTCAAAATCCTCACCAACTGTACACTTACACAAGACAGGTAACACGTATGACTTTCTCTTCCCCAACATAAACCTTGAGGAAAATATAAACCCGTTCTGTAACTTGCTAGGTACATAAGGCTTCTGGAGTAAGCTATCCACCACTATCCCACACACACACACACACCCTGGCCACGCTCAACCACTCCTATTTTAAGTGCCTACCTCCACCTAGGATTCATCCCTCAACAGTATCCTTGCTCTGTAAACTACTGTCTGGTGGACACACACACACACACACACACACACACACACATATATATATATTATATAATATATATATATATATATATATATATATATATATATATATATATATATATATATATATATATATATATATTCTCATAACTCATAACGACAATGAATGTTCTCATGCATACCGGTAAGACACTGAACCCGACCTTTCATTTAATTCTTACATGGTTAAAACAAAATCAACCAAAGATAAATAACTTTCCAGAAACAAGGAAAACAACTAAGAGACAAACTGTAACTGCAAACGCATCGCTAAGAAATAACAACACGATAGAAGAAATTAGGATCACCTTGGGAAGTACATTTACGACACATACGAAACGTCTGCTGCTTCGAACTGACATATACAAACTAAGCGGGTAGTTCATTAATCTTTACATCAGTTGCTTACAAGTTTTACACATCGGTAGTAAAGACGATAAGGTAAGCGACAGTATGACCAATGCTGAACTGTAAAAGGTACTTAAGACTTGGACATGATAACCTCTAGTGACCTAAAGCCAAGTTATCTGTGCAGAGAAACAGTACGAGCCAATGAAATTATTGAATTCAAAGGTTTGGGGAGGGGGGGAGGGGTGGGGAACGGCTTCGAATTTAAGTCTAGGGATATCATCCTCACTCTTTACAAGTCATAGGTGAGTCACCATCTTGAAAGTTGTGTTCAGTTTTGGTCATCCTACTTAAAAAAAAAAAAAAAAAGGCAATGGAGAGAGTACAGAGGATAGCATATTAAGAGGATTCCCAGAATGAGAAACAAATTCTCTGGGATATGACAAAACTATTTGCATTTTTTAACTTTTGAGAGGAAGACGCGAGGTGATCAAATACACATCATCAGAATAATCAGACTTCCATAAACTCGATCTATCGAGCTTCATGAGGATAGATTCGTCGATTCCACTCCTATCAAGGATACAAACTCGTGGGCAAATGTTTAACCTCGAATGAGGCGAGGTACTTTCCCTTCAACAAGATTGCTAACATATGGCATGACTTACAGACAGAGAATACTTCAAAGGAAACCAAGTCTAGACTTGATCTGTAAGTGATTCAACTCTTTCCACGCTAATCCATACATTTCTGTTTTTCACTATCACAAAATCCTCGTTAGGACCCAATGATTTATTGCTGTTTGAATTCCCTTATATTTCTTTACATTACATTCAGCCTCCTTACAGCCTGCTGGTATCCAGCAGGAAATGTCTGAGGAGCGCCGTACAAGATATTACGAAATCACACCTTCAAATGACATACTAGTCTCTACATTAATCCACGGTAAGTCTGTCAACTTTCCAAGAACCATCCACGCCATCCATCTTCCCCACTATCACCCAGCTACCAAATAATTCCGTTCATGTTCTTACGGGCCAACAATGCCACCAAACTAAACCTTACATCACCGTACTCTCCCTTACCTAAAGTCCAAGTTAAGTAACTCCGATCCGCACCTCCCAACCCGACCCCCAACCACCCCCATGAGCCACCCTGCCGCCATCCAATGAGGCAGGTTCTCCCTGGCCCTCTGGTGAGTAGGGTCGGTGAGGACACCAACAAACTGGCTTTAACCAGATTGAACCACTAAGCGTGTTGGTGATTAAGATGGTCACGCCGAACTTACTGAACACCCTCCCCCGACTTTCTCGAACGCCCTCTTGATGCATTATCCGTGGCAACAACATGGTGGGGACACGCACAACAGGAAATATGGATGGAAATCTTTGTCGGTGCACGCATTACTGCCACGTTTCAACGTCATTACATCCACGGTAAAATACTAGTTGCCGCTGCAATTGTCTCTGGAGGTTGGAGGATAATGCCTGCCTAAGTCGGATGGCCGGGTCGCTGGCCATATACAACGCCAACACCTACACTTAAATTGCGACAAAGAGAAGCTTCGTCGAATAGGAAGCACTGAAATCCCTCTCAGTGAAGACAACAGAGATCCAGAAGTGAATCTGACTAAAGGTCTTGTTCACTGAAAGTTCTGAAAAGGCTCAGAGAATCACACAGTACGAGCCTTGGTGAAAAAGCCCTCACGACTAAATCTCCTTAACGCGCTTTTAGAAAGGTCGCCAATACTGCGTCACTGAGTAGGGGATAAGTGGCGCAATATTACCCCCAGCTCATGCCATGCGCGTCACTGCCAGTAAAGAGGTTATACAAAGGGAAACTGAATCAACTTAAAACCTTACCCTTAAACCATGGTCTGGGACCAAACTGCTCTGTTGCTCCCACAATAAGTCTGGCTATTTGAGAATGTGGCCAGCATGTTTACGTACTTGCCACAGTCAGGATGAGCAAGTGCACTTGACGGTATTCAATAAATAAGCTTTAACAATTCATCAACAGCTGGTCCACATCACATATGCAGTTAGGGCGTTAAGAGCTTCGAATTCCGGATACTTACACACACACATCATCTTCGCGTTTGTTAAGATATGCTTTATTTTACGGTCTTTTATGTCTATCATCATGCAAAAAATTAGATTTTTGAGTAACTGCGTCTTCTCATCACTTAAACAGTTAAACCCATGCGTACCGTTAACTCCCAGTATATAAATATCTTGCCGTCACCAACAGTGTTTCGTATCTGTTTGTGAGTAATGAAACAATCGTGTTTCCTCCACTCACAATGTTTAGGATCGAGTCAAGGCTTCCTTGCTCCTTCATATGCATGCGAACCTCCCGTCTCGACTCTCCTCCTACAACCATCTCCCTGCAAGACCATGACGTCACCTCCCCTTCCTCCGTGCTACATTTTACGACCCCCGGACCACATCACTCGGCGGCCATGCAGTCCTCCTAACTCAACAAAGTGTGTTAAGTAAGCCAGCGTTCCCCACTGTTGTGTCTTACTCCAAAGGTTCAAAACTACCAACACAATCGTAAAACCATTCCCCTGCGATCTGTCTCTCTGCCCTAAAACCTTCATGTAGTAAGCAGCTGACGCCTGTTATGTGGGAGGAGAAATTTCAGCCAAGCATAACATGAAGTGTTTTAAATGTTTCTGAGGTTAGGGTGCAATACATGAAAGACTTGCGACCCACTTTGACAACAAACTTATTTTCTGTCAGATATGCGTGAGAGGAGAAAGTTAAAAGGTAATGTGAATTAAAGAGAGGTTTAGCAGGGGAGAGGAGAGACAGGGTGGTCCAACTGTGAGTTTGAATGGAAATAACCTGGAACGGCCATGGCAACAGAAGGAACCATGGGAGTTAAATCACAGACGGAGGGTGGATGAGTTGGAAATAAAATTCTTGAGAAGGCTCGACTAAGTACGAAATGACAGGCCAAGAGATAAGTATGGTAATAAGAGTATTTATGGGAGACCTGAAGATAATGTGCTTAAATGATCTGTGAATATGGAGAGGATGAGTGAAGAGAGACAGACTAAAAGAGTTCACGGTTACAAGAGGACACCATAAGGATATGGGAGAGACCGAAGAGGGAGGAAAGGTTAAGTGAAAGATGCTTAAGTGGTCCTGGCCTAAACATGCAGGAGGATGTGAGGCGTGTATTGAATATAGCAAACTAAAGGTATGTGGTAGAAAGGGGCAGACGTGCAACCCCTGTGGCATACGGAAGACGGGTGAGGTTATCCTGGGGAATCCTGGTGATGTACGAAGCCAAAGAGGTCCAAGTCATGTACTTAACCTGGGGATACTGACGGCGCACAATATCTGAGGCCGTAGCGCCTAAAGAGCTAATAGCAGTCTTCCAAATCCTTTCAACTCTGTACACATAGAGAACCTGGGAGCTTTGCGATTTACAAGACGAAGATGAAAATGATAATGTAGAGAACACTGTACTGTATGAAGACCTAACATGAGCTGGGGAGAACATTCTGTACTAAAACTGACGGCCCTAGTGGCGTACATAAACACGTCATACCTGTGTACAGAGCCAGGAAGATCTGTGGCGTATATAATGCTTAGATCTCTGCTACATACAGTAGTTAAGGAACCCCCTGTATGTACAGAATCTAGGGTTCGTAGTCTCTTAGAGAGCCAGGGAACCTTAAAGTGTACAAATCCTAGGAAATCTCTGCGACGTAATATACCTCTAGGCAATTACTGTAAGCATGGCCCGAGGGACCAGCATTATACAGACCCTGGAAACCCTATAGTTACAGTGATCCCAAAGACCCTAGAAGAGAGAATAATAAAATCCTTGTATTGGACAATACATCGGGGTAGGACGGGTGGTTAGAACTTTAGGGACCATATAATGCACAGATCCTGAGAGACTCTTGTGGTGTAAAAACCCTCTGGGACCCTGCTGTACTTCAAGACCTGGAGTGTACATTGTACAGGGTCTAGGGACCCCCAGGAGTGTTCAAAACTTGAAGGACACTTTCCGGAAATGACACACAGCCCAGCAAATATTTAAAAAAATCCTTGAGGGACCGCTGCTGTAATGCCGTCCTTCGTCCGACTCCACCTTGAGGTGATTTACTGGTGGAAGTCGCTCACTCAGAAATCACGCCACACCTATTTCCCAAATATTCTAAAATACGAAAAAAAAATATATGTTTCACTCTTCGTCATCCCAAGGGTTCAAGAAAGTCTTCCACAGTACAGGTGCAAAACCAAACATGTAAAAACAATGTGCTCGATAGTAATAAACAAGTGCACACTGCATGTGAGGGTCGTGAGCATTAAGCAACATGTGATCCAAGTTCTATTTACGGAAACAGATGTTTACTAATGAAATACAGGTGTAAACCAGCCACTTCCATGTTTCCTATCATGAGTTGCACATCTGGTCGCTGATCAGATGGAGAAACATCTAGGCAAGGGTAACTAACACACCGCCGCCTCTCAAGCAAAACCTATTTAATGCCTTACTACTTGCTCCCTAAACAACTTTTCATCTTAAAGAGTCCTTAAACGTTCCCTTCCCAACGCCACAACCAACTTTTTGTGAGCGCAACCCCTCCAGTTTCGCCCTCCCCACAAACACCTCTTAATGCACTCTGTATAGGCTTTTCTTCTCTCGCCCCTCCTTCACATTCCTTTCAAATCTTAAAGTCAAGCATCTTCCCCTTTGACGGTTCCTCTCCTCGCATTATCCACCTGATCTCCCAGAGTCTTTAGCTGATAAGCCATCCAGTCTCAGTTTTACCCCTGGTCAATTTTGCTTTTTTTCCCCCCCGTAAGGGAGGGTAGGCGACCCACGGTGGTGATCAAGCCGTTTACAAATGCTACGGGTGAGGCCCACTTCAACCCTGCTAGCTATATATATCCCTGGGCCTGACTCACATAACATGGTTTGTAAACGATCAACGTGATCCTCTCAATATATTTCGTTGCAATGACGACGATAACCACACTGGTCATTATTTTTGCTTATGTTCTTTGAAGATTAAAACAGATTTCTTTTTTGTTTATCAAATATATATCTGCATATATAAACTATCGTAAATGAGGTATTCCCATACGGGATAGACACGTTCCATTTCACGATTATCATTTTAAGGATAAGCATTATTTTGTTAAGCTATCATACTTCACACTAGTAAAAGCACAGAACAACTATGCCTCGAAAAGGACAACACACAGAAGCATTATGGTAGCCAGTGTCATGTCCTTCCTGGAGGCGCGTCCCTCACCTCCAACATTTCCGACCATGGGCTCTCTCTCTCTACCCCAGCCACCTCAAGCCATCTCCAAGAGCGGGTCAAAAAGCCAAACAAGTTTTTTTCCCAGCGGGATGACGCAGCAGTATGAAGGACCACGCCCACGCCCGTACCCATAATTACTCCATCTAACACCCCTTTACCTCTCCTCCGCTCCTGCACGTCCACTTACATCTGTGATCACTGGCCACGCCCTTGTATCTTTAACCATCAACCACCTAAAGCTTAGTTGTACGTTACTCCCACATCCACGGATCATATGACCATGCCCACGTTCGTACCCACAACTCTCACCAGCGACGCAACGCCCACTTGCACTAGTTAGGCGACCACGCCCATGCCAAGAACTCCACCCAAAATTCCCTACCTTTTTCCCCCACTCTGATACGCCCACTGAAATTCGCCATGAGACCATGTTCGTGCCCACAACTCTAGCCATCGCTCGCTTACGTCTCACTGGTTCCATTACGCCCACTCATACGTATCGCATGACCACGCCCACTGTGCCGCATGGCTGCACCCACCCACTACTCCTCTGCATTACGCCCACCCTTTATCACCTTCGAGAGACAACCGCCCACTCACTACTCAAGACCCTTACCACTATTATGGGAACCAACTGCCTTAAACGACCAGCCCGATTTGCACACGACCTGGCAACAACCCTTGCCTCACCCCTCTGAGCTAGGCACCCAACGAAAGATAAATATAAACATTACTGAACATGGCTGAACACCATACACTTTAACCTCAAGGGTATTACCTCAACTATAGCTGCAACCAGTCCCCTCTATAAGGCTAAACCCTGAAAGACCACTAAAGTTAACACACCAAATACAGGTGTCTCAATAACATCAGTTAAGCTGTCAACAGCTGTAGAGCCTAACCTCAGCAGCCGCTGACTCTTTAATATGACAAGCTACCAACTTGTAACTACCATTTGCTGACGGTTCCTTATATGAAAACAGAAGGGCCGGCTGTGTGTGTGTCATACATAACAAAGGTGGTGAATGCATCCAGCCCAACAAGTGTACGTCTCAACAACAGGGTGAACACAACCCTGTTTGTGGGGATCTACACGAAACAGGAGGACCTTACTAACAACTCGTCTCGTGGCCGCATCATACCTGATTGCAAAGTAGCTCCTTCGTTCCTTATACATCTTATGCCATTATGTAACGTTACTATTAGAGCCTTCTCGGTAACTTTCACGATACAGGACTTGGCACATAATTCCTCTGGATTCCCTCTTATCATGAGATCATTCGTCAAGACCATGCTGAAGATGGGCAAACAGGCCATATACAGGCCTCAAAGAAAGCATGACAAGTAATGCCGGCGAGTCCGTACTAATTCGTATGCTTCGAAGACCTTGCTGCACTTAATATGATGAGAGACGATAATATTAGTATCAACTACCATGACCACTGAACACTCAGTGTACACACATGGATAAACCTAGACACAGTGATATTGTAGCATGTAAGTTGTAATTGGGTACAAATGGGACCTGAGAAGTAGAATGCAATCTTGGAGTTACCAAAATTTAGTGAAGGTAATGTGATGTACCATAAAATTACACATGAACGCTACTTAATAAAGTGCCACTTCATCATCGTCTCTTTAAGCCCGCGGGTGGCAAACTTCATGGAATCTCTCTCTACTTCATGAAACATGCAGGTGAGGAAGCTTTACCCCTGGGGAAGAGAGGTTTGGTAAACAGTTCTCTTAAGTTATTGGCAACCAACAAAATCAAGTTCCAGCAGTCTCCCTCAACCTAATGGACGTAAAGCACCTATAATCACTACGCCTTAGTCTATTACTACTCAGCCGTACACTTAAAACCTACGTAATTAATTTTTTTCTAACCCTAAGATGAGTGATCATGTAAGGGGGGCCTTGGAGAACCCCAGAGCCCCTTGCTGGCAGGTTGGAGGTAAACATGGGGCGATAATGAGCGGATTCCGTGCTACAATCACCCCCCAGAAACAAGCACAGAGATAGAGCACCCTCCCCTGCCATGCCACCCTCCTCGACTCAACTGCATCGTCACTAATACAATATTACCTCTTTTGGGGTAGGGGTTGGACACTTGATGAAGGGGACAAGAAGGGATGGATGAAGACAGTTTGAGGGAGGAGACAAGTGAACAATAAGAAGAAAACTAGAGGAAAGAAGAGAACGGGAAACTGAGAAAACAGAAAAAGAGCAGTCCCTCTCGCCCTCTCTCCCCAATAAGATAATCTGAAGAGATACGTTCGACCTGTCATGGTGACAAACCTAAAGCAAATACAGTAACGGCGACAAGTACTGGCACTCCCATGGACAATTACGAGCTACAGGTGCACTCTTTAGGACCTAAAGACGCGCTTCACTAGCAAAACTGTGCAGGGTTTCAAGGAGTTCTACACCACAAATCTGCCCCACTCATCCGTTATTACCTGGTGCATAACCTTATCCCTCTTCATATTTGACGAAACCTCCGACTTAAATGAATGTGGGAACCTTCAGAACAAGCATCAATATCACCTCACCACTACTACATAACGACTCCTATAGGATGCCTGTGGTCACTTTTTGGAAGGTAAACCGTCCAGCAGCGAGATGTAACTTATCAGAATATGCTACATTCTTTTATCTTGTAAATGGACGCATGAAGCGCAGCAACAGTTAGGATAATCAGTGCATTCTCTGAAATTCCTGACTGAAGAATATTGCCCTTCTTAGTTGACACAACTTGCTCCATGACAATTCTTCTCCCTACCTTAACAACAAGCAACAAATGAACAGAATATATGGGACTGACTGAATATTCACATGCAGCAGAAGACCTATAGTAGTGACTATCTCTACCCTCCACTTCCGTAACACGTACGTACATTACCTTGCAGCTTAAGACAACAGAAATAGCATTTCTTCATCGCAGCACAGCCTGTGGCCAAACCAACAAAATAAGAATCTGATGCCCCATTTCCACACACCTTAGAAGATAATCATTGATAATTTCTGATCTTTAAAAACTTTAAAATAGTAGCTTTTCACGAATTCAGCAGCTACCGCCTAAATAATATGTACTCATATATTGACAGAGGCGTGCTAAAGTGGTGGTCGGAATCATTTTACACCCCTTACGTCAATCGATGGATGATACTTTTTCATAAAAGCAAAGTTACCAGGTAACCATAATTTGTATTCACCTATATATATATATATATATATATATATATATATATATATATATATATATATATATATATATATATATATATATATGATCGTGTAGACCACAAAGTAAAGTCACGGCAAGAAAATTTACTTAAGCGCTTTCGTTTATTTCAAAGAAACAAATAGTAACTAATCACAGATGGAGGAAAATATACAGAGACACAAGTAGATGTTAATAGGATCACATCTGAGGCCACTGTACGACTTGCCTCTGTACAGGTGCTGCATCATACTGTGCACTCCCATATCCACCATCAACATAAAAGACAGAGGTCATCTACGTTCCTGTCATGTCATGAGAATGACACAAATATCAAGATGATACCACAGATCTCAATACTCTTCCTGTGTATAGAAGCTTTAGTGCCTGATGAACCAGGCCTTCCAAGTAGAAGCCTCCTCTTTCCTCTGCCTGACCTGTCGCCTCAGTACATACTGATGTGAAGCAACTCGGCCCGCCACACGCTCCGATAAGCCCATCCGTACAACTCCCCCTGTGCCGTAGTCACCATGATAACTTATCTGTATGAGTAATCTCTTAATTCTGATATATATTTTTCACCCCTTTCTGAAATCCATCCCCAGGTCTTCTCTGATACTGAGAAACTGTGAGTACAACTTGGAAGCAATATATAATCTGGCACAACTAAGATTTCTCGATAAAGCTAAGCAACTATCAGGCCACATCAAGCACAAGGATACAATACCGTTACTACGAAGTGCAGGGTGAAGTCTTTGGGGGTCTTCTACCCCCACAGCCCAGGCTGGGCCCAAGCTTTTAATTAGTTACTCAGAACAGACGTACAAAAATACATGCACGCACAATTTGCGTAACATGTCACTTACATCTTGATAAAATCAGCGTAAGATCCATAGCAAAAAGGAACATTCAAAATGGGTATCAACCGTGAGAGGATGAAACATATACCATTCTGAGTAATAACAATATCAAACATATAAGCACTACGAGAGAAACTTGAATCAAGTTTGGTGAAAGTCATGAAACCCTTAAAAGCTGTTGTTTTCATCCTATGATGAACGTTCATTGATCACTGAAGAAAAAACTCGTTTTTTCACAAATAAATAATAATAATGCATTAGTAATGAGTGATTTTTCAATATCTCTATACAAGCGTTCCACCATGTCTTATGTTACCTGTGGCGGGCCTGTCACCCGGTCAGCTCCGGCTCCTAACCGGCTAGTTTTTACCTCGTGATCTTTCTGTGGTCAGTGATGTACAATCCACGTTTGCCATGACTCGTCAGGCCTCCTGGGACATGTCAACTTTTTTTTCATTATTTAAAACACAACCGATATGCGCAAGCGAGAGCCTGCAAGTTACGACCAGTGTAATTCTGCCGAAATGAAAAAAAATTCAGGGAGGAAAATGACTAAGAAACATTGTCTTACTACGACCCGTAGTTAATCCTTCTGTCTCTTCAGTGGCACTGTAAAAATTATCCTAAGGAAGACTTTATTAATACCCATTCCATCATACAGCTCTTTACTGTAGTCTGCTTAATAAAGAATTTCCTAATAGGGATACTATCATTAAAAAACATAAATTGCAACTATAAATCACGTATTCAACGGAAAACTATCAATCATAATGTATAATTTAGAAGGCTTGCGACTATTGTGTATACATAATACATACCAACTAGTCCCCCATTATCTACAAGTATGAGCTGCCAACATCACGTCCTCAGTATTACATAAAGAAAAATAATTTCCAGCTCCGTGTCTTCGGAATTACGAACAATATCATTTCTTCTAACATCATGGAAAAACTGGGAACAGTTTGAAGTCAAGTGTTGAAGACCGGCAAGACTCACGAACCATCCATCCATTTGTTTCATAAAGGCATAAATCCCCCTAGTGAAAGTCTGGAGATGGCTCCACTCCCCCTCCTTACTCTTATTATAGTTATCGCACAATCGACCTAACAAAGGACCAAGCTCGACAAAGAATAATCTTTGGTGTTCTTGTTTCATCACCAACATGCAGCAAGGCTCAACAAAATGCACATCTCAGGACTGTCATAAGTCCTGAATCTAAAGACAAAAATTTCAGATGTAGGCGGCAAACGAAAGAAAAACGTACAGCTGTTTTCAACCGTTTCGAATTTTATTCATAAGGCTTGATCAATACAAAAAAAAAGTCAATTCAACTACTTTTCCCCAAAGTATAAAATAAACGGCACCTAAGAAAACTGGTCAAATTGGGAAGGATACAATAAATAAGACCTAAACACTGTTTATCCCAGTTATTTATGCAGCCTAAACCAACTTAGACCGTCGTAACCAGGAAAGGCAAACGTTTGCCAAGGAAGTATGTTTAAACGGCATCCTAACGAACAAAAAAGTCCACTCGAATATGTTACCCCATAGGTTACAACACTACATATATTGTCTTCCTATAGTGCCCATTACGTACAGGTATTGGTCATACTGGTGGCTAACTATACATGTGGAGAAGAAGAAGAAACGTTTGCATGGTGGAGCAACGGCGTGGTGGTGGTGGTGGTGGTAGTGATGGTGCTGACGGTGGTGGTTTTTGGCGGCACCGGTAAGTTGGTACCCGCGTTGCCTCCCCGTCTGACCGCCACCACCCGGCTCGCTCCTGCACCACCACCACCGCCACCACTGCTCCACCACACCATCACCACAAACGTATATTCAAATTTACGGCAACATATGTTTACAATCCCACGAAAATAGGAGTCCCATCTGTCATGAACAGTCATACTAAACATCTTCAAACTAAGAGAGGAGCCAATAAGAACCTAATAACATGCCAAATATCTCTAGTATACTTAACAGCTTATCCATTAGTTGCTGGCATTCTCAGAATACATAAAAGGATGACCATCTCAGTCGTAATGGCATCGATGTACCTCCCTAAGGAAACTACTCGTTTGGAGGAGAGTAAGGAGGGCCCCCAGAGCACCACAGCTTACATCACTCCTCCACTGCGATTATCACTTACCTCATCCAACACTAAAACTTCTATCGCTCCCTTCATCCCTACCATCACACTGTCCGCATCATATGCCAGTATCAGTCCTAAATTCCCCTTGCTACCACCACACCAAGCCTACTTCCACCATTTCTACCACTACAATCATTGCCAACAATACCACACTACCGTTCCCCATCACAATCATTGCCAACAACGCCTCACTACTCTTCCCCGTTCCCAAACGACGGATGTAGAGATCCTTACTACCGTACCAATAACAGTGCAAGCACCACTAATAAGTCTACCTGCGCCATCAAAACACAACATTCGCGGCTAGTGGCATGAAACAACAGTAACCTCGCCAGCAGCTGTACATGAGCTTAGCGCTGCCTCCTCCCTCCTCCTCCTCCTCCTCCATCTCGCCACCACCATCCCCTCCAACAACCTTTGCTCACGGCACTGCTAGTCTCCGTACTACACTTTCGGTGGGCAACCCGACGTACAACGTGATTACACACGCATGCGCGAGTCGCATGCATGAATACGTACACATGCGCATGAAACACACACACACACACACACACACACATGAAAATCAACCATTGCTCATGTCTGACATACATGTAGCTCCCCACAGTTGCAACACTTCAACAAAAAACTAAAAGCTACAAAACCCACCATCATGTGAACACTTATATTTGAAAAACAAAAGCGTGTTCACATTGCAATGACGGCAGGTGTGGGAGGCTACATGGCGGCCATAATGCAAGCACTTCATGACTAGCGACGTAGCCACGCCCGCCACACCCATCCAGCTCATGGCAGGAACTAAACATGAAATCTACTCCCTCTCTTTTTAGGTAGCAGGTGGTAAGCAATCACTGACTAGGAAGGTATATTACCAACACTTCAGTGGCTGTCAAGTGTCACTCTTTAGGCCCATGTAGCTGTCTTTTATATTCTACTCTACCCACACGTGGGCTTTTTGGCTTTCAGTCTACATATTCCCTCCATCTCATACACTAGACATCACATGACTCCTAAGACTCGTTCTTCGTAACTATAATTTCGTACGGTGAGCGCTACGCGACAGCCCTGCATTTTGGCAAAATCTGATCGCAAGTAAGCATTCCTAAGGGCTCTCTCTCTCAGGTTGGTTGGAGGTGATTACATCCACACTCAGACAGGTGAGTAGGTGGTAGGCAGCAAGAGACAGGGAAGGTATATTAACAGGAGTACTCACCAGAGTATCGAGTGTCAGCGACGGCTGCGCAATAAGCCAGCACTTCAGTGGCTGTCAAGTTTCACTCATTTCGCCTACGTAGCTGACTTTTCTGCCCCACCCCGCGACTGGGCTTTCATAGTCCACACACATCAAATCTCTTTATCTCACACGTAACACTTGACATATGACCTACACGATTCCTTCTTCATAACTAGGTTCTCCTGCAATAAGCACTAGCCCAACCTTTTAACAAAATCCCGTTGGAAGTGCTCGTATTCTCTCTCTCTCTCTCTCTCTCTCTCTCTCTCTCTCTCTCTCTCTCTCTCTCTCTCTCTCTCTCTCTCTCTCTCTCTGGTTTACGGTAAAATGTGTAAATGAACTAACTAGCGTGCAACTGCCATTCACATTACCCAACAACCTCACATTCATTTTCTCTTTCAAGACACAGAAGGTAGCAGACTGCCTTGGTAAGTTCCATGGTACACTACATGCAGTGGATTAACCGATTTTACTACTGCGAGTTACTGGGCATAATATATACACTCTCAGTAACGGATAAATGGCAAAAATGAAGCTAGATTAAACTAACGAACCCCCACCATCTTTAATATGGTCCTGCATGTTCACACGTACAAACGTATGCAATATTCACACACAAGCAAACATGCAAAATAATAAATCAAAGACACAGGCGCACAAAATCGCAAACATGCTCAAAATTATACACTCGCTGAAGTGCGCACACATGTAAATGTACAAACACACACACGCACGGGCCTTTGAGGTGTACTGATTAGTAATACTGACCAGAGGTCAGTGTAGGCTTGCATGGGTTCAAACCCTGGGCGCGGCAGTCGACCCACACCCTACCCAGGTGTTCATCCTGCCCATTGAACTAGGTCGGTACAAACAGGGAAAAAGAAATGGAACATATGCTGAACACAAGGTTAAGAGACAGGGCATCACTAGTGTAAAACTCTCCCCAAATCACACAAATTGCAATCACACACACATCTCGCTGCCTATAGCTCCCATGCATACCTGAATTACATGAATAATGAATGACATGATCTCCCGGACGTCTCATTCGAGCACACGAGCATCACAACCCTACTTCCACTACGACTTACTCATACATTAACGACACCAAGATAAGGGAAGGAGGAGGACGACATAGCAGTATACACATACAACTAAGGAACATCACCATCGCATTACGGCAGAATAAACAATGTTAAAAATCCGTTACCTCATTAGGTTAATATCAAGCAAGACAGTTGGAAGTCGAAGTTATCATTACATAACTTCCTTTACTGGAATGCAGTTCTGCAAACTAAAGATAACAAAAAGTTTTACCCTGAAATACCAAGCGTCATTACGTGGGACCATTCCATTTTTGAGCTTCCATTCTTTTACGTAACTATGTGTAGTGCTTTATCTCATTATCATAATACAACTGCCACTTACATCCTTCCGTTACAACAGTATTAACCACCTCCAAGATACAATGTTTTTCATGTCTACAGGTGATCGCAACTCCTCCTTTCGTCTTTAAGTACGTTTGACAATGGCAAGTCATTTGGGTTACGTTCCTTACAACAGTTCACACTCCCTACAAGCTTCCATGAAAAACCTGCCTGTTAGCTATCTGTCCTCGGCCATCAACACTATCTTTTTATAATTTACGAAGTAAAATTAACTACTGTATGGGCGTTCCAGAGATTTCAATCATTTCAATTAGTTTATGATCTTTGCAAGTACTCTAACTCAATCCTTTCGCGTAAATTAAAAAGTCATCTTAGAACACAACCATACTTTCAGACAGTACAAGTGCTAAATTCCTAGTCTTGTAGGTCCGAAGAATCTAGCCTACCATCTTTTATAAACAAAAACGGTTGGTGTAATCGCTGAAGTTTGTGAAAGTCATGAGACACAAAAAATTCTACATGATTTCTGCAGCTCTATCGAAATATGAAGAAGTTTGTGGCCACCCAGTAAATTTTGAAAGAGTGGCCTGTTACCATTAGGGTCGTTATTATCACAAGAGTGGAAGAGAAAGCTGCTCCTCCTCCGTCGGAGTGACGGCGGCAGAGCCCTTCTCTTCTAGCATACTAATGAAGGAGGCAACATTTCTGGCAACAACATGGCTTGTTTACATACAAACAGCAATGGCGCTACAGTAAACAAGACGACACGAAAAACTACAGTACAAAGTTTTGCTTGGTAACCAAACTACACCTCGGGCTATTTCGGAGGCTGGCTTCAGCCCCGCAGATCCCAATCTTCCCTCGTGAAAGTCTGGTCTACCAAGTTGTTTGCTGGTGAAAATCTACTTTTATCATGAGCTGTGAAACCTGGCAATCTAGACTAGAATACAGCTGTGCCAAAATCATTCGCAACACTGCCAAACTGGAAAAAAGTGTGAAACTTACTGACAGCCCGCAAAGACTCAAACACCTCAACTACAGGGAAGAATTGAAAACACATGTGATAGAACCCCGATAGAAGGTATGGACTACATGAACATCAAAGAAGTATACATGGATGTAAAAGAGTGACACCAAATAATTCTCCTGAAGAGAACTAAAGAGAAAACTTTTGCCATAATACGATTTGGGCCAATGCAACAGTTGGGACAGTCGTTGTGGCCCGGCGATACAAATCAAGTTCAGAGCAAAGAAAGGACCCGCGGCGATGAGGAGGAATGAGAAGAAACGACAGTAAATGAAGCCAAGAGTGTCCAAGAGGATTCACGTTACCCGTGGCCTCTTTGTGGCAGCACCGGCATTGTCATCCCACTCCTCCCACAACAATGGGTCGTGAAGCATCCACCGTCACCAAAAGCACCACACACACAAGCCACCTGCACCCATGATCAGACCAACAATATAACCTGCCTCGTACGGTTATTATCGTCCACTCTGCCACCAGTGGTTTGACTACCACCAACGTTATGTAAGGGAATTATCATGTCTGCCACCACTGGTGATACGATCGACACCACCAACAACAGCAGAGTATGGGGAAATTATTGCCCTATCTCTCACCGCAGCTGATACCATCACAACCATATCTGCTCAGGTCAGTACCACTAACAACACACTTCGCTATGGTGACTACTCTTCTGCCACCAGTGAGCTCGTTCGTCAACTCAGAAATCGATGCTTCTTGAAAAAGACACCACCGAAATCATGTATTCTGGGTATGAGAAGCCATACTGAGGTCCATCTTATTCATAAGGCCCCAGGTCTTGATGAATGCATCAGACATTAGGAAGGGTTCTTGGCCTTAAGTTTATCCATAGATCTGGGACCAATGCACCGTTGAATGCGAGGCCGCTGATCCATTGCAACCTTAATGATTGGGTGGACTCTGAAGAAACTCGACTATTTCTACTTTACTCTGGTTTCAAGGAGTCTCTTCTACTCTCGCAGTTTATTCCGCAACCATGCTCCCTTGGTGAGAACTTGCTCTACAAAGCTGTTTCGTGAAGGTCTATATTTACATATGGTGCAGTTCGGCTCGTCTAGTAAACATCGGAAATAGAAACCAAGGATATTCCCATGGTGTTCCTTACCTTCAGCACGAGCAAGTTGAACAAGTACGAACCTTAGGCATCCGTGCTCTTCTGCGAATCCAATTTGCGCATTCTAACTAGTATGCCATTCCTGGAAGAAATTATCTTTGTAGGCAGGTTGGGGACCAGACCTTCATTATTTTTCATGTGTTTATTTTGATGACTGTCTCACACCTACGTTTTAAAGATTACATCTTTTACAAGCTTGTACCAAACGTTTCCATTAACCGATGCAGACTCTAATGGCCTTTTGGGATGTTTCCTGGCTTCTCTGGCTCTATAAAATATTACCACACACCGAGAGCAGAACAAAAGACTCATGGTTATCGTGCTATTCCAGAACGAGAGAGACACGGCATAATCAGAACATGTTTACGAGCTCTGTAGAGTTTAGACGATTCTCTGCTATCCCTGGAATCAAACCTCTGGAGGGTCCGTCTTCTTTGGTTCCTCGTCAGCCAGACTGTGGCTCCAAGCCTTTTACTTTGTTTTTACTTTTCCATGCTGGAGGCCTTGCCTCAACTGATATATGAAGAGGGTTAATGAGAGGGAGAAGTAAGAGACGAAGAAATATAACTATGGAGGAAGTGGAAAACCTACCTTTTAAAAATGGTTTTGTCATATCTGCTGGGAAAGACATGAGAGGGTGCACAGCAAGCTTCGAGGTGCAAGGCAAGAAACGGATATCTCAACGGGCCACCTTGAGTTGCCAAAGAATACACGACAATGAGGACACTCATCCACTTTTAAATATAAAACTACGAAAGGGCCAGTCCTTTTAACGATGCTTCGTACTTTCGGTGGTAGTAGGATGAGAACATGTGGCCCCGAGTGGCAGCTGAACCTCTTAAGCAAATCGGCGAGAACCTTGAACACGACGTTAAGACTTGAGATAGCCAGACCTATGACCTCGCCCTCAAGGGTCAGGTAAAAGTTTATGACACTGTTCATGGGTCGCAGGGTCACCCAACAAAAATATTCCTAGCACCAGATTACAGCTTTTCGACGGCCATGATGGCTATATTCACGCTAATTATGGCATTCTCCGTGACAGTAAATCCTGAGCTTTATTTCTACCGATGTCATACATAACTGTGAGGAAAACTAGGAAGTAGCAAATACTGTTCCTCGAGACACGGAACACTACACTACCGAAGCATTGAATTTGATCTAACATACTGTTTGTTACTATCCGAGATCTGTCTGTTAGAGTGTTCAGTATTCATTTCTCATCCTCATTCTATACCAGTTGCCAATAATTTGTGTGCACGACACCGTGATCGTATTTGTCAAAAGCTTTTAACGATATCTACATAAACATGGCCATTTGTTTGTCTCCAAGTGTTTCTGGGAGCAGTTGTGAACATCACGATACTATTGCTTTCCATCTACGTCGTCCTAGACTGTAAAACTCATTTGCCTCCAGAAGTTCGATTTCATTTTCCATCACTCTCCTGAATACTAATTTGGTCTGTGACGTCAATACCACTGACCTATGACTCTTTACATTGTTCTCCTTTCTCGGTGGTAAGGAAAAACATTATTCTCTCTCAAACTACCGGGAATGTTCCTGGAGACAAAGGTTTTCCTTCAGATGAATACGAGAGAGAACAATCGGCCTAAATTTGGTAATCTGGTAATGATCAACTATATAGCCACTGCGAGTCGAGAAAATAAACAAACCAAATGTTTCAAATATTGTTAAGCTACGACTGAGTCAGCAGAAATCTAAAATAAGATGAGCCGCAAACATATGGATAGAACAACCAAATAACAGCCTCTCACGCATGACTCCCCCTTATTCCCTGAACCCGGACAAACTGCCTTACTCTTTATTTATCTATCTATCTATCTATCTATCTATCTATCTATCTATCTATCTATATATATATATATATATATATATATATATATATATATATATATATATATATATATATATATATATATATATTTGTGGGGTGGTCATTCCACTCATCCGCCACCTGTACATAAATCAACACTCAATGTTGAATAAATCGTGTCCAGTGTCACCCATGTGCTAAAATGTGAGTAACTGGTATCTTACTTGCGACGCCTAATACGGCAGTCGAGCGATCGCAAGTACGGCAGCCCCCATACAACAGCGGACTGCACAGCTCACCGGCATTGACGTCTTATGGAGTCATAGTCCAACGTCTCTAAACTAACGTACAAAAACCGATTTTGAAATGAGAGCTGTCTGTCGGTCTCCTCACGCCGCTGGAATACATTAAGAGCTGAAGAAGTATCAGTTTGGCAGTCACCCTGGGTAGTAAGTCTGGTGCCGCCTGCCTCCCATCGTTCCCTCAGCCGGGTACCACAGCTTGCTAACGTCACACGGAGCGCAGGAGAAATGCGCAGTACTTTGAACCCCTTGTGGGAGACCCTTGGGTATGGCGGCGTCACCTTTCATCTGACCATCAAGGGTCAGATCAAAGGCCAGGGTATCATACCCAAGGGTCGTCCCCTCGTGCACTACGAGCTGACGGTGCTGGGTCGTGGTGCGTACCTTGTGCTTTCACCTACACAAGACCTCCATCGATCGCCCCCATCCTTCATATTGAACGCTGTGCAAATACTTATACCACTACAGTAATAGAAAACGTAGATACCGCGCCTCAGCAAACCCAACCACAGAGGGCCACATCTCCCTCCCCCTAAACGATTAAACATGCATATGCACGCAAGAGAGGCGTCCCAGTCCAAGTATAGCAGGCAAAAATTGTGACTACTACTATGTTCTCTGAGCGAAAACAAAGTTAAATGAATTTCTCGTATTGCAAGATGATGATAATTCTGGCTACATAAAGTGTACCCTTGGTGCCCAGAATTAGGAGCAAGGGCTTTAGCAGGTAATGTTAGCACTGTTTCTGTGGAATATGTTCCCTCGTGGGAGGAAGGAGGGAGGGGGAGACCTGCAGTATTACAGTAACAATTAATGAAGAACTTCCCTGAAATACACAAGCCTCGGGAACAGGGAAGCAGACAGGTATGGACATTAACACGTCGTGAGGGAAGGCTATAAAAGGCAATAGTTTGGAGGGGGAGAGGGTACAGTGACGTCATGCATGGGTAAACCCCCCCCCCCCCCTCCCCCGAGCTATATAACAGGGAGAGCGTAACGGAATGTAACAAGGGTCGACCCACGTTCAGCAGGAGACTACAGGCTGGGTTCCACTCCAGGGACGTATGCCTTACATCACACTACTGGTGTCTCTCTGTCTCAATAACATGAAGCCACTGCACTGAAGTACTATTACTGATAATAAAGGTCGTCTTGCATCATCACTGTTCGTGAGTGATGACGACAACGGGGAGCCAGGATGGTGACGGGAAGCCAACAGAACGATGATGATGGGGGACGGAGAGCCAAGAAGACGATGATCATGGGGCGGGGAGCCTGGACGATGACAGTGATGATCATAATGGGGACAGAGAGCCAAAAGGTCGATGCTAATGACAGGGACAAGGAACCAGGACGGACAATGATGACGATGATGATGATGATGATGGGGACAGGGAGCAAGTACGACATGGATAATGATGGGGAAGGGGAGCCATGATGATGATGATGATGATGATGATACCATAATCTAATGAGTTACAGTGAAACAGCTGCAACACAATAAGGTTTCTTATCCTCACCCTGTCCGCTGCTCATCTTCCTCCAACCAATGTTGACTTTCTCCTGACCAGCTGTTCATCTTTCCTCGACCAATGTTTACTCTCTTCCGACCAGCTGTTCATTTTTGATCGACTTGAGCTAACTTTTTCTTTTCAAATCAGCTGGTCATCTTCCTTACAGCTGTTCATCTTCCCTCGACCAATGTTCACTTACCTGACCAGCTGTTCATGTTCTCTCGACCACTGCTCTTTCCCAAACCTGCTGTTCATTTCATCTTGACCACTGTCCATTTTGTCTTATCCACTTGTTCACCATCTCACCCACACAACTGTTCATTTCCTCCTGACCAGATGTTCACCTTCCCTTAATGTTTACTTTCTCCAATGTTCACCTAACCTCAACCAATGTTAACTTTCTACATATCAGCTGGTCACTTCTCTTGACCAATGTTCACTTTCTCCCGACGGGAAATTACCTTCCCATTAATAACAATTACATTAGAAACCAGACCATTTCCCCAAGGACAGCAATTCATCTTCCCTGGCTAACTTTACACTATGTCCCACAACGAACTACCTCGCATCCTATAGGCCAGCTGTGCACTATGCCTAGGCAACCTACATTCTTAATCAAAGTAACCTTTCACCTATCATCCAAAGGTTCACCTTCCTGATATATCTTACTCATCTTTCTTCTTAAACACAAGCTTCAGGCAAGTCCAGGGTAGCAGCCCAGACTTTACACCTTGTCTCTGATCATCTGTTCACCTTCTTAAACACGATTATTCTTCTGTCTAGCGTGCCTAGCTGTTCCCCTTCCCCAGACAGGTAACAGGTGACATTTCCTACATTAGACCAGCTATTTACCTCCCCCGACTGGTGGCAGCTGGTGACATATCTCAGACCAGACCAGCTGTTTATCTTTCCCGACCAAACTGGCCCCAACGTCGCAAATATTAGTTATAATGTTTGCAAACTCCTCCCACAGCCGGCACTGACACTTTTAAACTCTAAACTACAGGGGAGACTGAAGCCAGTGAGGCTGTGCCTCTCCAATGCACATAAATCACATCTGTAAATTCCTGGACGGAAAAGCATACGTAAGCCTAAGGGCCGTGGTCTCCTACAGCCTGGCTGAACAAAACAGTTACTTTGTCCGAGGCAGAAGCTGCGGGGATACAAAAGCCTTTACGATTATCATAGCTAAACTTAAGACTAGCTGTTATCTGTTCGCTTTCCTAACCTTTTTTTCATCTTTTTTTTTTTCACAATCCGTCAACCATATCGACTGCTGACCTCCTCAAACTCCCACAGCTAGCGGTCCAGGGTGGCGCAGCATTCGTGTTACCAAAGTCTTGAATGTCACACACACGGTGACCGTGATGGGCTGTCAAACCCAGGTAAAAGTCTTAAACGCAGCGGAGATCTGAGAGCTGAGAGGTTGATCCATCACCTCATAACAATGGCGGAACACGGGGTCGAGGAGGGGTCGTGAATGAACGCTGAACCGAGTGCATGACGGGTCATATCAAGCCGGAAATGTTTAAGGCAAGGATACAAGGGAAAACTCATTCCCATTAACTAGAAGAAAAAAAATAGTCTGTGCGAATCTCCTCAAATCACCCGCTCAAAAACAGTTACGAATGTCGTAGTTCAATGAATATGAAGTAAAACTACGAATGAAAAGGGAAGAGCTTGGGGGGCGGCACGAAAGTACACGTACCTTAACTAACCAATCCACAGGTCACGAAATCAGCTAATTACCCTCATCATCAACCGCTCACAATCGTAGACATCTGGCAATGTTCACTCCGTATAAATCTTCTGGTTACCCGCATCGCGGATGGCAGATATCAACAACCTCTTGAATCTATAGGGCACCAAAGAGGTTATGAACCGTAATGTGATATGAAGATAATCAAGTACCATGGATGAATCTTATTACCGCAGGTTAAAGTCATCACGAATAAAGTAATAAAATGTTAAGGTAATCGAATCAAAGCTACCGAAACTTTGGGGAATCACGTGTCGAAGTAATCCCTTTTAAGTTCAAAGATACGTTACTCAATTACTGAAGTACACGAAGCTTAAGGAATGTATATGGACGTTAAAAGATTGTAGGTGATGTCCAACTCTCCCGCGAAGCACCACCACCTGGAGCCACCATCCATCTCTTGGCCACGTAACAGTCAAGCGTCTGGGACTCGTCAACCTTCCACTACAGAAAGGTTTATTTTTTCTTTCCACCCTAAGTCATCACTCCCACAATTACGTGAAGTTATTTTCATACACTTCACTTGGTGGTTTGGGCTGGATGTGTTACGTCTGGGTCAATCTCCTTAACCAATTCTTTTATTTCTTAATGTAAGCTATAAAGATTTCTATTACACGTTATATATCATTAAGAATAAACATATCTAAGGTTGAATATTGAAAGCAAACATCACTTTTTCGCCGAGAAATGAACAGATGGTAAGCCTGTAGGAAATCCTGTACACAACTCCCGGTTATAACGACAAACAACGAGGAATATGGACGTTTCCTGAAGTAATCCTCCACACAGACATTACCCGTAAACCGCAAAGGCAACAAACGAGACAAATGAATGACTGATAACAACAATCCATCATAGGTTCAATTGCAGAGCAGTATGCCAGTACACGTTACGATTGACGAATCGTAACAACAAATGTCACCATTAATCCTTCCTTCCCAACCATGAAGGCTAAAGGCAACAGTGGTGGCGGCGGCGGCGCTTAAGAGGAGCGTGGTCACCCGGGCTCCTCCACCCACAAACCACCAGCTGACCACAGGACTAAATGCAGTGAGCTCCGGATCCTCCTCGGCAGCAACTCTATATCGACAACTGTTCTTTAAATGATATGTATTTCAACTAGTCTTTCAGTCCTGCAGGATGACTAAGCCGCAACAATGTAAGTAGTCCATGGTATCAACGGAGATCCCGAGTGTGTGATGGAAGCCTTTAGCCGGCGTTGCAAAATTTTCTCTAGGTCAGACTCACCATCACCAGCAAGGGTGCCTGCCACCCATGTCCCATCACCACTTAAGGCCTCCTGGTGATTCACAGTACCTTCCACAGCCAAGTCTTCCCCTGTGTTGCTGGACTGCTGGGATAACTGAGGTATTCATCAAAATCTCGGGTAATAAACTCCTGAGACCGTCAAGTCAACGTAAAACAAACAAAAACTTAAGGTTAAGAACCGCTCAACTCCCAGAGTACAACTCTGAGTGCAAGTTTAAATCTTTACGTACTTAGCGTTACGAACGCTTTATGAGCCAAAAACATAACCTAACGGTATAACAAATTTAACCTTATGCACACAACGGTTAACCCCTTTTTTGTATACCATCTACTTCGGTACGACTGAGTAAGTCTTGTGATACTCATATAGAATTCCACAGCCTCGTTGCCGGAGGAGAGGAGGAGGAGGAGGTATCATAACGGTCAAAGCTCGCGTTGCCGGTCTCTACACAGAAATTATGGGAAGCAGCAGCCACAAGCGTGCGCGGTGTCCAAGTCTTGGTGGTGTGGACACATGCAAACACCTCACGAGACCTGTGACTAGTGCATTACCTGTAGAACAAGTAAAGGTCAACTACAACAACACGTCGACGGACAGAAGCTGTCACAACCTAACAACCGAAAGGAAAAAAAGGCCAAATAATACACATGTGACCAATGATACAAGTAAAAAATAATGCAAGTATATACGACCAATAATACAAGTGGCCAGTAATGCAAGTACATGCGACTCATAATGTAAGTGGCTGACAACACATGTACATGAAGCAAATAGTACATGTGACTTATAATACAAATACAAGCGGCCAATAATGTAAGTATTTGTGGCCAATAATACAAATACAGGTGGCCAGTGATACGAAGAACTGATACCTGGTGTGATGAGACTCCAAGTCGCTGGCCATTAACTCTGACATTACATCACAGCATCGTAAACGCGACGCGTCTCTCACTTGACCTGGGTATTCCTAATGCAAGACATACCCTAGCGTGTAATTTTTTTTTTTACCCACACTATGTCCCAGGGATTAACACACAGCTCCGATTCTTCAGAGGAATAAACTTGATTAGTCTAGTTCATGAGGAAAAACAAACCCACCACTGATTAAGCTCAACAATATATAAGAGACAACTCCGATAGTGAGTCCACGTAAGTGATCAATATTTACTTTGGATAACCATTTCCCCCAACTGATCAGGCGCTCGCTCGATACCCTTGAATACGAGGGTACGCCTCTTGCGCATTATGGCCAGGCCTTTCACCTGAACCTTAAGGTTCAGATCAAAACGTCACGCCTTCATACCCAGGGGCCGTACCCGATGTCGTGCTCCAAGGGTTAAGCTTCGTGAACCCCGTCAGAAATATTCTCTTAAACATTTCATTTGATCGGAAGTTTTAAGTCAGCACATCATTTTTTTTTTCTTTTTTTTAACTGGTGTCGAAAGTCAGCGAGCTGAGACAGTGGAGTCCTGGAACTGTGCTTTTTTGTGCAGGTAACATGACCGAGAGTCTCCATTAGAATTAACAGCCTAAGATTTTCCTTCAGCAAAGACACTCTGGATGACTCAACCTATTTTTTTTTTTTTTTTGGATCCGTCTAGTTACACTGGTATGTCACTCCTTTCTTCACTATTTTATCTCCACTGCATTATATCCTTTAGAATATACTGGCATCAAGTTAATCACACACACAAATTCAAGAAGAGAAACAAGACGAATCGGATACGATCTGAAACACTGAGTTTAAAATCACATCGAAAAACATCGAGGGACAGGAATGGTGTGAGAAAGGAGCATCAAATTAAGGAAAGGTGCATTAACTTGACCTATCAAGATAATAAGGATAACGGGTGAAAATTACCTTCACAGTTAGGTATATTAAGGTCTCTGATGTAAATCAAAAGCAACCTCTAAAATTTGAAGAACCCTCGGAAGTATCAGTTACAAGAAACTGAGGGAAAAGTATCTCATTTGACTTACTTTTACAATCCTACACTAATTAACCTCAGATGGAACTGCTGCACACACAGAAAGATGAACAAAAAATAAAAGGCGAGGGAGACGAGGAGAGAGTACAAATCTTTCGCAAAATATACAAATATGTATAAATGCATATGCTGTACTCAAACACACCTTCAAACTCCAGCCATGAGTTCCATTTCAACACAAGATAAAAGACTAACGAAGACACTCCGACTCTTGTTTACACACTAAGCACATACCTGTCAACCTCACCAAGTTGCGACACCTTCCATGCAAATATCTGTTATCACAACACTGCAAATTGCAACACCAACTATCTCGCCCCATCACACTGTCATCGCTCTCCTGGACACCACTAACCACTGAACTGATCACTCTACAAGTGTATTACTTACTGAATGCACAGTGTAACCTTTAGCACATTTCTACACATTTCCCGAAACATCTGAATTAAATAACATACGACTAAAGCAGTGAAATACTTGCATCATAAAATTTCGAAGGTTTACAACATTAACAACGTATATTTTATCTAAAAATACAAACCTATCTCAGAAAGTTTAAAAGTGGTTCCAAAGGTTCCCTTCCTACATAACAAGTTCTCCTTTTGTTACATTGTCTAGGTGCGGAGCCATTGTCAACATGTCGTGGAACATTCACTTGTCCATCTCCCTCAGCTGAGCCTTGCTCCTATCACCTGTTCCATCACCTGGCCACCGCCTGCCCACCTGTGGCGGCCCCACCGCTGCTGCTGCTGCTGTTTCTGAAGGCCGGCCGGTTTACTGGCTGCGGCTACAGCTACGCGAGGAAAAGGCCGGTCGATTTACTGGCTGCGGCAGCTGCTGCCCTAAGAGATCTGCAGTTTTCCGGCTGCGGCTACCGCTGCCTCAGGAAAAAGCCGGACGTTTCACTGGCTGCGGCTACAGCAGCCCTAAGAAAATGCGTGCAATGTATAAACTACGGCTACTGCTACTACCCTACGAGAAGTTGGGCAGTTTATGAGCTGCGGCCGCCCTAGAAAAAGGTTGGCATTTTGGTGTCTGCGGGTACTGCTGCCCTAAGAGAAGTCCCGCCGGTTTACTAGCTGGGGCTACTGCTTCCCTGGGAGAAGGCCGGCCGGTTTGTTGGCTGTGGTTACTTATTGCTCTAGGGGGAAACCAACCGGCTTATTGGCTGTGGCTTCTGATCCTGAAACTATTTTTTCGAACTCTTTCCACAACATCTTCACAGGATTTATTATATGCAAATTTTCCACAACTGCCACTCCAGTAAGGGATAACCACTGTATACAGGTTAAGGACAGAACCTTATATCAATTCTGTAGACAGGCTGACAGAGCCCTATATCAATTCAAATGTGTATACTTTGATGTATCTTTCGTGTTTAAGCTCAACAGAGAGCAGCTTTTAGCGTGTCTCGGTCATTACGATACTTTAATCGAAGCAAGGAATAAAGGGCGGGCCTTTGATATTTCCAAGTACAAAGATTCTCCGGCTCAACATCATTAAAGTAGCGTTTCAGCTGCGAAAAAAGGCCATTTGCAGTCAACATCGCCAGTTTCCTTTCCTTGTTTTGTAACTTCTCAATATCCAACCAGCCATCACTGTTGACGAGAGAGTTCCTATGTTGTGTTCTTCAAAGGTGAGGTCATCAGACATCATCACGCCTAGATCTTTGACGCATCTCTTTCGAGTCGAGATCATTCCTTCCGACGTACATATAATTGTAAGGATACTTACGTTCCTTTCGCAAATGAGCTGAAAACTTCCTCCACAATATATAGCGTTGTTATTTTCGTGAGCCTGCGAAAGACATGACTGGTAAATGTTTGCAGGTCTTCAGTGTTCCCAGTCAACGAGGTCGCAACACTAATTCCTGTGTCATCTGCAAAGGATGCAACGTTGCTGTACAGTGTGGTGCTATCGATGTCAGATAAAACACGAAGAACACTAGGGGATCATTTGTCTAAGCTTCTCAAAACCGGAGCAGAGGATTTCGTGCAGATAACTATCAATCTTCGCAATGCTCGTTAGAAAACTAATGCCAACATCCTAATTTGCTTGCTATTCCCTTTGTGTACATTTCATGTGCAACTGCACATTAGCACGAGCTCATGGAAAGACGAATATGGTGCCAACTGCTTCTAAAGTGATGGGCAAGAAAAGGATAGTTCTTTAAAATTCCCTCTATCAACTTAATGAACCACTGAAAACGAGGATATAAACACAGGTGGAAATCCAGAGGATACTGACCTTGCAGTGGCTTAGGCGCTTAACGCCATCGGAATAGGGCACTAGAGACCACATACACAATTGCTCCCAGGAACTCCATCAGAAAATGAAAATAATCCTATCCCAAAAACTGAAAATGAAACTAAAATGAAAAAAAAAAACTGGTAAAATCACCAAAAATCCGAAACGTGAGTAACAGGACAGAAAGACCTATCGCTCAGGTAAAACAGGTAAAACAAGTGAGAGGTGCTATCACATTAGATCCACGTCAGTGGAAAAAAAAATAAATGCTGAGAAAGGATTTGTCTACTTCATGATAGTGGAGATTCTGCCAACCACAGGTGTGCAACCACTCACTCGCAAACAAGAGAAGTTGTGTCAGACGGTTCATATTTCCATGTGAATGGAACAAACTGAGGCCAACACTGATCCAGTCTAACTGTGCTCAACCCATGACGCTTCTGTAAGGTCAACTCGTTTTCAAACGGAGAAGAGGAAGAAAAAGTACAAATAAAGTTACAAAAAGAGGTCATCCGAATAGGGAGTAATCCACATGGGTACAAAATGAAACCCATTAACATAAAATGCCATGTTCTTAAACATGTAACTCACCTGCCACGTAGGAGGCGTATAAGGTCGCAGCAGAAAGGCTGGCTAACTTACCTTACGTGGACTTCGAAGACTCTCTTGGGACGATACGGTTCAGTTGCTCCTCCGACCGTTTAGGCTAATTACGACCAACAAGCGCTCCAATAATGTCTCTGATACTTGAGTGTTAAGAGGTGAACAAGACTGAAGCCCAAAGCGTTTGAACGGTTTCTTTTACTTAACCGTACGTTGACGGTGGAGGCTGGTCACCAACCCACAGCTTAGTCGTGCTTGCTGAAGGTAAGGTGGCAGATAACAGCTTGATCCTTTCCGTGTTATCATAACTTGCTTTACCTAATGGTTTTGGCACTTCCTCTTGGCAACAGTCGCCAGTATGCGCTCGTAATTAAACAGCACGTTATGTTGGTGACCCACTGAAAAACTTTTTGAGTCTCGCTGCAGGGTCTCAGTGCCTTCTACAGATACATTTCCCCTACTTATAATGACATTATATAGTTACTTTGTATATATTTCTGGTGAATGATGACAACGGGCAAAGGCGTGAGCTTAGCACGCAATGATGTGTGTGCTTATGGGGATTATCTTGACTTTTGTTTGTAGTTGACATCAATAGAGTCAAAAAAGAAACTATGATAGTTTGGTAGTGATCATTGGTGTTAAGCGGTACCTCGTATTAACATGATGAATTACAATTTGCATGAAAAATATAGGAAATATTGCACCAAGTAACTCTTACTTTTCTCAGTGTCATTAGTTTGGAAGAGATGGATTCGTCTGATGATAATTCAGTTTGGGTATTGTGTTGCTGATGGCGTAGTGGCAATGAGATGGGTAAATGAAGCACACAGAACACTTATTTACATTAATGTTGATGCCACAAGTGTTGGTAAGAGTGCTCGGGACTGCAGTGACTAATAACGAGAGCCGTTGTGGTAATGTTATAAAAGTAACGGGAGCAGTGGTAATGTAGGTAATTGTAACAGTAAAATGGCTGTGATGGAGATTTCTCCATTGGAATAATGGTGATGGTAATCAGGACGGTGAGTGAGGAAAGACAAAGAGACGGTTGGAAGGTAGACGTGAAGGAAAGGATAGGAAACAGTGGTCGGCGGTGGTGATGGAGGCATCATACAAGAGTTGTGGCAGTGGTTATTTGTACTGCTGCTGCTGCTGCTGCTGCTGTTACTGATGACAGACGTGACCAGTGATCCCGGCAGTGTGAGGACATCCAGCCACGTCCCAGGCGTGATGATGGAGGTGTCTTCAAGCGAACTCAAGTACAGGTAACTGGCTGGTCTCACGTGTTCCCGTCTCAGGCCGTCGTCACTGGTGGTTGGGTGTCCGTGACCGGCTATCTCGAGAACTTAATTCCGCCTTGTATAATGGGATGATTAAAAAAAAATTACTCGGGTTGATTCACAGTCTTGTAGATGTGTGAAGCAACGGCGGATATGCGGGCTTCCGGGCGGTGGTGCAATTTTAGTACGGTCTCTGAGAGCCAGCGGGAAAGCTTGGGATTGACCTGGCTACAATGGTGGGAGAACCAGGAACAGCACCATTGGTGGTATATCACAATGACTGGCATGCGAGAGCGGGTCACCTCCACAACGTCAACCTCGACACTACCTACGTCAAGTAAATGATCCACCATAGATGTTAACAGCGGGCTATTACCTGAGGGCGCGTCACCGGCACATTGGCTGCAGCCCAACCTCAACGTCACCCTACCACATACACTGCTCCCTCCTCTCTCTCTCGCTGTGAAAGAAGTTTAGAAAAACTTCCTTAGGAAAACTGGAGATTCTAGAATCTACAGGTATATCAAGCTCAACTTTATCATTTTTGACCAAAATGTTTAACCCATATCAGTGAAATATTTCGCTCGTGCATCTGGAGTTGTTTGGAAAGTGTCAATGTATATACTTGAGCCAACTAAATATATCAAATATTGAAGAATATGTCGACAGCTTACACAAATAGCCTTTACTCGATAACAATTTCACCAGACAATCATAAGCGTCACTTAATATTTCCGGAGTAAATGACGTGCTGTTACACTTTCTAGACGTTGCTTAAGCATCAGAGAGATTTAATTCTGCATCAGACAGGCATGAGACGCGTCACACATCGCAACACGCCTACTAAACCATAAAACTGTATTCTTAATGTTGTCTTCACCGATATACCTAGAGAGGAGCTGGTTGACATATTCTCTAATTCTAACACTTGACTTCTTCTTATCTATCCTCAAGAGAAACAACATTCACCCCACGGTCAGGTTTGTCTAACTTTCTACTGATATTCCTTAAGCCATTTCATAGTGCAGCAAAATGGTCCAAGCTGTGAGGGCTTCATAGGTAAACGATAGTGTCACAGAGAAATGAGGGGGACCTGACGACAGGGTGACACTCCTTTTGATACTGACGGACAAATGTGGTAAGATCATCCCAGTAGCGTTAGCCTAGCCGAAAGTAGCGAAGGAAATTAACTATAGTAACGAAAAACCTCGTAAATCTGCCGGGAAATTCAGTCAATGAGTAGATTCTCAAAGCTATTTAATCAAATGTTTCTCTCTACTTGAGGCAATGGCTTACCACGTATCCCCACTTACTTATATAATCAATATATCTCGTATGAGAGAGAGAGAGAGAGAGAGAGAGAGAGAGAGAGAGAGAGAGAGAGAGAGAGAGAGAGAGAGAGAGAGAGAGAGAGAAGGTATACCCTAAAGAACCCAAGGAACGATTACAAGTGTGCTACAAGAGCCATGAGTCAAGACAAAGTAAACTCCTGGAACCCTGGACGACACACGCCATAACAGAGGGCATCAGTTACAAATCTGACATGACATTTCCGTATCATGTAAGGTTCAAACCAACCAATAGTTCAAACAGTAACAAGAAAAAAATCTGAATCTATAACAATGCTGCCTGAGGTTCAACAAGATGGGGTGGAACGGGGTCAAACATCTTGCCTCCCTTTTACCAGAGAGAGAGAGACAATGCACACAGTGTTAGTAGACGACAACTTACATTCTTAAGGCCTAAGGTGTCCACCAAGTGCCAGCCCGTTACAGTAACACTACAAATATCGAGCTTCAAGAGGTTATCAAGGTACAAGTTCAGCAAATTTCCACAGAACACTATCAAACCTTGATATATCCTACCTTGCCTTCCTTAACCTTCCATTATTTTACGTAAAACTTACGCTACATTTGGAGAATTGGGAAAAATAAGGGTATAATGACACAGATGATGGAGACATAAAACCCCCCCAGTCTCCACACACACACACACTCGCATACAAACACTGAAAAAATCATAATCCCCAGGATGAACATGAATACCCAACAGCCGACAGGATGACCATTCATAATTGATATAAAAGACGGACTGATGCCAGGATGCGTAATCCCCTACAACAAAACAACTGAGATCTAAAGCTATACAGACTTGGCCAAGCTGCATCGAGGACGACAAAACGTGGATTAGTGAGGGTGTGAAGAGAAAGAGCAGAGGGTAATGTACGGTGGGGGGGGGAGAATGGAACACTGTGAGACTGATTACCTTCCTCAGCTTCTGTAGGTTCATCTCCAGCTCCACAAGCTTGGTGAGGGATCCGGCTCCACTGGTCAGTTAGGTAACTGAGCCCCGCGCCCGCAAGCCTACATGCCACACTACCATCTGATTGATCAGGTACATTGATATTTGTTCAACGAGACCTTTAATTTCTCCTCTGGACGTTCGTAATATTTCTCCTCACTTCATACAAAAGTAACAGTAATGCCATGAACCATGTCAGCGTACAAGAGGAAAAGATGACGTGGTGAGTATGTGCCATGCGTGGCGGGGGAACATGAGTCATCCACGATGTCCAGATGTCACGCGGTTGACTGACGTGGGATCCTGAGGACGTCACGCCCACTCACCACACACACACACACACACACGCTCGTCCATTAAGTTGTACTGGTTATACCACTGTCTCGGCTTAAATACTTCCCCCCCATCCATCCTCCCAAGGGTTTAGTGGCAACGGGAAAGGCGGCGGCAGGATGAATAGGAGGATCTTTGATCCAAAAAGGGAACACACGGCAGGAAGGAAAAGAGATGTGGTATGATTACTGATCGAGTGTAAGCAAAGTGTGATGTGTGACGTGGTTATAGGGGAACAGGGACGGTACGGGTAATGCATGGGAGAAAAAATCTAAGGGAGAAGGTAAGGCAACAGGGATGACTTTCAAACAAAGGGTAAATGTTACACGAAGGGTTAAGAGAAAGGCGTACAGCCCGAGAGTAATGGGCAAAGGTTACAAGTGGAAGTAAAGGTTAACTGGTAGGGGTAAAGGTTGTAAAAAAATATATATATAAAGAGTAGGGGATACTAGTTGGCAATAACTAAGTCCTGGGAAAGAGTGAAGGTTAAATATTGTAAGCTGAACATTACGAGTTACGATGTTAAAAATATAAAGTTTAAGGGGAAAAATAAGGGTAATTGAATACAGGGACTGGACAACAGATGAGAACAGAGTGAAGCATGTAAGCAGGTGTGGATGGGGAAACCATGAAATATACAGCCGCAGACCAACTGTGCATCACACACGTCTGCCTGGAAATTCGATCTCCAGAACGCACATTTCCACGAGGGCGAGAGAGAGGTGGCAAAAGAGACGGCGGAGAGGTCGGCTAAAAGGGGGGAAGGAGAGGGCAAAACTGACACACGAAGTAAACAAATACTGCGAACGGAGAAAGTGGTGCACACGAAGGTGCAAGGACTGACGAAATGAAGGTCATTAGAGAAAGAAGAGGGCAAACGAGAAGGAGGAAAGGGTGAAGGGAGGGATGAGACATGATGAGACAGGAATGCGGGAGGGCAACAATGGACGAAAATGAATCAAGGCAAATGGGTAGGTGAGGAGCCGGGCGGAGGCGGGCGGATGGTAATCATATGAACAGCCACCACAAAATCACGAAGCGTCCACTGAGCATACACTCCACAAACGCCATTTTAAAAAGGCAGGGGGTGGAAAATATACATATAAAAAGAATCAGAACAAACGAGACAATCGATCAGGAGGTAAAAAGTCTCAATTCGTCTCGCCTCCTTAAATTTGAATTCGTCTTGCCTCCTCATCTTAAAACAAGTCTGAATCCACCACATCATTTAATGAATTAAAGAAGCCAAAATACAAAGGTAATTCTGCGTACCAGGTCTGCGTGTGAGAAAAAGAGAGCAGAGTGACCATGGCTGAGGCAAATATATGTATATAAATCGAGGCAATAATTCAGCAAAATGAGGCTAATTCAGCAAAATTAGAGTACGATCGAAAAAGTTACGAGTGAGCTGGTCAAACAAAGGCTCTAAGAGTACAATCAAAAGTGGAGGCGACCAGTACAATCTGTTCACGTGTATGGAGAGGTCGACGTGAAGGAAGGAGGTACAAAAGACGGGAGGGAGGGAAGCACAGAAAACGGGAGGGAAGGAGGTACAGAGGACGTGAGGGAAAACGGGAGGGAAAGAGGTACAGAAGACGTGAGGGAGGGAAGCACAGAAAACGGGAGAGAAGGAGGTACCGAAGACGGGAGGGACTGAGGCGCAGAAAACGGGAAGAACGAATCACAGAAAACGGGAGGGAAAGAGGTACAGAAGACGGGAGGGATGGAAGGGCAAAAAACGAAAGGGAATGAATCGCAGAAAACGGGAGCGAAGGTGATACAGAAGACGGAAGGGAAGGAAGCACAGAAAACGAGAGGGGAGGAAGCGTAGAAAACGGAAGGGAAGAAGTTACAGAAGACGAGAGGGAAGGAGGCACAGAAGGAGAAAGGGAAGGAAGCACAAAATAGAAAAATAGGAAGAGACTTAGTAAAGGGAATTGGAGATGAATATGGGACAAGGTAAAAGGACAGGTAGAAGGAAAAGTTCCATGAAGAGGGGAACGGTTACAGGTGTAATAACCGGAAGAGGGAAGAGTTGAGGGGAGAGAGTCGTATGTGTAAAATGGGAGCGTCGTATGTGAAGGAGGGAAGGGGGTCGTGTGTGTGCAGAGGGAAGAGGGTCGTGTGTGAAGAGCAAAGAAGGGGGTCACATATGGAGAGCTACGAAGGGTAGTGGGAGTATTGTAGAAAAGGTCGTGTGTGTAGAGTAGGGGAGGGGTCGTGTGTGTACATCAGAGGTCGTACGTGCAGCGCTAAGGAGGGATCGTATGTGTGGGGTTGGGAAGACGACCGTGTTTGTAATGCTGGGAAGGGGGTCGAGTGTGTTGAGTAAGGGGTGAGGTCGTTTGTGTAGAACAGAGGAGGGGTTGTGTGTAGAGTGTGAGGAGGGAGTGGTATGAGAACAGCAGGGAACAGGTCGTGTAGGCAGAAGGCAGGGAGTCGTTTGTGCATTGTAAGCGAGGGGATCGTGTCTACAGAATAGGAGAAGGGGTCATGTGTGTAAAGTAAGGGAGAGGGGCGGGAGATGCTGGGGGAGGAGCATGGTGAAGCAAGAGATAGAAAAGATTAAGACGTAGAGGGAAAGAGAGCCGTGACAGGAGACCGCGAAAGGAGGCGGGAGGATGGAAGCCAGGCTGTGGTAAAGAAGGTTAAAGAACCGGATGGAAGGAAAGAAACTGGGAGGAGGTGTAAACGGTGAGTGAGGGTATCGCAAGAGTAAAGGGAAACTAGAGACAAGACAAGAGACACAACCTAGACATATTCAAGGTCTCGACAGCACCACAAAAATCAAACACTTGTTGCCCATGGATCACTGGAGCCCTGGAAGGATCTGGTCATCCAACGATATACATAGAACATTTCTTACCTTATGTCAGACAGTTTCCTTCCTAAACCATTAAGTTACAATACTACGTCCCAAGTCTCCCGCGGGTACATGTATCAGGCACAACACATACGTATCCAGCAAACCACTCGCGTACTTCAGTAAAACCTACAACATACAGCTGCTAACTTGATGATTACCTTCTGTTATTCGACTATACCTTACCTGTACAGCCCCTTCCTTCCAATATGCTACGCCCAATCACCCATCCAAATAAAAGAGCACAGGTGGAAGCCATAACGATTGGCGGGGTTGAGAGAGTGGGAAGGAAGGGTTGGATGTGCAGGGAAAGGAAAGAATGCAAAGTTATAGGCGACATAAGAGAGGGTAAATGGGGTTATAAGGGAGCATGGGGAAAAAAATAGTGGGGTGGTGTGAAGGCAAAGAGGGAGGAGGGTCGGAGGTGTGAGCTCACGTAAAGGGAGAAGGGGAGACGAAGCAGGGAAGGGAAGGGAAGGGTTGGAGGTGGACGGCTGGTGGTTAGTGAAATTGGTTACGTAGGAGGTGGGAGGTTAGTGGGGGTGGTGGATGGGGCGAGGGTTGGGGGTGGTGGTGGATGGGGCGAGGGTTGGGGGTGATGGTGGATGGGGCTAGAGTGGGGATGTGGGGAGTGGGGGGAGTGTGAGACACCGCCTGCGGCCGCTCCATCAGCACTCCACCAACTGGTGCAGTAATGAACACAGCCGAGGCATCCACCGTCAAGATTCACCTGCCTCACCCTCCTAGACTGTGAGCATGGCAATATTCAGCACTGGGGGTAGAGACTTTCTCCTCGTCCCACCGTGGTATGGGCTAACGACGCAACAAACCATACCTGCCCTACGTCCAGGACCTTCGGACCATATTTTCAACGATTCAGAATTCATAAGTTTATTCTCAAAAGAGACCGTGACCTGCTTCTAGTATCCAACAGGAGTTATATGATTACATAACAGCTCTGGGAAATATTACTTCTGAGAATGCGTATGTTTCCCGCTAACTTAATTAGCAGCAACCCTGAGCTACACGTTGTGTCAAAACCCACACCATCATCCAGTGCGTCAGGATACGTCCCAGTCCGTGCCTGCCACTGTTACCACATCCATGAGGAGAGATTCTGGGTCAGGCAAGACACATGCGCAAAGCCAACCATGTGTATGTTGTGGTAAACCTTCATGTGACAGTATCTGACTGCTGGAACACATACATGGGAAGTATATGACCGCAGGTACACGTACATGGCACAGTATCTGACTGCAGATACACATACATAGGACGGTATCTGACTGCTGGTACATATACGTGGGAGAGTATCTGACTGCAAGTACACATACATGGGACAGTACCTGACTGCTGGTAGACATACATGGGACAGTACCTGACTGCTGGTACACATACATGGGACAGTACCTGACTGCTGGTACACATACATGGGACAGTACCTGACTGCTGGTACACATACATGGGACAGTACCTGACTGCTGGTACACATACATGGGGCAGTACCTGACTGCTGGTACACATACATGGGACAGTACCTGACTGCTGGTACACATACATGGGACAGTACCTGACTGCTAGTACATATACATGGGACAGTACCTGACTGCTGGTACACATACATGGGACAGTACCTGACTGCTGGTACACATACATGGGACAGTACCTGACTGCTGGTACACATACATGGGACAGTACCTGACTGCTAGTACATATACATGGGACAGTACCTGACTGCTGGTACACATACATGGGACAGTACCTGACTGCTAGTACATATACATGGGACAGTACCTGACTGCTGGTACACATACATGGGGCAGTACCTGACTGCTGGTACACATACATGGGACAGTACCTGACTGCTAGTACATATACATGGGACAGTACCTGACTGCTGGTACACATACATGGGACAGTACCTGACTGCTGGTACACATACATGGGACAGTACCTGACTGCTAGTACATATACATGGGACAGTATCTGATTGCTGGCATACATGGGACAGCATCTGCCTGGTAGTATACATGGGACAGTATCTGACTGCTGGTTCACATCATACCCTCCTGGGAGGTAATAGGCAGTGTGATAACAGGATGTGTGTATCATAAACACACAGCCAGGAAGTTGAAGAAAACAGTGTGTGAGGACACAAACGAGCGGGGAACACATACTGGGAGGCCGCTAACTGACTAGACTTTAAATGATACTTGACGTCTGGTTAGAAATTGAGCTGTGGGAAGGACAAGACCTCCGAAACTATAGTATGGTATATGCAAAAGTATGCTACTCACTTGGCAAGTGTGTTAAGTACCTGGTTAGTGTGGTAAATATAATAATCATCACTTTAAAATACCTAATTAGTAAGGCACCTATAAGCTGACGGGTTAGTAATAACTAGTAAGTACCAACATCACTTTGTTACTTCAATCAACTTCCCCATGAGCCTGCAGCTCACAGACCACACCACTTTGCACGTTCATCTACTATTCTCTAAGGATAAACAGGCAAGAAGGTCCCGTGCAGGCTGTCCTGCAGCTGGATTGGTCAAGAATCTTTAATGAGACAGACGCACGCATACTCGTGCATAAATCGGCATCTGCACCTCCACACACACACACACTATCTTGAAAGAGAGAAGATTGGGGGGTGACTAGATCACGAACTTTCTGTTTTTACACCAATCTGATGATAGTACACAGCTCGTCGAAAGATACTGAGACCTGAGACCATAACATGATACTAAAGCAACAAACTGTCAGGAGTATTTTCACAGCTTCAAGGTACGTGGCGAATGGAATATACCGACAGGCGAAATTGTTAACGTGGACGGCACACAAAAGTCTAATATGCTGTATAATAGAGAAAGATCAAGGGTTGGGGCCCCACGAGTACAGAACTCTCCTCTCGTACAGTATAAACAAGTATTTACAAACAAAGTGATTGTACAGAACACAACCCTTAGATCAAAAAACATTGATTGTAATAATGAAAAAGAGGCCTACAATCAGCTTCCAGAAAGAAAGCTGCACTGTCTATGCATCCCATCCCATTACCAGAGCCTATACCTGAAACAACAGAAAATACGTCTGTCCAAACTCCTTTAGTTCGCAGCATTTCTGGTGTCTTTCCAAATCTTATGTAATGAACTCCATCAATGTGACGCCCATTCCGGATCTTGGAGCATTGTTCTACTGACATGTTATGGACTATTGTTTAATAAACTTCCATGGCACAGTATCTTAACCTAATACGAAAAGATTTCATGTTCTCATCTTGTTGCTACCAGGAGAAAAGCAGGAGGGAGAAGCGAGTCGAAATGTGCCTCATGCTTTGCTCTCCTGTTTCTACCGTCTAAATTTAGCTAACTTCTGCAGGTAACCTCGTTACGGACCAACAGGTCCCCCGTTACCTGTCCTTCCCATGTACTCCAGGCTAGACCTATCGAAGCACAGCCAAATTTCGTAAACAGAAAAACATTCCAAGGTCAGGACCGACGCTCTACTGGACGAGGAATTTACAATCCCGTCACAGTTCCCTGGAATTTCCGTTACTTGCGAGATTCTACATCCACCTGCAACTTTTCCACTTTCACAAGCAATGCCACTGGTGATATCAGCATCTGTCACAGCTATATATCTTTGGTTTCTGGGGATCAGGGGCTCTGTTATACCCACACCAGTAAACCATATCAAAAAGCACAGAAAAATCCATAACGTCAACCTTGAGGCCAGTCATATCAACATGTCAGAGAGATTCAGATAACGTCACTGAACTAAAACGTAACAGCTTCAGTCGGTGTCTGTCGCGTCGGGTATTTACTTTTCCACAGTCTACGTACGGTAAGTAAACATCAAACTGGTCGGTGTCCTTGACTCTGACGCCAAGGCCAGATGAACTCACTTTCGAACTTGTCCGAGGCATCCTTGAGATGCTTCTAGATACGGAATCTCTCTAAATCCAATGATGTTTGCTCGGATTGTGGCGTTAAAGACGACAACACTAGCGATACTACGTGATGTCAGTAACATTATTGGTGACAACAGAAGAGCCTCCGTAACCATAATATATACTATATTTAATACATATCATTAACCATAATACATATCACGTATATGACCTTCAACCACCTTACTTCCAAACTCGTCCGAGATTTTGTGATGTCATCAACTGAATTTCGAGATATCGTGCTTTGGAAACCACTTGTTTAAACGACGGGTGATGGACGTGTACGACAGGTTATTGAACTGCTAAGTTCTGGCCTCTGTAGCGTAAGAGCGTATTAATGAGGATGTAAGGCATGTGTACGAGTAGGAAGAGAGGAAAGTGATTGGTTCTCAGGGAATGTTGGTTTGCGGCAGGGATGCGTGATGTCTCCATGGTTGTTTAATTTGTTTATGGATGGGGTAGTTAGGGAGGTGAATGCAAGTTTTGGAGAGAGGGGCAAGCAAGCAGTCTGTTGTGGATGAGAGACTTGGGAAGTGAGTCAGTTGTTCGCTGATGATACAGCGCTGGTGGCTGATTCAGGTGAGAAACTGCAGAAGCTGGTGACTGAGTTTGGTAAAGTGTGTGAAAGAAGAAAGCTGAGAGTAAATGTGAATAAGAGCAAGGTTACTACGTTCAGTAGGGTTGAGGGACAAGTCAGTTGGGAGGTAAGTTTGAATGGAGAAAAACTGGAGGAAGTGAAGTGTTTTAGATATCTGGAAGTGGATTTAGCAGCGGATGGAACCATGAAAGTGGAAGCGAATCACAGGGTGGGGGAGGGGGGGAGAGGGTTCTGGGAGCGTTGAAGAATATGTGGAAGGCGAGAACAATATCTCGGAGAGCAAAAATGGGTATGTTTGAAGGAATAGTGGTTCCAACGAAGTTATATGGTTGCGAGGCGTGGGCTATAGATAAGGTTGTGCGAAGGAGGATGGATGTGTTGGAAATAAGATGTTTGATGTCAATATGTGGTATGAAGTGGTTTGATAAATTAAGTAACGAAAGGGTAAGGGAGATGTGTAGTAATAAAATGAGTGTGGTTGAGAGAGCAGAGGAGGGTGTATTGAAATGATTAGGTCATATGGAGAGAATGAGTGAGGAAAGATTCACAAAGAGGATGTATGTCTCAGAGGTGGAGGGAACGACGAGAAGTGGGAAACCAAATTGGAGGTGGAAAGATGGGGTGAAAAAGATTTTGAGCGATCAGGGCCTGAACATACAAGAGGGTGAAAGGCGTGCAAGAAATAGAATGAATTGGAATGATGTAGTATACCGGTGTCGACGTGCTGTCAATGGATTGAACCAGGGCATGTGAAGCGTCTGGGGGTAAACAATGGAAAGTTTTGTGGGGCCTGGATGTGGAAAGGGAGCTTTGGTTTCGGTGCATTACACATGACAGCTAGAGACTGAGTGTGAACGAATGTGGCCATTGTTGCCTTTTCCAAGCGCTACCTCACGCGCGTGCGGGGGTGGGGGGTCCATTTTATGTGTGGCGGGGTGGCGACGAGAATGGATGAAGGCAGCAAGTATGAATGTGTACATGTGTATATGTATATGTCTGTGTGTATATGTATGTATGCGATGAAATGTATAGGTATATATATGTGCGTGTGTGGCCGTGTATGTATATACATGTGTATGTGGGTGGGCTGGGCCATTCTTTCGTCTGTTTCCTTGCGCTAACGCGGGACACAGCGACAAAGTATAATAATAATAATACACACACACACACACACACACACACACACATATATATATATATATATATATATATATATATATATATATATATATATATATATATATTCTTTCTTTCAAACTATTCGCCATTTCCCGCGTTAGCGAGGTAGCGTTAAGAACAGAGAACTGGGCCTTTAAGGGAATATCCTCACCTGGCCCCCTTCTCTATTCCTTCTTTTGGAAAATTAAAAAAAAAAATAATGAGAGGGGAGGATTTCCAGCCCCCCCCCCCCGGCTCCCTCCCCTTTTAATCGCCTTCTAAAACACGCAGGGAATACGTGGGAAGTATTCTTTCTCCCCTATCCCCAGGGATATATATATATATATATATATATATATATATATATATATAAACTTGCGGTGTAACCTCGAGCCGGTGGAATCCGGTAATACCTATGTATATATAAGTTATATATAGATATACAGATAGACAGATATATACACGTGTGTGTGTGTGTGTGTGTGTGTGTGTGTGTGTGTACTGTTAATGAGATGGCCTTAATGAGGGCGTTCATTTGCAAGCCCTCGTCTCAGCTTACATATAAAAAGGGGCAAAGAAGGACTGGTGAATGTGTTAGACAGTATGGTGGCAGATGTGGAGTATCTTTTGGATGTGGGGTTATAAAGAACGACAAAATCATGACCAATGGTTTGTTGAAAAGATAAAAGGGGGTGAAAGCCTTGCTTGAGATGAAGTGTGGCATACCAGCTGGAGTGGAAGAGACTGCAGTTGAATCTCACGTGAAAGAAGGGGGCTGTTCATTTGTTAATCATGGTTTGCTGGTTTGCAATGCATGTGTGACTCAAGGAGAGGTTCCTGAGTGGAATATCTTTATAGTGTCATTTTATAACAGCAATGAGAATAAAGTGATTGCTCGAATTACCAATGCATAAGTCTGTTGAGTATACCTGGCAAGTCGTGGTGGTGATGACAGAGCACCAGACTGAGGGAAGAATGTGACTTAAGAGTGGTGGAGGGTGTGAGGACCAAGTATACGCTATAAAGCCTTGGTGCGATATATACTTTGAGAGGGGATTTGCACACAGCATTTCTGGATCTATAGAAAGTGTTTGATAGGGTTGATAGAGATGCCATGTGGAAGGTATTACAAGAATATGGTGTGGAAGGAAAGCTAATGTAGGCAGTAAGTAATTTTCATCGCGAGAATAGGCATGTGTGCGAGTGGGAACGTTGGAGGGTGTGATGCCACACGAATGTGGGTCTGTCATGTCAACATGGCTTTTTAATCTGTTTATGGATGGGTGTGTTGAAGGAGGTACATGAGAGGGTCTTCGGGAGTGGGGAGGGTTTACAGCACGCTGGGGGGTGGGGTGGAAGGAATCCTGGGAGGTGTCAGTTGTCAGTTGCTGCTTGTGGACGACACAACTTTGATGAGACTTGAGCGAGAAACTGCAGAAGCTGAGTCTGGGAGGGTGTGCGTGACAGATGAAAATCTAAAGTGAATAAAATCAAGGTGATGAGGTTCAGCAAAGGAAAAAGCAGGATGGCCAAAGTGTTTCAGTGGAAAGAACCTGCAGATGGAACTACGGGAGACGAAGTGAACCACAAGGCGGGTTAAGGGGGCAAAGTTACTGGCTCCACTGAGGAATGTGTAGAAAGAGAGGTCACTATTTGTGAAGGCAAATACGGGCATGTTTGATCGTATAGGAGTCAAAGGTGCTCTTTATGTGCGGGTTGTGGGCCCTAAATGCAAAAGAAAGGAAGAGGCGGCAAGTTTTAGAAATGAAAGGCTTCAGGACAATGTGTGGTGTGAAGAGGGGTGATCGTGTAAGGAATGACGGTGCTTGAGAGACACGGTGTGGTTGTGTTGAAACGGCACTGGAAATATGGAGAGGATGAGTGAAGTGAGATGGACTTATAGGATGCATGCGTCAGAAGTGGAGGGGGGAAATGTGGATGAGAGGGCCGAGAAAGAGAAGGAAAGAGGTAATAAGAGAAGCTTTGAGTAATCGGGGCCTGAACATGAATGACAGTGAGAGGCGTGACTGGGAGATAGTGGAGTTCTGTAGCATATGGTGGAGAGGGTGTTGTGATGTTAATGGGCTGAACCAGGGATTATGAAGTATTCAGAGGGAGTCACGAAAACATCTGTGGGGCTTGACCGCGAACAGGGGGATGCAATAACGATACACCATGCATGACAGCAGGTGAGTAAATGTGAAGAAATGAGGCACTTCTGCGTTTGTTCTTGGTGCTATCTTTCTATGCAGGAAAGGGTAACTTAGTATAATATATATATATATATATATATATATATATATATATATATATATATATATATATATATATATATATATATATATATATATTGCTACCTCGCTAACGCGGGAAATGGCGAATAGTTTAAAAGAAAGAAAATATATATATATATATATATATATATATATATATATATATATATATATATATATATATATATATATATATATTCAGCAACGTTACATGCCTAACACGCCACAATATATGAAAAATTTACTATCTTCAACAGCACATGTGATATTATGAACGTTGATATCTGAAGAAACACTGTGCAGGATATTCGTAAGTCCACCATGAAACAATACGACACATTTAAACATTAAAGAGCAATGTTGACCCCTAGGAACACTTAAAGATTAGAGCTATAACGTATATGCCACTCAAGGCTGATGCAGTCTGGGACGGGACAATCTCCAATGCCACTTTGCGATTCACTACAACAGCGGACACGAGAGAGAGAGAGAGAGAGAGAGAGAGAGAGAGAGAGAGAGAGAGAGAGAGAGAGAGAGAGAGAGAGAGAGTATTTTTCTTTAATGAAAAACTGGGGAGTGTAATAATAATCACGAAATGTGATCTGAATATTAATATTCTCTTAAATCATGGTTATAATCATAAAGACTATGATGTCATACATTTTCGAGGGAGCGGTAAATTTACTGAAACAACATCGTTTCACAATCCAACGCAGGAGTTCATGTACAATTTTAAGCTTCGCTAATAATCTACATCCTAGTCCTTCTTTAATATAATGGGACGACTGAAATTAATTCCTTGCACTTTTAAGTACAAAAGATAAACTCTCAATCGGTTCTGGAGAGTGTAAACAGAGTAAGGTAAGCGCCATATTTGGGTATGGTCGCACACTTGGCAACGCGCGCTGGGCGGATAGCCCAGGGGTAGAGGTGGAGGAAGAGGAGAAGCGAAGGGGCTAGATAACACGTGACTCACTCCGACAGTTGCCACCTATACGTTCACTTATCCACAGTAGGAATATCTTTAACTGATTTCCATACATGCACATGATGCTGTTAAATCCATCGACAACATGTTTCCAATCACAAAATCCACAGGGCATAAAATCCTTGGTAAAAGTGAGCGAGATGTGACAACTGCGGAGAGTGCAGATGGCGCTAGTGAGGACGGCAGCCGCCCGGGTGGCAGCTCCTGCCGCCCGCCCGGCCCACCTGTGGAATGTTCCCGCCAAATTCTGCTACTCTTCAATTCCACGAACGAGTTTGATCCCTTGTAGTAACTGTTCATAATGTCCACAACATACTAAATTATAATACAGCCATAAATCCGGACGAGCAAAACAAAATACGAGTATCAGCCTAGTCGACATATACTGGAGATGCAGGCCGCCATGACATTGCTGATGAACAAGCGATGGCCAACCGCACCAGCTTACCGTACCTTTCCCTGTACACACTCATCGCCCCAAGTTAACAACACGATACCCATTCCATTACTTCCCAGCAGATTTTCTCATTTATTAATACGTCAAACTGGTAATAATGAGAAATCTCATCGTTAGCCATTCTAACCACTAGCAATGGGACCCGTATATCACAAGGGGCAATGGCTGGGTTTCGGATGACGAGTCGCACATGAATAAAAGATGCAGTTCCCGCCATAAAAACAGGAGGAACCCACACAGCCCCTCCCCCCTGCTCGGTACGCCGGGCGACCTAGAATATTTAGAAAGTGAAGACTGACTGACAAGCTTACTACATACAATAATAGCGTGAGCCCGTGCTTGTCAGTTACACTTATATAAGTATCAGGTTTACTCAGGACTTTCACAGTCGGTAATATTCTCCATAATATCGAACCCATTCGACGAAACAGTTTCGCATCTGGTGTGACCTCCCTCTTGGCTGAGAAATATATCCCCACACAAAATACTAGAGAGGTGATACAATACACATGATATATACTAAAATATACTGGATCCCAAAGAACATCCCCCTCCCACACAACGTGCGTGTGTGTGTGTGTGTGTGTGTGTGTGTGTGTGTGTGTGAGAGAGAGAGAGAGAGAGAGAGACGGGAGAAAGACAGACACTGAATTGCATCCCCCAGACAGGTACTGTGTTGATTTAAATTATGAAGGATCAATGATAAAAGCACACACACGTTTCCACGTCTACTCATCAAATATAAGTCAGCGGCACACCTGATGAGTTACACAAGTTCCTTGAATGCTTCACTTATGAAAGTGGATGACATGGTCACCTGTCCTGATGAAATAGCAACGAAGACACACTATGACGCAAGGGCTGCGGTGAGCCCCAGAGACAAATTCCACGAGCACTTCAGGAAGCAGCAGACGACTGAATGTAAGTTGTCTCTCTATATCGTGGTCACAAGTGCAACCATAGGAGGCACCTAGTCACACAGCTGACTAATATCCTGCTCAGTGCACAAACTTCGTGCTACGTTTCTTTCAAGTCTGCAGTAGGACTAGTTCAGACGAGCATTACATCAAATCCTCGACGTGAATGCAACTGACACTATCTTGAATCTCTGATTACCACCATGGCTTTCGCAAGGAGAGAACTACCGATAATGTATTTTCCTATATAAGTAATTCCTTGCCTTACTCTCAGAAAGTCTGTAAAAGGCCCGCGAATAGCCAATCGCAGAGGGAACACTAAAAAAAAATCAGTAAAAGGGTGTCAAATAGTGAGTAATTTTTTGGGGGACACCATATATGTATGTATGTGTGTGTGTGTGTGTGTGCGTATATATATATATATATATATATATATATATATATATATATATATATATATATATATATATATATATATTTCAAACTATTCGCCATTTCCCGCGTTAGCGAGGTAGTGTTAAGAACAGAGGACTGGGCCTTTGAGGGAATATCCTCACCTGGCCCCCTTCTCCTTGGCCCAGAAACCCTTCCATGTAGTATTCGCAGCGTTCATGAAGCTAGTCACGTCCATTGGGCGGAATTAAGGATCAAGTAGTGTTGTGATGTTAGTGTGTCCGAGGTTAACGCAAACCAATTTAAGAGTACTAGCAAATTCGGGTCCTCGTCTGCTCGCTCCTGCCGAGGGCTATCACATCCTGCCGCACCATTATCACTCCCACCCTAGGGAGGCCACCACACCTTTCCTCTCCACCACCACTCCCACCTAGCCAACACATCCTTAACGGAGTAATGACCCTGTTCAAATGAATAACCATTCATCCCCCCTCCCCCACTTTTTTCCAATCCATATCTCCCATATGGCAGGTAGAACCTTCCCACTCGACAACGGATTATTTTCCCGTATGTACAGCATCCCAGTAGCTGGCAATTTCTATCATAGTAAGGAAATGTAGACTTATTGGCAACTGTACATGGGGGTTAGTCAACGTGCGTCTGGCAACTTGCTCGGCGTTGTCTACAAACAGAAGACAGGACTATCATCTTATAGTATTTATAAGTTTTTAGAGGCCAGGTGTGTGTGTGTGTGTGTGTGTGTGTGTGTGTGTGTGTGTGTAATGGATGTTCTTGGTCTCGCCTGCAAGTGGTAACACTGTTAGTGTGAAGTCACCTTCGATGAAGTACCTTCAGCGAATGGAAAGTACAAGGTAGCCGAGAATCTGTTGCTGCCCGAAATAATAAGTTTATCTTGTTCCCTTGAAGCTACAGGAACGCCATTAAATGGATCCTGAGGTTGCAAATAATAATAATAATAATAATAATAATAATAATAATAATAATAATAATAATAATAACTATATCATCCCTGGGGATACGGGAGAAAGAATGCCTCCCACTTATTCCCTGCGGGTCTTAGAAGGCGACTAAAAGGGTAGGGAGCGGGGGGCTGGAAATCCTCCCCTCCTGTTTTACTTTACCAAAAGAAGGAAAAGAGGAGGCTACAGTAGGATTTTCCTAGAAAGTTCTAGTCATCTGTTCTCCACGCTCCTCCGATAACGTAGGAAATGGCAAATGTATAATAGTTTTATTAATAATAATAATAATAATAATAATAATAATAATAATAATAATAATAATAATGTGTGTACAAACGAATAAATTAAATGGTTTTAACTTTATCCCTTCATATGGAGAACGTGGAGGCCACGTGAATTTTCCATGCTGCGTGTCGTGGAGAGAGAGAGAGAGAGAGAGAGAGAGAGAGAGAGAGAGAGAGAGAGAGAGAGAGAGACGGTGGGAGGGGGGGGAATTACCGGACCTACGGCGCTGTCTCGGATTTCACAGCTAGAGTTGCCACGGATGTCATTTTCATTTAATAAAAGCAAAGGGCCACTTACATGTCACAGACCAGTCATATACACTAATAATCCATTCATCTTCCGACGCTAACAAAAATAAAAATACTTATCAATTAACCTAAAAATTCATACCTGTTCTCAAAACCGTTGTCATCGTCAACATGGCTGTCACAAGCTACAGGACCAGTGGAGTCACGGCATTTAAAGCACAGTAATAACCCAAGCAAAGGGAACAGGAAGGTTCTTATCTATCTACGTATCTAACATGTACTCGATCTGCCGATTTTGGAGGATGCGGAGGCCCGCGGTCCAACAGCCTGATGGATAACAGAAGTAACAGTACAACTCGGTCGCAAACCTCGCTGTAGACTGGCAAGTTTCCACACTTTAGAATCTGTCGACCCCATCACTTGACATCACCCCCTCCAACCACATACTCAGTAACGATCATATATATATATATATATATATATATATATATATATATATATATATATATATATATATATATATATATATATATATATATATATATATATTATACTATTCGCTATTTCCCGCGATAGCGAGGTAGCGTTAAGAACAGAGGACTGGGCCTTTGAGGAAATATCCTCACCTGGCCCCCTTCTCTGTTCCTTCTTTTGGAAAATTAAAAAAAAAAAAAAAAGAGGGGAGGATATATACAAAATCAGCAAAAGTGAATATGTAGAACAAAACTAGCTAATGGAAAATGACTTTTAACAAACGTACATCCTTAATGAGATGGATTGGCGTTATGATAATCATTAGTCATAGTTTTCAACCTTGCTGTATGGAGAACAGAAAATTACTCAGCATTTCCTTTATTCTAAACAAGATTAACTATAGAAACTTTAATCAAACTTTTTTGACCCTTGGAATTTTAATGACCCCTAGACATTTATCGACCCCATGCACAGTTCCATCGACCCCTGGGGATCTGTAACGACCACTTTGGGAAAAACCACTCCTGTAAAGGGAGAGGTAAGCCTTTAAAATCGACGTTAGGTAACTGTTGTCTCCCGATGTTGCCAACAGCGGCGCAACTCTTAACAGTGGGTTACCAGTCTGGAAATTTCTGCTGCGCTTTTGGAGTCACGACTTCATTACTATGGCGCAATGCAGTCTCGCCACGTTTAAACTGGTTTACAATGTTCACGCAGAAAGTACACGAATAACTGTAGTCCCTTAATCGTATTCTAATAGCTGGTACGAACCAGTAACATGGTATACTATACACTGTGGTACCCTGGCCAAGCTAGGAGTGGATTACAATATCCAGGCATAAGTAGACCAGTCCCTTGGCCAAGCTGACGTGGTTGACACGATCCAGACACGAGTAAGCCACATACTGCAGTCCCATGGCCACATTGAAGTGACTGACACTATCCAGACACAAGTAAACCATGTTATAATGCAGTCCCCTGGCCATGATGACGTGGCTGACAATATCCCGACATAAAACAGACCAGTGAACACAATCCCCTGGCCATGATGACGTGGCTGACACTATCCAGACCAGCAACCACAGTCCCCTGGCCATCTTAGAGTAGTCGACACAATCCAGCCACAAAAATAGACCACAGACCGCAGCCCCCTGTCCAAGTTGATGTAGTTCACACTTTCTATGCACAAAGTTACACCACTAATTACATTCTTCCTCTCCACTCACCTCTGACTTATAAAACTCTAACGGAAATGATTAATTACAATCCTCTAAACATGCAATAATAATTCATGTTGATGGGAACTAAATCAATAAATACTTTCTTGCCATATTTAGCGAGTTTACTCGTAACTCTGTAAGGAAAATACGCAGCAAGCATCCATGTTAAAGTGGTTCATATAATCAACATATAACTTCATACCAGTGACTAACACTTTCCGCTCTCGTTAAACTGGTTTATAGAAACATAACACCACCATTAACACTGCACACAACTGAATGTCGACCCTGTTTCATCCCTGACCCGTGAGAAATATCTTAAACTAAAGAATCTGAATATCATTTTCATCTAATTATGAATAACAATAAAATATTCAAAAGAAGTTATAATGATATGGCGTCCTGGAAAATAAATTAAACTGACATCGAGGGAACGTTTCTCAGAAGAGCAAAATTATGAAATATGATTTCCAGGGGGGAAAACCTGTCTTAAAATGATTATATTTCCTTTAACGTGTTCGTCAGACATTGAACTCGATCATATCGTATGACTGATAATAACTATGGCCTCACCAGTGCTTCAACTGCCACCAGTCGCGCAGTTTCCACTGGAGGGAACTATTCTAACTCTTCTACGATATGGCTTCTGAGCCATCAACCTCTTGCTCCTCCAAGAAAACTCTATGGATGTGAACCTTTCAGAACCATAATGACATGATTATCAATGTAGCCTTAATTGAAAAAATCTAATGGAATGCTTTCTCGAGACTTTAACAAAAGAGGCCTTAATTTACACAACGAAATGTAATCTCGAGACTCTTTAACCATAAACTTTTAAAGGTGTAATTGTCTTACATCCACTCGAGAATGTGGCTCGTACGAACATGGGTTAATGTACACATGAAGGTAGTTCAAAGGCAAGCTGTGCCAACGGCTGAGTATGAGATGAGGTGGTCATTCACCGCCGAGCCCAGACATGATCCACTACATGTGAACAACACGGATCTTCAAAACAACCCACAAAATTTACACACAAGTGCTCGCGGTAAAAGAATGGTGAGGCTGGCATGTGAAATTCATGCATTTAGTGTCATTAGCAAACAACTGCTGTCTCTGCTAACGTGCATAAACACGAATTCAATGCGCCGTATGTAGGGATGACTGACGTAAGTGAGGTCTTAGGGTTCTCTTTAATGTGTACAAAATAACATCTTGTCTTATACTAAACTGCCACACCACAATCAAACTACATACAAAACTTTGCTAGTTCATGACCAACCATACCACATATAATTTGGGGCCAACAAACCAGAAATTTTCATTGGGTAAAGCTGACCAGGAGCCAATATAACAATAAAAAAAAAATTCTAAGCTCAAGAAATACTTGTAAATACCACAAAGGATATTCAGGACAAACCAAGCGAGAAAACTCATCAACCAAATATTACCATGACTGAGAGTTCCGGGACCAACAAATCAACATGAATATGCACCATCATTCTGAAATATCATTACAGAATCTCAAATTGGTTTCAGACACCCTCCTCATTTATGTGTAACCAGGACTTCCATCAGTCTCTTCTACCTCTTACCACATTATCAACACAAAGTGCATTCATGACCAGGACTTCCATCAGTCTCTTCTACCTCTTACCACATTATCAACACAAAGTGCATTCATGACCAGGACTTCCATCAGTCTCTTCTACCTCTTACCTTACTATCAACACAAGTGCATTCTTGACCAGGAGCATGTTAATCGACCTAGTCCTTTCTTGAAGGCTTAAAGAAGCAAGTTCTTTATCATCTTATATAGAGTATGAACGTACAAATCTTAGGCACCGGTTGTTTAATCCTATTTAGTCCTTTAAATAGCACTTGTACATTTCACTCAGTTCAGAAAGATTCGACTTTAAATCCAAGAGTGTGTGTAATCTCTGTACGCTTTGAACCTCACCTATTTCAACTACCTTGCATACTTACAATACAAAAACCAACCGATAAAGGATGAATTCTGTAAACACATCAAAACAATAATAATTCAGATTACTGTGTATGTTAATTGTCTACCTTCTCTACAAGGGAGTGGTTACGTAATACCGCGTCCGAGCTCCCCCGGAAAGATTTTCGGCTGCTGGCTGCAAAAACCTTACACTTCCATATTTACTGTAGTGTTGTTGAGTACATCGTATCTTCATAAGACATGAACTGTATACGGCAGTGTCAGGGAGTGAATGCCATTACAACAATTTTTGACTTTCATCTAGAGCACATGAGATTTAAATTACATCATATTATATTATATCATGTATGTTCCTCTGTACACTTACCTCGGTTGTTGAAGACTCCAGGCCACACGTAACCACTACACCCACGTAGTCTGACACACTTGTAGGTAGGTGCTTGTCTAAGGCCTTTCTATAGTATATTTCATCAAGAAACACTAATTTGGCCATCTATTAACATATCTCGCTTAAGAAGGATGTCTACCTTGTGTGCGGTTATAGAACAAACCTTCAAAAATCTCTAATATGTACGTCATATCTGCCGCATGTTCGAATAAGTATAGTTTTATCTCCGATTCAGTGTGGGTAGCAAATAATCTCTACATTTTCTAGTTCAAGTTACCACGGCCTTGGTAATTTTAGATCAGGCTGCCGAACACAAGTGTTCTGAGCACTGTCCTCATTGGCTTTGCATCTCTGCCCTCTTTAAAGTTCTCAGTATCGAAGCTACCATCTTCCCTGACGCGACAGTTTCTTTGTTGTATTCAACAAAAGCTATCTGATAATGTCATATCTCTTCCTTGCCATGGTGGGGTCTGACACTCCTGTAAAGCGCTTGTTTTATTCATTTCCTCAGCATCGGGGGGAATAGAAATTTTTCTCCTCGTAGCGTCACACTATTTTCTGTGACATTTCGTTTTGTTTTTTAGGTTTAAAAAAAAATTACTGCGGATTCCTTCTCGTTCTGTGGACTGGTGGCGCAGAAGAAAATACTGTACAACGTGTACTACATGCCTACGAAATGGACCAGAACAATTGCATTATATAACAAGTTATATAATACACGAACTATGCAAAAGTATGAAATGAGCAGGATACTTTTAAATCACGTAACACGTAAACATTATGACAAATGGTAGGCTTAAACAAACATTGAAATATACTGTTTTGGAATCATCTCTGCAAGCACTGATTTTACAGGTTGAGAGCAGTCCAGAGGCCAACAGAAAAACTTAGCGGATACTGGTAGATTTCCTTGATGGAAGCATTAGAATTGGTAGATCAAGTTTAATCCGTTTGATTGCAGGATCATCTGGCCTACGTCAGAAATTATTCCTTTCGTGCCAATTTTGGCGCTATGATATGCTATAGATTTTGCAAAGTTCGTGTCATTTGTCAACGCTGGTATTCAACTTATCCTCATGAAAGGTTCCTAAAACTCTGTTTCTGCGAACAAGCAGGCCTAACTTCTTAATACTTTTTAGAATATCTAACCGTGAAGTGTTTTTCAACCTTCTGAAACAACACAGCCTAAGGACAATGTGTGTGAGGATGGTTAATCGAGAAAGAAATGACAGCGTGAGAGAGGGATGTAGCAAGCAGGTTACGACTGAGAGAGCTGAACCGGGTGTACTGAAATGATTTGGATATATGAAGCGTATAAGTGAATACGGACTAAGACGATTTAGGTGCTTCAAAAGCGGAGGAAACGAGGAGGATGGGGAGAGTGAAGACGAAATGGGAAGACATAACGAAAGAGACTAGCACCGGGACTCGAACATGCAGGAAGGTGCGAGGCCTGCAAGGGACAGAGCGACTAAAAGCGATGTGATATACAGGGGTCGACGTGCTGTTAATGGGATAAAGCTTCTCGGGAGTCTAAGCTCTTACTTCTGTGGATATTCAATGCTTTTACTAATTCTTTCCGTAAACAGATCTTGACGTCAGATACCTATTCAGAACGTACAAGCACATTGTTCATGTCCTCAACGTCTGATGTGGTGAAGGCTGTCTATTGTAAAGAGGTTGATCTCAGCTGATCTTCAAACCTGTCAATCTACACTTATTAGGTGTTCGTACTTCCTTCCCTCTTCATCCTCGAGTGAACTGGTTTAAAATATAATGAAGTAAAAAGGAATATCACAGTTGGTACATCGTTCCGGAAGGTAAAGCTGTAACCCTGACGTTCATGTGGACACCCCGACCAAACTCAGAAGTGATCTCCTAAATTTCTGTGACGCTTATTAGACAACAGGATAATCCCAAGAAATATGTAGTCAATATGGTCGTCTTTATAAGCATGTTGTGTGTAAAATTGCCATCAAATATGATCACGAGACACACTGACAAGTACGAAAAATCTGCACCAAACCGTCTGCACGTGTTAGTGGGTGGAGTAGGGGACATATACTTGTGTACGAAAAAAGGGTCGCGTGTGACTCACAGGTCACGAACTAGCATGCAAATGTCAGCGTGCCATACTTAGCCACACTTCCTCCCCAAACCCAACCTATGTCTACAGTGGGTTCAGGCAAACCAGGCCATGCAAATACTACATGCGTATAAATACAGTTCATGAGTGAAGAAACTTGTCACAAAATTAAGAGCTAAAACACACACACACACACACACACACACACATATATATATATATATATATATATATATATATATATATATATATATATATATATATATATATATATAATCTTTCAAACACGTAGACAGAATGTCACAATGAAAATAGAAAAAAATCTTATACCAAGTATATATATATATATATATATATATATATATATATATATATATATATATATATATATATATATATATATATATATTTTTAATTTTCCAAAAGAAGGAACAGAGGGGGCCAGGTGAGGATATTGCAAAAAAGGCCCAGTCTTCTGTTCTTAACGCTACCTCGCTAACGCGGGAAATGGCGAATAGTTTGAAAGAAAAAAAAAAAAAAAAATATATATATATATATATATATATATATATATATATATATATATACCAACCTATGAGGCCCTTTAGTTTTAATGAGGCTCCCGCTACGTTCAGGTATTTGCATGTCCACCTGTTCATAAAGTGCAGTGATAAGTGTGTATGTGTGTGTGTCTTTGTAGGGAAAATGCAAATCAATTCAGCATCTTTGTTGTGATAGTTGCATTATGGGCAAAAAGGTCCTTGGGATGTTAAAAAGGTGTTTGTAGCTCTGCAGGGATGGTTGACGTCCTGATAACTGACGGGAGGAGTGACTCGTGTTTGTCTGGGGAGTGTGGTTTCAGATGGGTTGACGTTTGTTGAGGTAAAGTTTAATACCGAGTTTGGAGGGCGGTTGTTCAGTGCCTGTCCGGTCATTTCAGCGTGTATATATTTTCTAGGTGTTGTTTTGGTTGGGGGTGGGAGGTCAGCGAATAGAGATAGCTGAAGTGAGAATCGGGGGAGCTTTTACTTCTACTTGGAGTTGAGGATTGGCTATAGAGTGGTTTGGGTGGGATGCGTCTTGTGCCGCTGCACTGAACCAAGAGTCGAGAATGTTGCGGCGAAATTATACTGGGAGGATCTTTGTTACATTGTGAGCGTTTATGGTTCCTAGGAAGCCACTGGTTGTTCTAAATTCTATTTTGTGGGGTTTAGAGCTCCGTTATATTTGCTTTTGAGGATGGACGACCAGGCAGGTGAACTGTTTGTAGGGGATACTCTAGGACTTTTTCTTCTTGTCCAAATCCAGTTCTGAGGGCATTTAGTTTGTATGTTGCTTCTGTACTGACTGTTTTGGCGTGGAAAAATAATGGCAAAGCGAATATTGCATGTGATGCCAAGAATAGATAGTGTTTTGTTTATAGAAAGTGATTGACAATTCAAGACGACTGGAGCGCATGAGTTAAATTCGTGCCTATCTGGGGTTAAATGAGTGACTGAAGATGTCATTCCAGATGCACGTGTTCTTGGTGCTACAATGGTGTCAGGGTGTTGTGATGTGATTGTGAGGTCGTCTACATATGAGGGGACTTTTGTTATGATTTCCTGAATGTAACGGGAAAGTGTGTAGGAATATATTGAAGAGAGTTGGAGGAAGAACCAACTGAACCCATGTGGGACCCTAATGCAGAGCTCAAGAGTTTTAGAGGTGAAGCCATTGTGAGTGACTGGTATGGTTATCAGCTACGAAACTAGCCAACCACTTTATCACTGTTGTGAAGTGTGCTTTCAGGTATTTTTTGTACGAGGATACATAGGGATAGTCAAATGCTTTGCTGATGTCTGTACTGCGAGGGACGGGGTATGTGGTTGGCCGAAGCCATTTAGGATGTTGTGTGACATTAGCGTGAACTGTAGTGGTGGTGTGGATGTGTATGAATCCATGTTGTATGGGTGAAAGTGGAATGTAGGATACTTTGCTTGATTCTGTTGTGGGTAATTTTTTCACAAAGTTTGAATAACGAAGACATAAGTAATATTGGGCTATAGGAGTAGGATGGGTGTTTTTTTAGGGTTTCAGGATTGGTACTACGTTGGCAAGTTTCCAGATTCTGGGGATTTGCTGTGAAGCTAGGGATGCGTTATGATATCTGTGAGAGATTGGATTGCTATTGGGAAGTATTCTGATATACTGTCAGGGCCATTCCTAAGAAAGTTCTTACAGATTTCAAACGCTTTGCTTGTATCAGAGGGAGTGAAAGGTAGGTGGATGGGCAGTTGTTGCTGGGCGGATTTTATATGGTTTTTTTCATGACTTTTCTTTCAAGGGTGAGGGGTGGTTTGTAGTTAGTTTTCGAGTGATGTTTCATGAGTACGTTTGCGTGTTCTTTGGGAAGGGGAATGTCACTGGAATGGGTCAGGAATGCTTCATGAATGAGAACTGGATTGGTGTGACTAGTGTGGATCTTTTTTTCTACTGTGCTGCTGTGGGTTTTGTAATTGCTTGTGTTGAGGAAAGAGTTCCTGTTTGCAGTTTCCCCTTCAGTGACTAGGTTAGTGATAGTGTTGTTTTGACTTGGAACAGCTCTACTAACAGTGAGTGGCTTTGTTTGAAGTTATTTTTTTCTTTTCTTTATGCGGTGTGTACTTTGCGGGGGAGAAGTCTGAGTTACATTTCTTTCTTTGTCTCTGTGGTGTGTGTTTTCCTGCTGCCTCGGTTGGATCTAAATGAACTATGAGACAGCATGATTTAGGGTTGGGAAATCATCTCAATTAAGGTTTTGGAGTTTTGTTTTCATGGACTGTGCGAAAGCTGGGTATTCTGTTTTCGTGTAATTTATTTAAGCCTTGTTGGTGGTAGTATGGGTTGGATGGGCCAAGCGGAGTTTTACTGGGACAGAATAGAGGTTAGGGGGCAGCACTGTAGTGTAGCGTGATCTAGCTGGTCCTTGTCTATAACGCTGGTAAGTAGAAAGTGATGTCTCGCGAGGTCGGCTGCTGGAGGTGGTGGGCTGGGAGTCTGGTCGGTTGGGTGCTTAGGTTGAGGAGAATGAAAGGCTAGAGTAGGTGTGAGTATACATGCATACACGTGTGTGTATGTGTGTGTGTGCAAGAAGAGAAAAGGGGGAGTGGTTTCACGTGAAGGTAGGCTATATCAACGAAATTTACTGTCACTATGGGTGTTTAATCTGTCTGTGGTTGGGGTTTCGAGGGACGTAGACGCGAAGGTGTTTGAGAGAGGATCCGGTCTGTAGTCTTTTTGGGATGATGGGGCTAGGGGATCAAGTTAATTTCTATTTGCATATGACAGCTCTTATAGTGGACTCAATTGTGAAACTGCAGAAACTGGTGTCCAAGTATGGGAAAGTGAGTGATGGGAGCAAGTTATTGTGACGAGAGGTAGGGTAATGAGGTTTAGCTAAAGATGAAATAAAGTCCGTTCTGAGTGTGAGTTTGAACGGAGAGAACCTGAAGGAAGTGTGGTGCTTTAAATACCTGGGAGTGGAAATGGCAGCAGATGGAACTATGGGAGATGAAAAGAACCACAGGACGGGTGAAGGGTCTCAAAGGTCCTGGGTGCACTGAGGTGTGTGTGAGGAAAGAGAGTTCACTTTGTGAGGGCAAAAAATTGGGAGGTAAATCTGATAATACAGCAGTCCCAATGATGTTGCATGGTTGCGAGTCGTGGGTCCTAAATGAAAAAGTACAGAAGGTAGAAGTGTTGAAAAAGAAAAGCCTGAAAACAATACTGGTGTGAGGAGGACTGACTGGGTAAGGATGGAAATTGTGAGAAAGGAGTGCTGTAGTAAGCGGAGTATGTTCGAGAAGGCTAAGCAGGGTATGTTGAAATGGTATGGATTTAATGACTAAGAGTATATAAAATAAATGCGTCACACGTGGAGTTAAAAAGGAAGAGGGGGAAACCAGGATAAGATGGAAGGAAAGAATGAGACGTTTTGAGTTAAACGCAGGAGGGTGTAAGGCATGCACGGGATAGTGCAAAGTGAAGCAATGCAGTACACAGTGGGCGAAGTGCTGTCGAATTGGCTGAACCATGACATATGAAGCGGTCTGGGGAAACCACAGAAAAGTCTGTGGAGCTTCAACGTGGAATGGGTAGGTCTCGCTATATTATGGATGACAACTAGAAAAGAGAAGAGAGCAGATGAGTGTCGTTCTCCGTTTTCCCTAGCCCTTGCTAACGCACGAAACGGCAAACCACAAATATATATATATATATATATATATATATATATATATACACACAAGGGCTTCCGTAGTGTTGTTAATGTCGGTGACCATGAATTATAGTCACAATTCAGCCAAACTGTTTCCCTCGCCTTCTAAACATAACAAGTTTACATTCATTTGCATTAACTCTCATCCTTGACACCCTCCTAAACTCAGACATCAGCTTCAGCTGCTGTACTTGCTCAATCGAGTCTACCACCAGAGCCGTGTTATCAGCAAACAGCAACTGCTTCACCTCCCAGCCCCAACAGACTGTATACCCGTCCCTTTCCCCGAGACACGCATTTTTACCACCCTTACCATCCATCCATCAAATAGCCACGGTAGCATCACACACCCTACCTTCACCAGGAGCCCATCACCGTTATTTCGTTTAACTCGCACACATGCATTTTCCTCCCACGCTAAATATTCGTAACACCTTTCATAAAGCATCTCTATCAACCCTATCAAACACTTTCTTCAGGATCATTTTGTCCATACTTGATCGTTGTTATGTGTAATGCACCGTCACCACAGCTCCCTATCGACAACCAGGCCACACAGACCTTTCCATGGTTTCCCTAGGGCGCTTCGCATGTCCTGGTTCAGTTCCCTGACAGCACGTCGCTCCCTGTATATCATACCGTTCTAATTCACTCTATTCCGTGTAAGCGTTTCATATATATATATAACGGAAAAACGTCAGCCAACAACTTACTAGCACATATCTGGTCTCCACTGGCAGCCAGAGGTATGACGCTGTGGGCTATTCAGGGCCTTCCTGCCAGGCGAGGGTGCGGAGCCAAAGGACCTTTACAAACAAACGTATACTCAGGTACCTAGGTGGACAGGGTACAGGCCCAGCTAAAATTAGTGATGTGGGCGTGCGTTTGGGCCCGATAAAGCGTATATTCCCGAATCACGATGGCCAGATGGTGGCTATTCTAAATAAGAGTACGAAAGTCTTGATTCTCACCTACCTAAAAAAAACACAAATTCCTAAGACAGTACTTGAGTAAGGGCGGAAGGTTTGGCAGATGATTTTATGTACACTTTGCTGATATAACAAGACAGCAAACTGTCGTCATAATCCGATTTGGAATTATGTACACTTGAAAAAGAAACTAATAACAGAAAAACTATAAACTATATAAACAGTAAGTGCGAATATGCCAGAAGTAATTCAATTCCACCTGCAAGAAGATATAACAAAGAAACGTGAAAAAAACACTTCAACACAGCTCTTGGAAACTTGATTAACGGATTAACTGCGTCTGCAGACCAGAAGGATCACAGTATCCTAACTAGCCCCTTGTACCACATGGACTAGAATGAAAAAATACACTCACTTCTTTTGGTACTCGCATGTATGCCAGCTTCTTCCAGATCTTGAAACACCAGTACAAAGACATCCACCGCTGGCCTGACAGACAGGCAGGAGGGATGGGGTGGGGTTATATCACGACCACGCAGCGGAGCAGGACCTGATACCCATGAACGTTGTTCTTGAGACACACACATGGAATATAAAGCCGTAGATGGCCATGTGAGCCTGACGCAGCGTACCACTTTTATGCCTGGCACACATGGAGCAGCGATCGGGGTGGCCTCAACTCCCAGCACACATCTGAACACACACAAACATAAACACACGTGTCTATCCATATTTCTGAAAGGCTAAGGTTGGGAAGGGTTTACCTCAATAGAAAAAAAGCTGGACGGTTATCAAGATGAAAATGTTATCATTAATTTTCTCCACGGACTGATGACTGACCTTCTCCGGTTACGTTATTTGTCATCTAGAGTAAGCCCCACAACGCTCACCTTACAACACGCTATTTATCTCCAGCTGAATAAGCAACACGTGAGTAAATAAACCCAAAGAGAAACCTACAGAAATACCATTGTATCCTCTCACCATAAAAATTCACACTAGGGAATCCATCGTCATTCACCCAACTGGTACGAGCGTAAACAAGGCTCAAAATCCTATTGGGACATGTGATACTACCACGATAAAAGGAAAGTGCCATCGTGGCACCACAGAGGGGAAATATCTCATAACATCTGCGACCAGCCAGCCAGCCAGCCGTCCCCGCCACACACCCTGACATGCTGGTACCTACAGGCTCACCCTGCAGTTAGGACATTCATTTAATAATCTGGCGTGTGTGCCACTTAATCTGCTGTTGAAGGAGGAGGAGGAGGGAGAAGGGGGGAGGAGGAGGAGGAGGAGCAGAGGTGATGGGTGGGGAAGAGTGAGGCAGGGTGAGGAGGAGGTAGGGAGAATGAGAGAAAGGAGGACGACCACGACAAGGAGGTGATGGGAGGGGAAAAGTGAGGCAAGGGAAATGAGAGGTAGTGGGAGGAGGAGGAGGAAACCATGATAGGAAAACAAATGCGAGAAAAAAACACGATGAGGAAGAAGGATTGGACGAGAGAGAGAGAGAGAGAGAGAGAGAGAGGAGCGGCGGCCGGAGCGTGGGTGTGCCGTGTGAGTGAGAGGCGCCGTTGTGACACGGTACACCAGGCCGGCCGGCCGGCCAGCCAAGCCAGCCCCGGCAGCCCACCAACACCAGCCACCACCACCAACACAGACGCCACACTCAACACATCCGTATCACCCCTGACTCCAGCCCTCCCAACACCCCTTTACGGCTCATACCAAAGCCCTTTTACCCATTTCCTAGGGTGCCACCACTGTCTGGCTCTTTCATCTTGACCAGCTGCTTCAGCCACGGCCGCCAACCCAGAATTACCTCCTTGTTGGCTTCCCTGCTACCCACTCAACGCTTTTTGCCTCCCTTACCACTCAACGCACAGAAGCAGTCTGCTACGCCAGGGACTTAATGACTCAACTAGTGGTTACCAGTCAACACTCATTTGGCTGAAACATTAAACAGATGCATATAATAGGCTCTTAAGACGTTCATGTATCCGACCACGGTTGAGAAAGGGCATAAGTGCACTCAACGAGGAGAGGAACGCAACCAGTTATCAGGAGGCGCGTACTATTACCTACCGTCTCTTGTCTTGGAGCTCAGCTTATGGCCTGAACTAACTGTTAGCATATAAATACTGGGAATTAATAGAAAACAAACGCTCACTGATCAGACAGTCACGTAAACGGCAAAGTACGGAAAAGCCTTGGTCATTAAACACGCACATACCCACGGATTCGGAACAGACTTCATAACATGAATCAGGGATAAAGAGCTCCAGTGCTTATCAAACTTTCTTAAGCATTAAAAAATAAGTCCTATAGAGACGAAACTCAACACATACATCTAACACTATGACGAATGTCAGCGTCACGAAGCCTCCCTCTAAAATCTACACCAGAATGGATAAACCAGGATTATATATATATATATATATATATATATATATATATATATATATATATATATATATATATATATATATATTCATTTCATGTGTGGCGGGGTGGCGACGAGAATGAATAAGGGCAGACAGTATGAATTATATACATGTGTATATATGTATATGTCTGTGTGTATATATATGCATACGTTGAGATGTATAGGTATGTATATGTGCGTGTGCGGACGTGTATGTATATACATATGAGGGTGGATTGGGCCCTTCTTTCGTCTGTTTCCTTGTGCTACCTCGCTAACGCGGGAGACCAAGACAAAATATAATAATAATAATAATAATAATAATAATAATATATATATATATATATATATATATATATATATATATATATATATATATATATATATATATATAAAGGAATTCTTAGAAACAAAATTCGTCCCTTAGTTCTTTACCTTCAGTTTACCACGGTACAGATATATGGATGATATTTTATGTCTATGGCCTCCAATTGAGGTTCTAAGGAATTTTTAGAAAACTTAACTACCTTGTTACCTCTGTAACTTTCAAAATGGAAGAGGAAGTCAGTTATTCATTGCCCTTTTTAGACACATTGATAATTAGATCAGTTCGGGGTCTTAATTTCCAAGTTTACAGGAAATCTACCCGAGTTGATGCATTTACTCATCATTTCGAGAACCATCACGATTCTAAGCATATAATTCTACAACTACGTTTCTTAAGGCTTTTAGAATTTGCGATGCTGAATTCCTAAAAGAAAAAACAATCATATTCATGTTATTGCAAGTAAACCTATGTTATCTTGAAGACGTTACTGATAAATGCACGCAAAACGGAAAGAATAATTACCATTGTAACGAAAAGACAAATTCAACAATAAAAATACTTTGATTCCACCTTATCATGAGAAATTTTCACCTCTTTCTAGTATTTGGAAACAACTTAATACTAATGCTGTTTTCGAATATGAAAACAAAATACGTAACTCCTTAATAAACAAGATAATCATCTAACGAAAAACCATTTGGTAAACATGCGATTCGCACGTTTACCAAATGACGTCCTAGCTTCGTCTCTTCGATGTATATCAACTGACTTATATTTCTCTCTTGTGTCTCCCCTGATGATGTGATTATTACACGAAAGTGCACTTGGGAACTTATCGTGTTTCATTTTCCCCGTGGACTCATAGGAATATATATATTATCTCGGATAGCAAAAATGGGTATGTTTGAAGGCATAGTGGTTCCAACAATCTTGTATGGTTGCGAGGCGTGGGCTATGGATAGAGTTGTGCGCAGGAGGGTGGATGTGCTGGAAATGAGATGTTTGAGGACAATGTGTGTGGTGTGAGGTGGTTTGATCGAGTAAGTAACGTAAGGGTAAGAGAGATGTGTGGAAATAAAAAGAGCGTGGTTGAGAGAGCAGAAGAGGGTGTTTTGAAATGGTTTGGGCACATGGAGAGAATGAGTGAGGAAAGATTGACCAAGAGGATATATGTGTCGGAGGTGGAGGGAACGAGAAGTGGGAGACCAAATTGGAGGTGGAAAGATGGAGTGAAAAAGATTTTGTGTGATCGAGGCCTGAACATGCAGGAGGGTGAAAGGAGGGCAAGGAATAGAGTGAATTGGATCGATGTGGTATACCGGGGTTGACGTGCTGTCAGTGGATTGAATCAGGGCATGTGAAGCGTCTGGGGTAAACCATGGAAAGCTGTGTAGGTATGTATATTTGCGTGTGTGGACGTGTATGTATATACATGTGTATGGGAGTGGGTTGGGCCATTTCTTTCGTGTTTCCTTGCGCTACCTCGCAAACGCGGGAGACAGCGACAAAATATATATATATATATATATATATATATATATATATATATATATATATATATATATATATATATATTTTTTTTTTTTTTTTTTGCTTTGTCGCTGTTTCCCGCGTCTGCGAGGTAGCGCAAGGAAGATGTGTGTGTATATATATATATATATATATATATATATATATATATATATATATATATATATATATATATATAACTATGGGGATCAATGGCTTGTCAAGCAAAGTACAAATATCATTTCTGACCAACGGGTGTATGGACCTTCAAATGAACTACAAATACTTCCAACTAACCAATGTCTACAGTACCATTTTCTTAAGAAACATCAACCGGTCAACGGGTCTGGCACCATCAAATAACATACAGGGAACAAGTCGGATGCAAAGCACTTTCAAGACACAATACACCGAGACACTTGGAATCTTAAATGACCACAAGCTATCCAGGTGGTCACGACGCCTCGTGACTGGTATCTAATATTAGCGTGTAATCAGGATGAGCTCAGACACCCAGGAAACACGCTTCTTATTTTCACCAATGAAAGAGGGAGAGAATTACCACGAGCTGATGACACTGGACCAGGAAGCAGCTGAAGCTACACGGAGACCTGGCGAGGATATGAAAGACACCGAGTGTGCACAGGCCATGAGTTGAAGGACAGAGGCCCAGCAGGCGAGGAGCAGGCCATGAGTTGAAGGACAAAAACACAGCAGGTAAGGAGAAGGCACAATCTATTAAGGTGAGGAATAATGGTACACCAGCTAACATAAGGCTAAGCAGGTGACTAGCCGAAAACCACCTAGTAAGGATCAGAGACTAATAGTAGAGAGAAAAACGCAAGTAACGGTACTAAGGAGAAAAAAATGGGAATGGGCATCTTACAGACATAGTAGAGAGGCAAAGAAACAGCAAAAAGGGCACACACAGGAACCAAGCGAGGAGCAGAGGTCCAGGTGAAAAACGGCAGCACACTGTCAACAGAGGATGGGGTTGTATGTAGAGAGAACAGAGAGACAAGGCTGGAGAAGCCAGCCAAGGCTGGAGCAGCAGCAGTCAACAGTGTTAAGAGAATGCGAGTCCTGGGGGCTTCCCAACCCGCACCCACCACACCACACATCCCCCTCCAACACGTAACGTTACCGACTATCGCATCTAACTCCAATATCACGTTATAATACAAAACTACTTTCAAAGAGGCAAATCTTTCCATGTTTTTAAACTCTAACCTGAATCACAACATTAATCACACCGGACTTTCCTGCATCACTTTACCACGTTATCAATTAAAGCAAAACTGTAACATGCGCTGCCCTCATCATATCCTACATTAATCACATATCATCAGTAAATTATAAAGTATAATGTACAGGTAGTCACCTGGGCCACACAATTCAAGAATCTTGGGTATTTCCTGTCTAAATATGCTTTCTGATACACGAAACTCAATATGTTCATACTATTAAGACACAATTTCCTTCACATCCATAATTCACTACATTATAACAATGTGATAAAAAAAGAAAAAAAAATCAGTTCAAATCATTATTACAAAATTAAACTACCGTGTTAATAAAGCCGGCAAATCATCACACAGCTGATTATATCTCATCTTCTTATAACTGAAACAAGTACTAACCTCTACTTCAACTTCCCGCATGCCTTACACACTTCGTAAAACTTGAAGTTTATAACTCAATTTACCAAGGTTCCACCTGGCATTTTTTTATATACACCTTGAAAGAAAATCAGAAAATACATGAAGCATCACGCAAAACTGACCACAAAGTTTGGAAAATAAACTACAGCACTTAGTCATACAATCCTGATAACATTATACAGTCTTCATGGACAACGATAAAATATGTCCATTCTTTATTTACTATTCAGTCGTTGTTTGAAGGAAAAATGAACACATCTTTTTTCCTGAGATTATATCATTATAACTGTCAGTTAGAATAACAGATACAACCGAGCTAGATACACTGAGACGACACCACATCAGTCTTTACGTCATGTTCACCTTTATCTTCATCTTATCAACAACTCCGTGCGCAATTACCAAGAGTTACTTAAGCTCTGTAGGATTATAATGGTACCAGTAACGGAAGGTTAGGCACCTGGTGATGCTTAAGGACTATCACAGTACTAGTGATGGAAGGATAGGCACCAGATGATGCTTAAGGATATCACAATACTAGTAAGGGAAGGATAGGCACCTGGTGTTGCTTAAGGACTGTCACAACACTAGTGATGGAAGAATAGGCACCTGGTGATGCTTAAGGACTATCACAGTACTGGTAATGGAAGGATAGGCACCTGGTGACGCTTAAGGACTGTCAAAGTACTAGTAGTGGAAGGTTAGGCACCTGGTGATAATTAAGGACTATCACAGTACTAGTAATGGAAGGATAGGCACCTGGTGATGCTTAAGGACTATCACGGTACTAGTGATGGAAGGACAGGCATCAAAACTGATGGTGTACCTACGTGAGACCTTAAGAGTGTTGGATATCCGGTGAGGACTAATTTAGCCAGCCAGCAAGTGGACCCGGTGGCAGACATCCAAAGGCCTACATAATACTACATAGTGCAGTACTTTAGACCCCGCTCGTGCCAGCAGCCGCTTCACCAACCACACACCCACTCGTGCTCCCCGGACCATTCCTTCACAGTCACTACTGAAGCTTTGGTTATCATATACTATTTTTTCAAAAAGAAAAGCTTCTACGTCACTAGTAATATACCATTAGTTCCAGTGCGACCTGCACTGTAACTTTCTATGACCTTATAGACGGCCATGAGCAGTAATAATAACAAGTGTTGGAGTAGGGGAAAAAAAAAAGGCACGGAAAATAGAAAAAAAGAGGAGGAACAAGAGGAGCGTATGTAGTAAGAGCAACAGAAACAGGTGGTTTGGACACCATCATCAGGTAGTAGGAGTTGGCAAGAATAACAACAGCAGACGGTTACCGTACCAAGCTGGAAGAGTAACCCAAGTCTCTAGGAGACCAGAGTAAAAATAACAGCTTAAGACACGAAGAGTATGAACAAACTGGCATGAAGGAAGAACACCACAGAGGAATAACATCAGCAGGAGGCAGGAAGTTTCAACAGTGAGAGCCTAGCGTACGGTCTGAACACACAACCTGTCTCAACTCAGCCACGACAACCACCTCGGATTCACTTTCTACGTCTCGCAACTCCCCACTCATCCCAGGTCTCCCTACCCTCCCTCCACATGAGCACCATTATCACACCCGCTTCCCATCCTCACCATCCTAGCCTCCCCCAACATACTCACACCACCTCCATCTCCCAGTCCATTATAACGGTCACTGTCCCCCGCAACCCTCCCACCTCCAGCACTAAAAACCACCCCATCCCAACCACGGTTAACCTCCTCCGTCTACATCCACCTCGACACTAACATCAGATACACCCTCAAGAAGGAAGTTCACTACAGCAGAAGCCTCAGCCACACGCACGCACACACTTGGACCAGTTCCCTGTTGCGCAGCTGACTATTTCATCTGTACTAATCCATTGATGGCTTTGCTATGATAGTTTCGATCCATCCCGATCTTAGTTTTGTTAAAATCTCTCGGCCAGATTATATCCAAAGCTAAACTTCCAAGATTCTACAGATTGTACGTATATTCCTTTGGTTTCCAACTTCGTTAACCAACACATCTACCTCGTTATCTTTTCATTTTCAGCAGCTCCAACGTTGAAAACGACTCTAAAAAGTCCTTAAAGTGTTCTTCCCACTCTATCACTCTTGTTTTTCTTGTAATCTTGATTTCGAAACTCGCCTCCTAAGCTTCGAAAGGCTGTACACAGTGCAACTACATCCGTTGGAAGATAGTCTATGGGAAACGTTGTCCTCTAACGATTTAGTTCCTAAACGTTAGCAGACAAGCTGGAGCCAAATAATTTGTTGTAAAATGTACTTTTGTTATTCAGTTTATTCTACAAACTAATTTCACTTCCTGAACAAGTATTCTCCGGTCGGTCTAAGGTGAACCTCTGGTGATCATGTAAGCCTTTGCAAGTACACACATACCTCTCGTCTACATTCTATTTTCCCTACACACCTTTAACAGACACCTTCCCTGACAGACCTGTCTAATGTTACTTCTGTAGTACTTCTCTCTCCGTAACTTTTTCCCCAATCCAAGTTTTTCATGTCATTTAACTTCAGTATCCAGGATGTTTCTTTCTTCTCCATCGAAAGTTACTGCTGCCTTTACAATGTCGCTGACCTAAACACCTATGTTTCCAATTCACCAATTACCTCATTTCTAATCCTTCCCTGTGTATCACTCCTACTCAACGAGCCTCTACGTTACTCACCATCAATATGGGGCCATCGCTGTTATGTTCCGCGACTGTTCCTTTATGGCCAATATCAAGGCCAACGCTTCCCCCGTATCACATGGGCAAGTTCGGATCCGCTGCCGGTGGAGTAGTGTTTGCTCCTTCCCACAGACCATACCCACTAACCTTCACTGGTTGATTGACCGTAACCCACAGCTGATTTATGTTTTTTTTCAAACGCTTTAAACTCGCTCCTGGTACGGTATTCACAGCGAGTTATGAACTTTTAAAGAAAAAAGAGCGAGAGGGGTGGACCATGAGGTTTAATGTCAATTTGAGGGCAGCCAGTAACATGAGAAACGGCAGGGGACAGAGGGTCGGTTAGGGTTGTGGTGCGCAAGGTCTCCTGGTATGTAGGGGAGGGATGGCGTGGCTCCTCATAGGATAATCCCCTACCCAACCCCGCCGCGGCCACCTGCACCTGCCCAGCATCACCGGTCTCAGGTATGGCTCAAACCTTCATACACACCATTTGATTCGTGCCCGGTATCACCGGCTAGTTTATTGTGCACCCCATGTTCATCTTGTAAGAGGTAGTGCAAAAGGACTACAGAGGTCACAAAGGGCTGATATCAAGTACAAAAACTGTTTAAAAAATTGGTTCATTATATAAGCTACATTGCATAGTCTTTCACATGGTGTTTTGCCGATCAGATGCAAAAAATGGATATAATTCAAAAGTTTTAGGTATCTTTGTTATCAACAATAAGGTGCTGTGGCATTTCTTGCCTTTTTGTTTAAACTTATCCCTAAAAGACTATTTCTTCACATTCTAAGACGTGTTCTACTTTGAGTCCAAATATCTGGGCACAAACTTTACAGTACACATGATGAACATCAGATAGGCCAAAGAGCCAACAGTAACTACAGCCTAACCTTGGTCTAGCAATTACAACAACTTGTAATCTGCTTATCTTATTACTTTCTCGATATACATGTTTTATTATACATTTCATTGTGGCGGAAAATGTTTCTACTTGTGTTTTTCTGCACTAGTCTATCTGCTTCAAAGAGGTCTGTTAGTTTCTTTCTGATTACAGTTTTGAGGCTCCTCAGTGCAATCCCAAATGTTCTTTTCAACAGATTAAGTGTAAATTTGGTAACTTTATCAGTTTTGTTAAGATCACAGAGGCTAATAAAAGAGGGAACCCATAACAATTTAATATGAATATCTTCGCCAATAACATAGGGATATATGTCTCTGGCTTCAAAGACATCATGTTACACATTGCATCTAATTCACACCAGACAGGCTTCTTACCAAGAAGAAAACTGGGAGATTGAAATGGCGCATGTGAGATAAACAACTCCCAAGTGCACCAGAAGACGATCTCGGGCTACTGTGTCCAAGCCTTCTTAATGAGGGCTTCGCCCTTTATGCTGTTAGTTAATGCAGTTGGTAATCCTACCCACGTAGCGTGTGACCTGGTGAGGTAAGCCTAATAAGGTACCAGTCAAAACCAATTTGTTGAAGACATAAGAGGCCGCAGAGAACCTTATCCACTTTTTCAGCCATGTAAACCGTTAGCATACAACACAATTTCAGTCGAGAGGGAACAGAGTGCTTGGACTTCCGTTAATCTATGATCTTGCTTCACTCTAACATCTCAAGATATAAATTCCAGAGTTTCTATGTTGTGTTCTCAAAACGTGAGGTCATCCAACATCACCTCTCCTACACCTCCCTAACGCTCCTCTCTCTTGTTCTGATCAGTTCCGTTTCCATCATGTGTCTCGTGTGTGATTGTCATGACTCTCTCGCTGCCTCTGTGTTGGAACAGAAATTCTCCAACAATGAACAATCACGATAGTTTCGGACACTCAATGGAGGACTTTAACTGATATATCTGTACACTTCGAGGGTCCTCACTAGTAATGTCAACGTTCCATCAAACCGAAACACTTACGACCTTCTTGATCTCAGCAACTTTTTAATAAGGTAACCGTCGCCGGGTTTAATTTTAACGCTGAAGTAAAATGCCCTCATAAACCCTCATCCATCAAGTCCTAAAAATATGACATACTTGCTCGGGTGTATAAGACCTTCACAATGCTGGCGTCTTAACCTTTCCGAGCTCCGGATGAACGCTCGACGTCAGTCTGTCAAGATCACTCCCTCTCCATAGCCTCCGAGCCCCACAACTACCACTACCACAGCCATGCATCATTTGGTGTGCATGGTGGCTGTATCACCACCAGACCGTGACTCCATCCAATAACATCACTACCTCAGGCAACATTTCACCTTCCAATAGGTAATATAATTACGGCGTTTGCTAACCACCAACTTCCCCAACCATAGTGTTGATCCTGGTGATGAGATTCTTTAAAACCAGATCCAAAAGTACTTTTGAAACACTATCATAAACGAGTTGGGCAGTTTCAGTGATTCTCTGGATGCTCCTATTGTCTTGAGTACTGCTGCCTTCAACCTGCCACAACCTAACAATCATAGCTTACTGACATCCTCGGTATTCTGCAATGTTATCAACAAAACTATTTGAACTGCAGTGTCATTTACATCTGACTAAAGAAATGCTTCCGTAATTTCAACAAGCCCAGGCTTTGCAATGTGTTAATTGAGCCTCCATCTCCGTATCCATCTCTACACTTTATTCTTTCCATTTATTAATTACTTCTGCATCAATCCACGAATAAGAACTCGATAAATCACCTCACAAACACTACATTAGCTTCCATAAATGGTGTCAGAACGCTTCAGCGGGTAACTGTTTACAATACCGAGTCACAGAAGCCCCGATGCCTTAACTACATCGTTTATAACATTAGGAGGGTGCGTCTCACGCTCCCTCTACTGCCACAAGCAAAAACCTTTTTCCCTCCCAAAATCACACATTAGTACTGTTGTACGGGGAGTGAGTTCTAGGCTCATGATGCCCTCTTGACTTTTTCTTCTATCACACTTTAAACTTCTGTCTGTTGTCCACATTCACAATTTCATGAAGTATATTTCATTAATCCACTACTTTGTTCAATAAAGGTTCTTTGAATGTATTCCTAATATCAAATTCCCCGCTTACTTATCCTGTAGCGGCATCTGGTAGTTCTCTAGTTGCATCTTGTTATGAAATGCTCACTGGTGACGTCCTCAAACTGGTTTAAAACACAGAGGTTGTGATCAGGTCATTCAACAATCTTGACTTTTCCTGTGACTCAACATTCTTAATTCTGGTCCAAGTTTGCTGCCCTTCACCAGACCATCTCTAGTTTCTTGAGCTTCACTAAATGCCCAGACGAAACTTCAAAAGGCGTATTCTAATTTAGTCTAATGTAGGGTTTTAACAACTTGCTGCTAATTTCCTTCTAATATTTGCCATCAGCCAGGTAGTCTCCTAATGTGGGATTCTGGCGAGAGGTCTGGGACGATGTCGACTCCCAAGTCCCTCTCACACAGGTTACTGCAGCTTATTTCCTGATGATATCCATAAAGATTTTTTTCACTGTGTTTCATCCTCATTATGCTCATTTACTTCGCTGTATTGTTGTCATTTCTAATATAACCTCTTTAACTTTATGGTCCCACATGATTCATACCTAATTCTTTCATTCTTTCTCTCCATTTTGTAAAGCCCTCACGATTCCCTTCACTCAGACTCTTACCAGCAAAACGTGTTGCAACTGTGCACTTTACCTTGTATGATTTCATTTCTCCTTTTAAGTTATAGCCAAGCTTGGCTCTGGAGTTGTACTAAATATGCTCAAACTTTTCGGTTTAAGTTTGAATGCGATGACTTTCCACAACTAAAATTTCAACACAACCTTGTGTACGTCATTAAACTTCTAAATGTCCACACTCAAGCTTTTTATTTATCTATGCTTCTAAATGTCAACACTCACGCTGTTCAATAACTTCAAGCATCTAAACTTCCACATTCAAGCTTATGCACCAAAAGCAAAGAATCTAATGTAAGGAAAATGTCGAGAAGTTAACTGCTTACAAATATCTTTTTTATTCAGTTACACTTTTCTATGAATCCTTTATTTCATTAACTTCTCAATGCATCTAATCAGTGTGTGTGTGTGTTCCCTGATATACATATTCCAGTACCATCATAACCTACTTGCATATCTTCAATTTTCTCCACTCCTCAGGGCGGATCCCCACCACCCAGCACGTCCTTCCTCCCCCATCACCACAGGCCCCTCCACACTGTACCACCACTAGGTAGGGCAGAAACAAGCAGGCGTGGTCTTCACAATCAATGAGGTCTGTAATTGTCAGCATCGTTATAAGTCCCGTGCAAGCGTGGTGCAGCTGGATCACTTGTTAAAACCCCAGGCGTGGCCCGCCTAACGGTTGCACATAACCTTGTTATCGCCACTATTAGTGTACTAACGTAGCCATGTATTATTTCATTTTTTTTTTTTTTTCATGGACGTTATCAACATGGCTCTTCTGAGTTGTCCAGCTAGCGTGTGTTTCCGTCACTCAGGTGTTTGGACTTACGGTACGCGCCTGGCTGCTGCTTCTCGCAGATACTGTGTGGAGACAGCCACATGAGGATTTACCATTTCTCTCTCTCACACACACACACACAAACAGCAAAACGGGAATTCTCTTCCTTTCGTCAATGAATTTACGAGTCAACAAACCCAATGAGTTATAATCAATATGATTCTTTTATATGGACTCTTTATTTTCTCATTCAAGATGGCCCTGCCCGTGCTATGTTGGTTACTATAAAAAGTGTTTACCTACCTATGTATCTCAACATACACAATCATATATATATATATATATATATATATATATATATATATATATATATATATATATATATATATATATATTGTAAACAACAATGGAAAAACAAGCATAATTATGCTTAAGCACAATTCTGCCTGTTTTTTTTCCTTCGTGGGCTTACACTTCATATATTACTGTCACGTTGCTTCGTGATCTCTCTCTCTCTCTCTCTCTCTCTCTCTCTCTCTATATATATATATATATATATATATATATATATATATATATATATATATATTGGAAAGGATCACAATTTTGCGCGTGATCAAGATATTCTTATGAGTCCACGGGGAAAATGAAACATGAAAAGTTCCCAGGTGCACTTTCGTGTCTCCCCTGATGATGTGATTATTACACGAAAGTGCGCTTGGGAACTTTTCGTGTTTCATTTCCCGTGGACTCATAAGAATATATATATATATATATATATATATATATATATATATATATATATATATATATATATATATATATATATTATATATAAAGCTATCTATGGTCAAATTTGTCTGATTTTACTCGAAGTTATCGATACAAACTCGCAGGCCTACGCTTTACCTCGAAAGTCAAAACATTTTATCTTTAACAGGATTTAACATATGGAATGATTCACAAACCTGAGGCTGATAAATATTTCGCTTTAGGTCCACAACTAACATCATTTGTTTTTCCTTAATTCACATGAGCAGTTTGCTGGTTTTTCTCTATGAACCATCAGCCTGTCTTTCTACTCTTACCACACTAATCTGTGAGTATCTGTTGCTACTTGACTTTCTATGTTCCCACTGTGAGGGTCGACTTAATGGCCACGATCCACTGGAGTGAAAACTGGAGATCAGCCAAGGGAGACCAGATGACTGTACTGGCAAATATCAGATTTAGCTAATTTAACATACAAGGCCCCAAGACGAAAGTCCTGCCAGAGACTTCATAAAACATCGAGAACCAGCCAGTCTTTAACTTCAAACGAAGAAAAAGTGTAAAACATAACTGCTCCGTACGTATGGTTCTGTAACCGTACAATGAACGTCACAACGTGTCATTTCGTATGTTGTGTCAGCGTGACAAGTCTGGTCGACATCCATTCTTAAAGTCTTGTGGTACCGGGTATATAATCATTTTCGAAGCATGACCTTAAGCGTGACTTTAACACCTGGTCTCAAAAAATGAATCAGACGCAGCCATTTCTGTATACTAACTGTGGCACAAGTTTTGTCAATATCCAAGGATTCATTCATTAGCTGCTGCATCTAAATGAAGTCAGCTTTTTTTTTTTTAGTTCACAAAGCCTCGCTATCTTAAACTTTTGACCGCAGATGTCCAAATATTATACAGGTGCAGAACTCTATATGTAGTATAGCTATTATGTACACTGGCGTTTAAGGGTATTTCACTGCACATGACCTGTGTGATTTTAATATTGGACCCCAACCTCGAAAATTCAATTAGACGTAGAACTTCGTATGTAATACCCGTGGTACTAATTAAATCTACGTCCAATCACCCAGTTATGAGATACCGTGTACACAAACATTTAATAAAACTTTGATGCGAAAGACCCCGACCCTGACCTCTGATCCGGGACCTTGAAATTACACTGGGTGCAGAACTTCGTATGCTACTGTGCAAAAGTCTGCTCCATATCAAATCTACCAGTCGTAACACATCGTCTACACAAATATCTACCATATAAGGCATTGACCTTTGAGCCCAAGCTGGAAAACCTAACTGGTTGCGATAAGTTTTAATGGCACAAGTTTGATCCATTCCTAATCACCGTTATCAATCCAAGCCCGATCATCCAGTCATTAGTCTGTAACCAATCATCCGTCCATTTCTAATGACCCAGTCACTGGTCTATATCCAATAAATCAGTCATAAGATATCGTGTGCTCAAGAGCGAGACGCATGGACCTGCGTATGAATTGGGAAAAACTATTAAGTCTCTCTTTCTCAGCAGCAGGGGAAAACGTACTTGGCAAGTCACAACACAGTGTGTCAGACGAGCCAAGACGCGACTTCGCGTTGTAGTCCTGGGGACTGAACTGTAACCGATGGCTACGTGGCTAAGACAACCCACAGGAAAGCACATCAAAATAACCTGATCTTCCAGAACTAAGACATTAAAAATCTATAATGATAAGTCTTAATACATCCACTGTTTGTCCATCTGAGACAAAGAACCTGAAGACAGTTACATGATGAGAGAGAGAGAGAGAGAGAGAGAGAGAGAGAGAGAGAGAGAGAGAGAGAGAGAGAGAGAGAGATCAGCAGGATGTTCATGACAGTGTGGGCGTGGAATGGAGACTCGTTATGGCGAAGCCGACGTGGGCTCCGTATACGGTGAATAAGTGCAGTGTTGAAAGAACAGATTTGCAGCAGGAGTATAGGTATACTGCAGGCTACTTCTTAACAAGTGGTCTAGAAGCGGCAGCAATAGCGGTAAGTGAATGGCGAAGGTATAGCGAAGGGTCGAGGGTTAAGCGTGAAAAACGAAAGGGTGTGGTGGAGGAGGTTCGTTGCAGCGAGGGAGTCGTGGGAGTACTGAGAGGAGAGTGGATGTGGTGGTGTGAGGTAACATGCCGTGGGAGATGGGGTGACGTGAGAAAGGTATCGTTCAGTTCAGTTCAAAATGGAATGGCCCTAAAGTGACCTGGGGTGCCAGCATGTCTGGAGACAGCTGGACAGACTCCCCACACAGTCATTACCGAATTTTGCCAAAGGCGGTTTATGGAGGTTCGTCTATCTCCACAGCTCAATATGGGACTTGCCTGCACTGTTCCTCGTCTCATAGTTAGGCTAATATGTTCACCCTGTCTACTGTGGTGGAGGTAAATTAACGCGATGATGACTTGTTTCAATTTACACTTCGTCTACAATCCTGCCTCCTATGTAATTGTCATCTCATTCAATATTACTTTACTTTATAAAACTGTTACTTTATAAAACTGTATCTTTCCTTCATACAAAATATTCCCATTGCACATTCCGAAAGTCGTTTTAATCCCAAAAGGCTATTACAAAAACAAGGTAGACAACCAAAACACAAAAAACAATGAAATAGTTTTATATGCGTTTACTATAAAGATTATGCTTCAGGTGTGTAAATGGTAAAATTTCTACAGTAACTCTCCCAAAGGAACCGTACTTATAAATAATTGTATGACAATGCAAGCGACCAACCATGGCCAATCGTAAGGGGTCGAGTCTGCAAGATATAATGTCAAGTTGCTGCGGGCCAAATGTCACATGGTCGCGGAGGTTCCCCACACACAGACTGACGGACACACCGGCCAGCCTCACATGAACCCTGGAAGAACAGAGAAGCCCGAAGACTGAAGAATAATAATAGGAGGAAATCAGATGACAGGACAACTAAGAATACAGGGATGTATACGAAAAATCATGCAATACAGATCACAAGTTTTAGAGCTACTTGCGGTGGCAGACACACAAGACACACATCAAAGATGGAGGAAATGTTATGAGTGTAAAGAGCTGGAACTGACAGAGGATGAAAAGGTGTACAAGAGAACACAAGGATGACGAAAGTTGCCGAAAAAAGGGGAAAAAAACATAGGGGGAAAAAGGAAAAAAAAAAATAGAAAGAGAAAGGAAGAATAGGGAAAGTGGGTCATGATGGAGAGGAAAAAATGAAGAAAACAAAGAAACGAAGGTACGACGGCGAAATGGGGTTGGGGGCTCAGGCGGCGTTGCCAGACACTAGTGGGGAGCGTGATGGTAGTAGAGGCATCGATATGGAGCAATATTGTATTCTTTATGGTTATTACTTTAGCGTCTGCATCTGACAGGTTTACAGCTGGTCTGTGGGGTGGGTGCGCACCCATCTTCCTCTATTCCGACCTACGCACACAAACCTCCGCTCTCTCTCTCTCTCTCTCTCTCTCTCTCTATCTATCTATCTATCTATATATATATATATATATATATATATATATATATATATATATATATATATATATATATATCGTACGAGTCCAATAAGACGACCTAAAATTTAACCTATGGTATACGTAACATTTGAGGGGCTCATAACACAGCCACCAGTTCAGGTGCACACACACCTCCATTAGCTAACAACACACGAACCATGAAAACACAAACGTAAATCACGGCAAACTCTTAGACCGGATCAAATAGTGTTACTCATTCGTTAGGCTTTCCAGTTCCCTCTTCATGCACCTACCAAAAGAGTTTACAAAATCACCATAATCGCAGGTAATCATTAGTATTATGCCTACTCCTCGGATGGCAATTAAGACGTTTCTAAATTTCTTCACTGATATCTCACCTTATGAGCTGGGTTTTTAATCATTACAACCACAACTTCCAACATGAATTTTTTGCAGTGCTCTTGAACCTCCAAACACGCAAAAACTGTACCCACCGGTAAGACCCACGACATTACACCTGGGTAATGTAGGTCAAATGTAGCGACCATGAAATGCAAAGGTCTCCTGATGCTATTAACTAGGTGAACCAAAGCCTCCATGACATTTGAACACAATGATTATCGAGGTATTCCTGCCATATCCCTACGCTGCTACCAGCCGAAGTCAACCCCAAACAAAGTCAGTTCTCAAGGATCGTCGGTCAACCAAGTCTGTTTTCTGACGTGGTCTTATCCAGCAAGCAACCTGTTACCATGACTACTTTAAGTCTCATTTCTCCTCCGCCCTTCGGCTAAACTGTAAGCAACTATTTCTTTTTTACACAAGAAACTGAAAATACAAAAAAATTACAACCTTCGAAAACTTTTTTTGGAAGTACTACGAAGCGTAACTACCCTGTATATATCTCGACTAACTAGAAGAAAATTGTGTTAAGTCACGTTTGGTTGACGTTGAACAATGCACCAGAAGTACCTCAGAAACCTAACTATGTTCCATTCCGCATCATACCTGACAAGGATGAGACCAGACTGCGTAGTAAGAAGAGAGAAATCCTGTATCTCACAGCAAGATTAACTCGGCAAGGTCCCCCTGTAACTTACTGAAGATCCTCTTGTCTAACACAAGCGTAACTCACGAAAGATCATCTGTATCTTACACCAGGTGTTACTCACCCACGATCCCCTGCATCTTACAATTGGTATAACTTACACCAGGTGTTACTCACCCACGATCCCCTGCATCTTACAACTGGTATAACTAAGTCAAATACCACCTGTATCTCACACTAGTTATAACCTAACCTCATCACACTTTAGGTTTACCTAAACAAACCGTTGCTGACACCAGATCTTTTCAACTACTGAAAAAAGTGAACTACATACTTAGCCACATCAAAGTTAACGGTACCAATATATTTAGCATATGACCGAACCGAACTAATGTATAGATTACTTTACATGTAGCCAAATCCAAGTTAACAATCTAATCAGCATAAACTAAATCAAATCAAACAAGTTATACCACGTACAATCATTTATGGTACATCAAATCAACCAAACAAGAGATGAAGTCAGCATCTGTCGGCAAACGTCTAACCCATGTTAACGTGATTAAACATCACACACCAGATCTAACCAAACCCAAGTTGAAGCTAAAGCCAGACGTGACCGGCCTACTATATAACGTCTCTTACCAGAACCCAAGCTAAAGAGACCTTGGCCTGCGCCTGACCTAACCCAAACTAATGTTCCACTTTCAAGTCAGCCGTAACAAAATCGAAGCTACGGTGATAACCAGATCAACCGTAACGGATGCCAGACTAAACCAAACGCAGAATACCAAGATAAACTACAACAGACACAAAACCCAACTAAATCCACGAGAACATGAGGTAATACAACATAAACCATCCCCAGCTATAACTAAGTTGACGTGACCAGACCACAGCTTCCACCAGACTTAAGCAAACCAAAAATAACCTAATATAAACTTTAGTAACCACCTCCGTCTGGGCAGAAGCGATGGTTCTCCTTACAGCTTTCTCTCTAAGACCCGATTGTCATGGACGGTGGGGCTGGCTGTACCAGCAAGAGATCAAGACTCCGACATGACGCTCCCTTGATGCAATAATGGCAAGGTTGGACAGGCCGACCGTCCACCCATGCCACTCCGCCTTCTGGCAACAACGCTGCTTCGTCCTTTTAACTCCCGCTGTAAGACGTGTATTACAGCAACAACCTGCACTTCCTCACAGCGAGATCCTATATCTCCAGGTAACTTCGCCAACCGAATAATCATAACACCGACTCGGCCTAAACTGTATCGAGATTCCTTGCGTTTCCATTACCATAAAGGTAATTTCCTTCCGACATGTAACAACCAGAATCCCAACTTCACAGTCTTGATACTGCGTTCGTCCCCATGTTCTCTCACCACAGTACAAAGAGCTATTACGACTGTGACCCCACACACAGCCCCGATACTGAGGCCGCACCATCGCCTGAAGCAATAATACAACGTAACTAATTCCTCGTCACACTACAGTGGTTACATTCATGATGGTAGTCAGATGGCGGTGACCGTCGCATCACCTACATCATATGCCTTACCAACCTCGCAAAAATCAGGCCACATGATCCCAGGATGAATGCTTTTTAACTGACTATTAAGAGTTCTATGAGTTAACCTTGCTCACTGGTTTATCCGGCAGACTGTATATAATTGGCCCGCTATTAGAGGACTGTTCAAAATGCAAAACGAGTATGTTCCAGCACGTGCACCGGATTTGGGACAGCCATTCCACCCGCCTATATAAAATGCATCATAAGTCAATTATGAAAGCTAATCTTAAATCACTTTCCGTGAACACAGCTCAGTCTGGGCCAGGCTGCACAGGTGGAACGTTCAGCTGATCAATCACGACGCTCACAGGTCTGGGATGACTTGTTCTTCCAGCTCTCTCTCTCTCTCTCTTGTTCAGAATAGAATCAAAATCCTTCTGCCTTGTTAACTCTCCAGCCATCACCTCTCTTCAACGCTGTGTGTTCCCGTTCCGAAGAGTTGGACCTGTGGTAAAAGTCTGGCTGCTGCTTCTCACAGTTTCTTTATAAGAGACCAGCCACATGAGGATTGACCGTTATGGTATTTCCTTTTTCTTCCACTTTCAGAGTCGGGTCTAGAATTACCTGAGGAGCTCACAATGACCCTTGCCTTTTACATACTCATTCTCTAACCTATTATCCAAGATGGCCACTACTTGGGTATGTTTTTACCAATGCTATTAAAAATAAAACTGATAACTTATTCAAACACTTTAATGTCTTCAATCTCCAATGTATGACCCCCAAGATTTCTAATATTTCCCAGTCGTGAGTCAAAATTTCTGTTCCTGTTTGATTCCGCACTGCCTCTTGCTGAACTTACAGCACTTTCCTTTACATTGTAGTCTCATCAATCTAGCTTTCCGCGTCTATCATGGTGCTTTGGGAATTATTTTTCTGAGTACTTACGCCAAACGGTGAACAGGACACTTCTGAGAGGGATGGAAATTTCCAAGCTAGTTACTGCTGCGCCTGTGGTAGACAAGCGGTCTTTAGAAAAGGATAGCGCAGAGGTAAACAAGGTATGAGATGGGGAAGAACTTTAAGGGTGAGTTTATGGCATAAACCTGGTAAACACGAGGTTCTCAAAAATCTAAGTGGGTCTACAGCAGAATAGAGAGGTCATCCAGAACTTGACAAGGAAGTAGAAAGGAAGGACCAGTTTACGTATTTAAGATGCCATACTTTACAAAACATATACCTTACGTCGATTGTGGAGGCTTGTCTTCATCTCTATGGTGCTTCTCTGGTCAGTCTGGCCCACAGGCCTACAGGAGGGGTAAGACGGGTTTGATGAGAGATAAGATAGAAAGACAATGGACTGGGAACGAGCTTAAGATGGAGGATAAGACGGAGTCGAGGCGGGTGGGTAAGATGAGCCAGAGTGAGCAGTAATACGCTTCAGCTTCTAGAACAGTTGAGGCAAGGGTAAGACGACCCTGAGAGAAGGGTTAAGAGGAGCTTACGACAGGGATAAATCAACTATGACACAAGGGTTAAGACGAGGGTAAGATGGGGGTAAGGAGTTAAGGTGATATTCAGACCTTGGTGAGACAAGTCTTGAGACAGGGGTACGTACATACAAGCCAAGAAGCAAGACGGGTCTGAGTCAGGGGTAGGAAAAGTTTGGGACTGGAATAAGACGTGCTTTACAAACAGACTAGAAAACCCTGAGGCGAGGGAAAGATAAGTGTGAGGCGGGATGACTATGAGTTGGGGCAGAGTCAAGACTAGCATGAGAAAAGAGCAAAACCAGCTTAAAGACTAGAACTTCAGACGGAGGTAAGAGGGGCTTCAGGTGGATGTAGGACGGAACGAAGTTTATAAGGGGGAATACGACAGACAAGTTTTTGTTCCATCATCTGTTTTTCTTGTCTTCTACAGCAAAAGATCAAAGGTGCAGTCACAACGAGACAGCACTCACTAACCACCTCGTCTACAACTTCACAGAAAACCATAATACTGACTCAAGCAACGTTAATCACACTTCAACACTAGGAAACGTGTATACCACCAGGCCACATTCCTGATCTTGATAATAACCCTGACAGTAATCTTCTGGACTGTCTACTCTTCCACAACTTACGTGTATGTCGGTGCTTGCAAGCTCAGCTTTCCATACTCAAGAAGCAGGCTCTGGGCAGTTCAACTTGGACTTGGATGGGAAGAAGACACACATACTCTTTATTATAATTACGTGACAAAATGAAGGCACACATTATACTTCCTGAAATCTGTGGAAATGGCAACCAACCAACATACCGTGACGCAGTTTCCGTTGGGAAACTTGTGTATCCTCGTGTCTCACCTCAGGACGCAATCAATCTGTGAAATGTACTGAAGAGATTTTGTAAACAAATTAAATTCAATGACAGAATTAAGAAATGAGACATAAAATGAGTTCATAAAAATAGATAAAATATTTCATACAAGACACTGTACCTCAGCTTACCTTATGTGATGCAAAGGTAAAAAATATGCTATTAAATGTCTGGCAAGGAAACACAGGATAGCATAAATTTCATATTAGTTTTTTCAAAAGATATATGGTTTTTCTCCACAAAATACAAAAATGAATGCACCAATATATTACTATACACTCATTTTCAAGCTTCGCTTCTACCTACACAGTTTGGTCAGAAACAAAACTACACTGTTGCTCCTGTGGTCAGTCTGTTAAAGGCAAAGGTGCCATCCAGACATTTGACTAGTGAAGTTTTCGACTCTGTGGATCATCATGTTTCTAATACCTGACCAACGTGAACTAGGATGTTTCGGGCCTGATTTTTTTTTTTCTTCTTCTTTTATGGGAAACTTACGATACTATTCGTGTTATTCTAGTCTTCCATGCATGTAAGCGGATATTCTTTCATCTAGTACTACTGACCATATACTTCAGAAGTTTCCATATCAATTATAACTGCCTACTTTCAAATACTCCGAGCGATTTCAATCATTCCTGGATGTTTTGAAATAAGACTACACTTTTAAGTCTCTCATCAGTATTTCTCGAAGTCTTTCTAGCAGCGTAAGTTGTGGCTATCTGCAACAGTTTTGTTATATCAATTACGAATGGTCACGTGCTCCCGTCACAACACAAGAGGAGACAAATCTGTTATGACTATTATCATTTTCGCTGTGTTCGATCATGGACTCTTCAGCAAACTTAATATCAACATATACTTTAAAGTCCTAAAATAAACAATGTGTTTATTCATCATTTAATCAATGCATTACGCCCCATGGGCGACAAACCTAGTAACAGAGCCATAGGGCCAAACATTGTATACAGTGGCACGTGTGTCTAGCAAGGCACGTTTTAGCATTATGTACATACGTACATACACACACACAAACACACTGGTATAGGAGCTTATATGTATGTGTATAGCTATCATCCACCAAAATGGACTCACGAGAATTAAGCTAAATTAGGAACAAGGAAGAAATTATCATAGTGTTGGACTGAACCACTGTGAGCCCGCTCACTATTCCTTCGTTGTACTGTTAGGACATGAGCGGCTGAATGTAGTCTCTTTCTGTAACACTGGAGGGAGGGCGTAGCGCACACATCATGCAAGTTCAATCCACAGGCAGTCTTGGCAAGACGGCATCATTAACTATAAGTCCGATGTGAGAATGTATTCGCAAGAAGGACATGACAAGGGAATTCTCGTGAGCTATGGCTGACATACGGTGACATACGGGTTTGGGAGATGAAAGGGCGTGAAGGGCCGACAGAGAATCACAAATGATTACTCCGCACAGTCTCCTATGAGTGAAGAGAGTAACTACATCCAAGAGGCCATGAAGTTCACAGTAGGTGGAGCTTGACGAGTTGGGTAATCTACAGAGAGTAGGGGAGAGGTAATCGACAACTGATCGGAGGAACATTATGTTAAGAGTTTGGGCTACAAGGATAGAAAATCCAGACATTATTGGCGAGCCGCTTGACAGGGGTAAGGCGCTGCTGCGGTCGGTCGAGGAGGTCTTTAACGATGGGGTGAATCCGTTGTCGTATGGTTGGGGTGATCCGCACAGGGGCATCCAGGTACAGGTACTGCGTGCAGAGGAGGGCAACACTGCCTCCTTCGGTGAATTCTGGTAGTGTTCTAGGGTTGCGGGGAGAGAAGGCTCTGCTTTTTTTTTTTCTGGAGAGATGATGAAACCGCAGGCGGATGATGAGACACAAGAGTGGAGGAAGAGCTGAAGATCTTGTGGATGGACATGTCATCAGAGCAGCGCGTAACTTTCGTGACCCTGTACGTATATAATGTCAGCACGACATCATAGACAGGGCCACGAGTGTTTCGGTCTTTGAGCCTCGATATACGTACAGGACTCACCGGAAACACCCCGAAAATTTCCCATTACCTTTCATTCGCTACTCTGTCAGCACTGATCCTTCCCTGGCCAAAGAACTCCTCGGAGTTTGTTCTGCACGCCGTTTGCATCAAAGCGCATGCCCATCTACCGTATTGTTGTTAACTGAAGGCTGCCATAACCGCCTCCGTCTACCGTACCTTCAGCTTCCTCCCATTCTACCGTACCTTCAGCTTCCTCCCCCGTCTCCATGCCTGTGAACTCCGAAGAAAACAAATATTACCAACCACAGTGCTTCTGATATTAGAGAATAGGACCCATTTCTCGCTATTGTTCTGCATCATAGAAGTGTGCTTGGTGTGCTGATAACCACGACTGACTCCCGCACCACCTGCCCTCACCGTGCCTCCTCCTGCTACTACCTCAGCCACCCGAAACTGACACCTCCCATTGGAAATGTCCTCGGTGTCATAAACAGGGAGTCAATGTCTGGCATGGGTGCATCAGACGACAGGCCAGTACTGTAGCCCCTCCTCCAGCAACCCCGCGCGCGTCACCTGTACAGTTGCCGCGAGCCGCTATTCCACCTGATTCGTGTACTGCTTCGGAATTCGCACAAATAATCACTTCGCGACGCTGTCATCTCTCAGATGTCGCGATGCACCTCACTTACAGCAAGGTCTGATTCAACTGAAACTCGCATTAATGGCCTCTGCAACAAACACATCACCACCGAGGCTCAGCAGGCAGTGATCACCACCGTCACAGAAAAGCTGAACACTATCGCTACTCGACTGGATATGAACAGTGTCGATGGCGTCTCCCTCTCCCTCACGAAGGGTACAGCAAAGCAATACCCGCCCAATCACCTCCCCCACACCCACCTCCCGTAAAGCGAAGAGTACAGTTCGATAGCCCAGTGGAGCTTAACACGTCTCCTGGAATGCCTGTGGTGTAAGGAACACTGTGAGACTCGCTGCTCTTCAGGATATGTATACCGTCACCAGGCGGCTGTTATAGTCAAACGGGAAGCCTTTGTTGGTCATCCGTTAGGCGAAAGAGAGGCTCCTCCCCTTACTGGCTATGTATCCTATATTCAACCAGTCAGGAATGGACTCAAAAGTTACGTACACTCGGTACCAACTACACCGCAGTTCAGTAGACGGTTCAACTGCTTGAAGCAACAATGGGAAATGGCAAGATTCGCTTGTGTAATGTCTATTCTGCCCCAGGGTGGATAAATCTGGCTGCCCTTCCCTCTCCAACGAACCGTGGCATGATATACAGGGGAGACTTTAACGCCCGACATGCTGACCTTGGTGACAATCCTTGTACTCCAAAACAGAATGGGCCTCATGGAACTTTACACTCGCCTCTCACCCACCACTGTCGTAGCATTCGCTGCTCTTAAGAGCGCTCTTGATATTGCAAATGGTGAGATCATCCTCAATCAATCAGTGGAGTTTTTTGGTGTCAAAGGAAACTTACTGAGATGGCTACGAGGCTACCTTCGCAACAGAACTTCCCGCGTCCTTTTATAAAGAAGCCTCTAGCTTATGCAAAAGTTTCGACATGGGCACTCTACAAGGTGGCGTTCTCAGTCCCCTGCTGTTTCAGTGTCCTCATGCACTACTCTCTCTCTCTCTCTCTTTCCTGACATCCCCGAAAATATACAAAGGAGACAATTACCACTGTCGGTTCCAGGTCTACCCTGCGATGCGATCTGGCAGATCTCCACACATTCCCAGCCAATCACAAACCCATCCTTGAATGCAAGCACAACTGAGGCCAAGTTTCGAAATACGAAAACCTCAAGAGTTTAAGACAAAATCAGGCTGAATCTTGGTGTCGGCCAATACCCACAGGTCGCCCTGCTGAAGAAAACTGGACTCCAAGAGAGGTAAACCGCAGACATGTAAACTAGCGGTGTCCAGAGATACTGGCGCCTCTTTCACGCTCCTCAGGTTCGTCCGTCTTTCCAAATTTACATTAAACCCACCGTCAACGCCAGTTCGGTTGTGGTTTATTTGCTCTGGCCACGGACCAAGAAATGAGTGAGGCGGAGAAGGTGGGGCGGTGGCTTACAAGACCGGCTGATCCTCCCAGTTGGTTTACGCTGATTGGTCAACACAACTGGTGTGTGCCAGGTAGTACACAACATCGGTTTACGTCCACCGATTTCCACAACGAAGCTATGTCGTGTGGATTACACGAATGAATTATTCAGGTATGGTATATGTTCGCATGACTTCATTTAGGTTTACACAAACTGGTTTACTCACTGGACATTGTTTAGGCTTAACTTATATGATCGATCTGTTTGGATTCTACAACTGTGTACCCAACCTGGTTTACACGATCGGTTTACTGTCGCTAATACAGCTATTCTATTCAAAATCGGAGGTTATAAAATCTACCTTTACCTGTTTACGACTAATCAACACCAAGCAATTAACAACTGTTCCCTAAAGTGGCCTGTAGCAAGCTAGCTATTTCCTAAATAAGCCCAGATGAACTAATTACCACTGCCAGGAGTTGAGGTTTATTAACGCTGATGAACGACAGGAACTTGGATGTTAACTCCTCCACCTCCAGTGGAGTGCTACATAAGCCACCTCCCCCCCAGCCTTCCAGGGGATGTCTGTCGACTTTCTCCGGAACTCTCGCAATCTTCAACTAGTCTTACTTCCGGGGGAATTACTCTATGTCGCCTCTCTGCAGGCGTCTGAGCTACACAGTCTCTCTGGAGGTGTCTGAGCAATATAGTCTCTCTGGAGACGTCTGAGATATACAGTCTCTCTGGAGACGGCTGAGCAATATACAGTCTCTCGAGACATCTGAGCAATACAATCTCCCTAGAGACGTCTGAGCAATACAGTCTCTCCGGAAATGTCTGAGCCATACAGTCTCTCTGGGGACGTCTTAGCAATACAGTCTCTCTGGAGACGTCTGAGCGATACAATCTCTCCAGAGACGTCTGAGCAATACAGTCTCTCTAGAAATATCTGAGCTATACAGTCTCTCTGGAGGTGTCAGAGCCATACAATCTCCCTGGAGACATCTTAACTTATACAGTGTCGTTCTAGAGACAACTGAGCTATACACTCTATCTGGAGACATCTGAGCTCTACAGTCACTCTCTACAGACGTGAACAATATACAGAACCACTACTTCGCTCTAGAATGTCCACCAGCTTCTACGTAACAAGATGCTCACTAGTTTCAATTGTGTACTATGGGCTAAACTAAACTAATGGTCATACAACGAGAGGTTGGAGTACATTTACCAGAAAAATATGCTTTCAAAAGACCGTCGCTGATTCCACCAGATTCACCATCTTCCTGGAGAAACAAGAAACAAATAAAACTGAATTACCAGTAATTTTTGCATCCCAGGTTCTTTGGCTCTGTAAAGTGCCAACTCAATTCCCAGGAGGACAAACTTCAATCCAGCAGTTCAACGTTACTGGAGAGCAGATACTCCTGTGAAAATTAAGCCAAATTAAACTTTACTGGCTTTCTTCATCCCTGGACTTTCGATCGGAATTAAACTGCCCATCATTATCTGACTCACTAGACTACTGCTTTTTACGGTACAGATATTCACAAAACTTGTTTATCAACCTGTTCATTTATCTATCAACTTTATATATATATATATATATATATATATATATATATATATATATATATATATATATATATATATGTATATGTGTGTGTGTGTGTGTGTGTGTGTGTGTGTGTGTGTGTAATTACCTATTTGTAATGTAAGGGGAGGGAACTTTAGACTAGTAGGGCCCCATCTCTCGAACGTCCTATACTATCGTAGAACCTCTAAAATTTCTGTATGCCGTTCAAATTTACCACATTCTATTTCATCTATTCCCTTCATCCAAATCTTGTATACTGTAATCGTACTTCCTTACATCTTTTTTTCACTAGTTTCTTCCATCATTCTCGTTCGCTATCCGTACATGTACCGAAGAACTGTTCATTGTCTACATCATCAATCTGGCTTAAAAACCTCTAGTGGTTGTGATCGGATCACTCTTCACTCTTCTCTCATTCACGGTGGGCAAAGTTAAGGCTGCTAACCTTCTAGTGTGTGTGTGTGTGTGTGTGTGTGTGTGTGTGTGTTGGGGGAGGGGGGGTTTACGGGTAGAGTTCTCCCTTAGTGTTGCACCGTCACTAAATCATGAATATATATACCTTGTATTTACTCTTAGCTAAACACACACACAGACACAATAACACACAAACAAACAAACAAACCAGCCTAAGCCAGGTGCTCATTTACCGACGAACCCCAGGAGAGGATGAAAAGCTGGGCTGGCTCCGGGCCGATAGCCACACCCTAGATTCGAACATGAGCGAGTCCGCGCATAAGTCGTTGTGAACGTGTGTGTGTGTGTGTGTGTGTGTGTGTGTGTGTGTGTGTGTGTGTGTGTGTGTTGGCGGGGGTATATTTGTACCATCGAAAGCTTCGAGTAAATCTCGTCACCATACTCCAAACTGTCATGAAGACAAAAGAATATACCCCATCTTGATCAGTATCATCTCAACCACTGACGGTGAAGGCCAGGGGAGGAGTGGGGAGGAAAAATGAAGGAAGAGGGTGTCTGGATGGGGTGGGGGAGAAAGACTGTGGGGCAAAGGATGGGTGGCGTGGAGACCAGGGGATGATGACACAGAGGGAGGATGATAAGAATGGTGAGGGGAAGGACGGTGGTGAATGGTGGCATGAAGGAAGGTGGGGAAGACACTAAGGGAGGGTTACAAACAAGAGGAGGCGGAAGGTGAAGAAGAGGGAGTAAAGAATTGGGTGGAAAAGCAGAGGTGTGTGAGGTCATGATAACCAACATGTGAGGTGTGCTTTCACTACACAATACGGGCTATAATGGGGAGCCTTTTCCCAATAACCACATAACCTTACGTCAACAAAGCAGCTAAAACTTGCAACTTGCCATAAATCCACACAAATTCGGTTAATCCAATACCAATCCGACAACTGTTCCTCTTTACGCGTACCTAACGTCTCGAGGTTTCTATACCATCCCTCGCAGCAGAGTAAAGGACCAAACTGTCCATATGCACCATTGTTCCTTCAAGCAGTTGGTGGTTGTAATGGGTTAGGGTTCGTGTTCACCTCAGACGGGAAGGTCGGATATACGATGCACGATCTTGTCACGAGCGGAATATTTCATCTACTTCCAGCCAAGAGCAAGATGAAGAGCTTCACTTTAATATTTTCCTTCAGTAACTCGACAAGAGTTATCTACTACAAAGCTTTAAGCTGCGCCTTCCACACGTGACTGACATATGTAAACTGTTTGTGACTATATCAGTTCAACACTGAGTTGTGTCCTGCTGAGCGAGGACATAAGCGATACGTTAACTTTAAGGGAAACATTCGTGGCAAACAGTCATGCAACCTCCCCTCTTATCCTCTTAACATACCCAGACGCTCACAATGGCCTCAACCCCTAATGCAGTACACCAGCAGGGCGACTGTGGAATTAGTATTTGAGGCAGCAGGAGAGAGGGGGCCTTGTAGTGAGAGAGAGAGAGAGAGAGAGAGAGAGAGAGAGAGAGGCTTGAGATGAGGTTCCTCCACTTGACACAAACCACAAAAAACCCCAAGGGACATCCACACTCATTCCAAGCTCTCCAAGTCCTGCCAATCCGCCTCCGCCCAGACCCTCCCCTGCCTCTCCCCCAGCTGACATCTCCAATAACAACACCAAGCCAAGACTACTTCCTCACACATGCTGAAGAGAGGTTCTCTCTCACCGCCACCTTCCTAAAATATATATAATGGGTACAGTGGAAGAGCCACCTACACGTCGGACTCTCTCCCTCCGTGTGTGTGTGTGTGTGTGTGTGTGTGTGTGTGTGTGTGTACGCAACAGCCGAGCAGGAGGGCAAATTCTCGTGGGAAGGTTCTCTCTCTCTCTCTCTCTCTCTCTCTCTCTCTCTCTCTCTCTCTCTCTCTCTCTCTCTCTCTCTCTCCCCTACCTCAGCTGGCAACTCTTCTAAACTTGCCACCAAAATAAAATTGGAGCGACCCGCGCAACTCTTAGGGATAAAAATAGTTCAGCCAATACACACACACACACACACACATATATATATATACTAACACGTAGATAAACAGCATCCACCCACACACATGTGCACGCATACGGACACAGGCGCAAGCGAGCATCACCCACACCACAACACCGCCGCGCAGGCTGCGGCACTGCACCTCCGCTACATTATGTGTAAGTTATGGAGGCTAACCCACACAGAACCTCATGCTTACACAAACAAGCCGACACCCTGAAATACTACACTAAGCCAAGACACACTAGTCATCCTTGTACTGTAATATAGTTAATAAATAAACAATGAATATATACACATATACAAATTAAATAAACACGAACAAAAGTAAATACTACATACATATATCACAACGAATTAATATATTAATATATATATATATATATATATATATATATATATATATATATATATATATATATATATATATATATATGATTACTTAGCGTAGACTTCGGAAGTCTTCTTTCCTCACAGTTCGGGCCGGGCCTAAGCGCAGAGTTGAGTTGTTGGTCGACCAAGCTGTTGGAAGCTACAGCCCACAAGTCCAAGTAACCACCATAGCCTACCTGGTTTAGTACACTTCGTAAACACTTATCTAGAGCCTTCTAACATTTCCCCATGGTACGCCTCACAGTCATAGTGTTTCTGATGGCACCGAGAGGCGTGTTGGCATAGTAGCAGGCCACGGATGTTCTAGGTATCTCCTCTTTTTGTGCTTATCGCACCTCTTGATCTTTGGGGGTAATACTGTAAAGTCTTCCATGCCCGTCGTACCAACTGGGGTTTATTTTTTTAGTGTAAGATGGAGACCAGATCTCCAGGATTTTCTAAGCATAAAGGACGTGCTCCAGGGAATACAGCCTCAGTGATTTCAGTCATTAACCTTAGTTGAGTGCCTTTACCTCGTCAATATAGGCAGAGAAATCTCTCCAAACACTTTGATTCCGTAATTCCACCAGCTTTGTACGATCATGTTAGCAAACGATAGCATTATCTATCTACTCGTGAGAGCATTAGCACCTTGAGGAGCGTCTGCCATGAAAATCCGCAAGGTTCATCCAAACATCTTTTTTGAAAAGGCAATTTACATGGAACCGTGGGAGTCCTCACCCAATGAATTAAAAGTCAGGCACTTGAAAGGAGCCCCGAGTTGAACAGCAGCACCTCACCCACCACCACCTATCCGTCTCCAGGGTTGACCATGGGAGGTATCGGGGACTCCCAATGTGCCCATCACGTCACCCAACGCTCCCTGCTGACTCAATACTTTTTCCATACCTTCCTCTACCACGACTGTAGACTATGTGCGGTATCTCTGGAGTTGCAGATTCCCTACCCACTACAAGTCCTGTTGTTGGTAAGGTTAAATGCCAAACCTCTGACGCTCTCTTTAGGGTAGAACATCTGACTGCTTAACACGACTTCTTTCAGGCACAAGGGGCTGGGTATCAAATAGAATGCCATACAGTGATCATGATATACATCGCCTTCATCACACCTTTATTGGCAAAATAAACAACTACAACAAAATGTATTTTTTCAATATTTCATGAAATGTGCAGCCAACAGATGCAATACTTATATGTACTAAATCTTATCTTTTGAAGGTTCCACTATAAGTCATCGCTCAAACGCTATCACCACTTGTAAGGTACAATAACCGACTCTACTAACCCCCCCCATCACCCCCCCCCCAAAAAAAAAGGAGGGACCTGGCTCCCACACTATTGGTGTTGGCCACCTTCCATATTAGGACGCCATATTGGCAGTAGACGAGAGAAGGACACACACCCGAGAGGTTCTCCCCGCTACTTGTACCTGTTGTTACCACTACACTCGTAACACTCAAGTTTGCACACATACACACACACACACACACACACACACACGGTGCTCATCGCCGAAACTCAGATACGAAGAACCTATGCATATTCTCATGCAGTAATCAGCGTGGAGGCTTGATCAAATATCAACCCTCAAATCAAAAGGGGCAATGGACAGAAAAAGAAAATACTCTTTAGCATCCGGGGCCCCAAGATCTATATAGCCCGCACGGCCATTAGAAACACTATGGGACGCAGACGAGAAATTTCAGAAAGCCCTGAGTAAGTATTTACAGAGTGTAACAGACCCGCCAGGCTGTGGTGCTTCTTACATGGACTGCAGGCAGCGGGGTGGGTTCTAACAACTAAGTCGATCGACCAAGGAATCAACTCGGCCGCCTGGACTCGGCCCGAGCTGTGGGAGTAGAAGACCTCCTGACGATTACTTCAGGGTAAACTCCCAGGTACCACATGACTGGACAGCATGAATATATTCAACAGCAACAAGACATTCCACCAACACCAACACCAGATGCTACGCTACACCAATACCATTCCGACGTAGCAACACTGGCAATTTCTGAAGTCTTTTATATCAACTCTTTTTCCCTTTCATCGAAAATGGCCTTGATTGGGGCACGTATTGCCCACGCCATGTCGGTCATCTATAAAAAATACATTAAAAAGTTCAGAAATTGCAGGAGAGGCCCGCCCGAGGGCAACGACAATCATCGATGCATAAATAACAGGAAATGCAGCTTCGACACAAGAAGTACCGCCAGATGCAGCTCGGAGAACAAGGTACGTCGGCAATAACATATACTGCTGCAACACCAGCAACAACACGGATGCAATATCGGTATAATCACCAGATACAGCAAAAACGAGAACAGCTGCAGATACAATAAATGATACAGCAACGCCACCTTTTGCAGCATTAACAAACATTCAAACATTACCAAATTATACGGTGGAAACAGTGTAACTAAAAAGAAAGAAAAAAAAAAAGCTGGAAACGCCCCATCTGCAACAAGTGCACCAGATGGAGCACAATCAACGGCAGGTGGCAGCATTAACAGGCTAATCAGCAACAGCAACAAGGGACAACGGTATGATCGACCCCACCAACAACAGGAGAGACACCAGCAGGAACCCCACCATCAACAACAAGTAACAACACGGGGCCCCTCTCGCCTTCAGGACGGGCGCGAGTCATGCACGACTCGCGGATAATTTTGGTACTGACGTCATGAAACGCGTAACCTGTTCTGCCTCTCCCCCGCCTTCAACCTACCATACTTCTGTGATGAAGGAACACCTGCAGCAGACTACAGGGAGACATGAGGTATAATGTGGTATACCACAATTCCCTGCAACAAACATAAAAGTGTGGCGTACAGCAAACACTAAAGATCTTCAAAAACAAAACGACTAAACCCCCCCCCCCCCCCCGAGTGAATGTGTGTAAAAGATTGTGAGGAAGAGGAACACAGAAGCCAAAATATGACACAATTCAGGCAGAACAGATGACATTTACGATAGGTAGGCAACCAGAAGTCTGTCGCTGACACACTCACATCACATCAGCTAAAGAACACGACGGCAAGTGCGGTTGGAAGGTAGCTAACATTCTGCCTCACCAACGACACAACAACCCAACAGAACTACACCAGAACCATCTTCATACTCATGGTCAAAAAGCTGCTTCTTACAAGACCGCTCAACCATATGCCAGACACGAAGCCCGCTAAATAACGTTAACGATGCTAACGGCTGCCCCACATAGAATAAGGATAATGACAGTGTTCCGAGGGGAGAGGGGCTGAGCGGCGGGGAGGCATCGCAGTCACGCGAACCCTTTCCACTGAGCCACGGTGGATGCTGCACGGAGAGGAGGCTAGCCCCACCACAAGTGCTAGGCGCAACATAAACAGCCGGGCTGTCTTCTGCCGCGAGATCTTATCCACCACGTTCTCTTGCACTACGTAACCCATGTCCGTCGGCCCAACTTTCAAAGGGATCCATTTTTCAGTAGAGCTCTGTAAACATCACGAGGTGCGAGCCTTCAAGTAGGAGAGCGACGGCTAATTATTATCTAAGTTTAGGTTAAGTCTATCTTGTGTCAGCGATAGACACATCAGAAAACCTGAAATGACAGTACATCTGATGAGGTCTTATTCTATTTATTGTTCTCGTCAATTCCAACTTAAATAGTCGAGCTAAAATTTCCACCATCTGGAATGCGATGATAAGTCAAGGGAAGCACAAGAGACACCAGCGAAGGATGATTTCAAGCATACAGCACTGTATGCTCCTGTTCCATCAGCTGGTAAGCGGGGAGTAAAGCGACAGATGGATAGTCTACTTCCAGCACCTTGGCTGTGTTACAATCAAGAGCTACACTCCCGTGTACGCATGATGATGAAGGACTTGTGGGAGATGGCGTAGAACACGAAACAACCACGAAATATCTCCTAAAAGGAAATCAAACCGAGATATCAACTTTATCATGAGAAGGGACACCGCCCATCCGGAGCCGAGGATTGTTTCATACATAGCCTCGGAACGGCTGAAATCTCTGAGGTTATACTCAGTGGAGCGCAGATGGGTGCGGTATATCATCACCAATACCTGGAGTATCCTCATGGATATGGTTCCCAATTCAAATTCGGATATGAAACCCTACTGGCAAGAATGGCATGAAAGACAGTGAAATACAACCCCTGAAATCCAATGGTAAGATATTCACATTAATAGTCAACATCTCAAACATCCAGGCCCCAAGACTCTTTCCAACATCCTGCCTCCTACCATCAGAATGCAGAGCAGGAAGTTTAAGAGTGCCCTGGACAAGTACTTGCAAACTTTACCAGGCCAGTTAGGGTGTGGGGGCTATGTGGGCATGTGGGCGGCAGCCTCCAACAGCTTGGTCGACCAACAACCCAACCCAACAGCCCAGGCTGTGGGGGAAGAAGACCCCCGAAGACTTCCAACAGCTAGTCAACCGGTATCCATTTGCCATCACAAACATGGGGTGTATAGTGGAAAAACGATGATGGACTTTGATCAATATCTACAAAATGCTACAGGTCAGCCAGGTCGACCTAAGACTCAACTTAGCAGTTTCAGTCTGGTCGATCTAAGACCCAACCCAGCAGTTTGAACACAACCCAAGCTGTGGAGGTAGACGACCTCCGAAAACATCTTAAAATTAGCAGCACTGAAAAGCTGGCAACCTCTACTTCTTGATACCTTACGCTGATTTCGGTGAGCTCCAACCCTAACAACTTCGATGCTGAACAGTTTATCTTGGGAGATGGTTTGTTGCCACAAGACATAAAAACTGTTGCAAATGAGTTGGTCAGGAGCATGTATGGGGTCTCTGTAGTAACTTATAAACTAGAAGCTGCTGCCACAAGCAACCTGAATATCTGGTGAACTACAGAGCAACTCTGTCCCAGTCCGGGATGTGGGAGTAAAAACAAGTTCACGAATTCGATGAAGATTTAATACATTTAACGGCTTAATTCCTATCAGTAATATAAGACCCTAATATCATTAATCAAACTTTCAGAGTTTTCACTTGGGAAAACTAGCAAGTCATATCAAAGCACTTAAATAAATTCTTGTGGTGGCAATGGGGTCGAAACCCGAGCGATGGAGGATACAGTACTTCCAGAAAGTAATCATTCGCAACTCCGCATACACCAACTCACGTGTAGGAACACATTCCATCTTAAACAAAACGCCCAGAAAGCCGTATAAATTAAGCAATGACATGCTATCCTGGTGCGTCTGGCCCCAGTACACACCATCACAACCAACACAATGACACAAGTGGGTCATTCCACCAGTTTCAACGATGGGTACAACCACTTCAAACCTACAATCTTCCCATTCAACCCTCAAAAATACCCAACCTTACGTTCACCTTATGATGAGGTCTCAGAGGCTCTTTTACCTCCAGTGGCTGTTGTTACAGGAAAAAAAACCCGCTGTGATGCTCCTTTCTGCCGTCAAGCTGTTTGGGGCCGAGGCCGCTACGACTTTTATACTCACTACTTTCACCAGCTGTCTGGTACACTCTTAAAGTACCTGCCGCGGGCTTTTTTTTTTTTTTCTTTCAACTTCTCTGGGGCTTATCGAACTTTTTAATTTTTCGATTTGAAAAGTAATATATTGACCACTTTCTTTGTTACTTAAAGTCGAGTTTTACAATTTAAAAGTAAAAACCTTCTACCGACTTCCCCGTTCGACTCCTCCCAACTCACCTCTCCGAACAATTGTCCCTTCACTTTATCTTCCCTACTCACCACACCCACCCCGTTCTATCCCTATAATCGTACAACATCTTCCGACCAAAATATACGTACGTTTTCTAGGATCTACTCTGACGACTTGTACACTTAACTCGCACTGACTTGGGAGGTCGTCTAAAATCCCCCAGCTCAGCCCGACATCAAGCTACTGTGACGCTATTCTGCTTCGTCAGGTTGTTGGAGGTGGCAGACTCGCAAGCATACGGAACAGCATCCTAGTTGTTACGGTATACTCTGAAGCATACATATTTGTCTAGACCCTTTTTTAAATCTATACTCTGAACAGACCACAGTGTTTCTAATGGCTGCATGCAATGTTTAACATGTTTGAGACTACTTTTTTTTCATTTATCAAATATACATTTTAGTGGCAGTGAAATATTGGAATCGACTGAAATCACAGACAGGAGGTAAAATATACCACCATTTACTCTTGAAAAATCCTGAAGGAATGTTCCCAAACATAAACTCAGATATGGTTCCACATTAGTACGATGGGCATGGATGACAGTAAAATACTACCCAAAAATGTAAAGGTGCAATAAGCACAAAAAGAGAAAATATCTTGACCGTCCGAGGCCTAGTGCTATTTATTCGACACGTTATCTGCGGACTTGAGAAACACCGTGGCATGGTGGAGATATCTAAGACGACACGGGATAAGTATTTACTAGGTTTGCCAGACCAGATAGGCTGTGGCGGACATGTGGGCTTGCTGGATCTAGCCCGAGCTGTTGGAGGCTGACCTCCAAAGCCTAAATTAGATAATATTTTACCGTCTTCCGTAACTTTCGTGCCAACAGGGAACTGCCTTTGGGTGAAGCTGGGAACGAAGTATTTCATAATTTTTCAAATATTAACAAGATATAAAGCATCTCTCCTGTCAGTCTGTGCTCCAGCGAGTACAGTCTGGAGTGCCTGCAATCTTTTTCCAGTAGTTCAGACTGCTGAGAGTATATTGTAGGTTGTGAAAGATATCTGCAAACTCTCCAATTCTTCAATGTCGACCGCCCAGTGAGGTAATGTTCGGGCACATCAGTATTCTACTCGTCCGTATGAGTGACTTTAAGCGTCATCAGCGGGTTTCCATTTCGGCTTAAGATTGATAAAATTCAACCTGCCATCTTTTTTTGAAGTGACATATGTTGCTCTGTTGCGTTCAATGAAGGTCAGGTCGTCATAAATATTATTCCGAGGTCTTTCACACAGGCTTTTTGAAATATAATGGTGCCCGTTACTATCAGGTATCCTGGACGGTTTTCTTTCTTACTTGCCCCATACCGGAGTAGCAGGAACTTTTCACCATTAAAAGGTATGTTATTTTCACCATGCCATCGAAGAATCTGGACGGTCTGTCATTTCTCATTGTCTTTTACTGATGAAATTTCCACACATCCCAGTAGCATATACAAAGGATGATATGAATCTGTGCCTCGTATTTACCTCAGTCAAACATGCAGGCACGGCGAAATTAAGCTCTTTACCTTAGAGACGCTGGAAATGATCTGATTACAAGTTGTTATGTTAGTAGAGTGATGAGTTTTATATCCATCTTCCAGCTTTTCTAGTTATATTCCCTTCTTGCGCATTGTGTAAGCTGTTACCACTTGCAAATTCATCAAAGGATTTTGCAAAATCTGTGCATATCACGTTAGCGTTCTGTCTGTTCTACAGCGCCTCTATAATTTTATCGTAGTGATGAAGCAACTGAGAGAAGCATGACTTTCCAGGATGCCTGGGTTATGTAGATTATTCGAGTTCAGGAAGTTAGTCTTAGTCAACTGACAACTTACTCTTTCGATGACTTCATTGTGTGATAGCGATACTGGTCGTGGTCCTCGATTCGTGACTTCAGTACGAAATGTTCTGCTGACTGCAAAAGAACATTTCTGGTCTCTACATCACTCCCTAAAAATCTAACCCCTCCTCCCCCAACTCCCAAAAGTAGACATTAACATGTCAAGAAACTATCTAACATTCAAGCATTACATGCCAACGGGCTGCGGCTTCCAACAGCTTGATCGACCAACGACCCACTCCAACAGCCTGGCCCAGGCCGACCTGTGAAGACCTCGAAAACTTCACCAGGTATTCAGCAAAAGAGAGACTGATGATTCATTATCTGCCAAAACCCAGAGCATTCCAGCAGCTAAAACAATGGTAACCATGCACTAAACTGGGAGGTCTTCTTACCCTACAGTTCAGGCAGGGTCAAAGCTGATGAGTTAGGTCGTTAGTTGACCAAGCTATTGGAGGCCGCTACCCGTTGGCCCACGTAACCACCACATACAACCTGGCTGGTCTTGTATACTTGGCAAATACTTACGCAGGGCCTTCTTAAATGTCTCCACCGTGCATCC